>NW_015386389.1:1592894-1635394 GCF_001527695.2 Protobothrops mucrosquamatus
AACAGGGTTGTCTGTGATTTAGGCTGGGTTTCGAAGTAAATACAGGTAGTCCTCAACTTACAACCACAGTTGAGCCCCAAATTTACTAAGTGAGACATTTGTTAAGTGAGTTTTTGCCCCACTTCACAACTTTTCTTGCCACATTTGTTAAGTGAACCACTGATTGTTAAGTGAATTGGCTTCCCCAGATGATGCTTGTCAGAAGGGGATCAAAAGGGGATCACATGACCCCAGGACACTGCGACCATCATAAATGTGAGTCAGTTGCCAAGCATCTTGATTTTTGATCATGTGACCCTGGGGATGCTGCCATGGCCCTCTAAGTGTGAAAAATGGCCATAAGTCACTTTTTTCAGTGCCGTTGTAACTCCGAACAGTCACTACGTGAACTGTTGTAAGTTAAGGACTGCCTGTAGCATGTTCTCTAGATCACCGGTTCTCAACCTATGGGTCGCGACCCCATTTGGGGTCGATCGACCATTTCACGGGGGTCGCCAAGCAAGGCTGTCCGCCATTTTTTCCCCCTTTTCCGGCGGGTGCCTTACCTCCCTTGAGCTGGGCCAGCTGGTGGTCGGCCTGCTCCGTCTCTGCCGCTTGCCAGCTACGCCTCGGCCGGCGCAGGGGGCGGAACCATGCATGCGCGGCGCTCCCGGGCAGGGAAAGTCCTCGACTTACGACCGGTTGGGTAGTCCTCGACTTACGACCGGTTTAGTCCTCGACTTACGACCGGTTTAGTCCTCGACTTATGACCGGTTGGGGGTCGCGGCATTAAAAAGGTTGAGAGCCACTGCTCTAGATGATCTACTCCCGTCCTTTTCTTCTGACATGATCTCTAGGAAATTGCGTTGACCATAGTACCTTTTGTCGGTGTTGCGTCAGTGTTCCTTTCATTTTTGTTGGATTCTTTCTGCTTATTTATTTGTTTGTTTCCTTGCTTGTTTGCAGGTTAGGGAGGTTCACCATGGCAGCCCTTCAAACCAGGCTGGAGCAATGTGAGCAGGAAACGAACCGTCTTAAGAAGGCGTTGGAAAGGAGTGATGCCTACATAGAAGACCTGGAGTCACAGATCGCACAGATGAAGCGGGAATGGGACCAGAGGAAAAGCACAAGCCCGGAAAATGTAACTGCCGCCTCCATGGAGGATAAAGACTGTGAAAGTCCTCCCAGCAAGGCTTCCCCAAGCCCTCAAGAACCCATAGATCCAACTTGTTTATGCGCTAGTCATAGCCCTAGCGATCTTGAGGAGCCAGCAGGACTTTTAGGGACCAGCAATGATGTCTGCTTAAATTCAGCTAGCCAGGCTTGTTCGGATGATCCGGTTACCCCAGGGTCTGCTGGAAGAGATGTTTTCCGAAGCTCTCAAGAGGGTCTTTTGGATATTGGCAGCTCTGACATGGATACCTGTTCGGAGCCAGCCTGGGATAAAATTGAGGACTGTGCACCCTACAAAGAAGAACTCTACGATCTTCCGGATCCGTGCACTCCGTTGTCTCTCAGTTGCTTGCAGTTAAACACTCCCAATAATAAGGACGACCCGGCGGCGAAAGAGGAAACCTCGAGTGAGCCGTCAACCTTCCTAAGGAAATTGGAATTTGAGGACTTCGGAGAGGCTTCCGACGACGGTAACAAAGATTCCCCAGAGCACAGCGTAAGCAGCTGCGAGAGTAGCGAACGCAAGGAAGGTTGCTTCTCTTCAGACAAGCCAGACTTTTGGAACAGGTGCCAGCCACATTATGGCGAGAACCTGGACTTCGAAGGTTCGGAACCCAACACGGCCACCAGTGACTCTGCAGAGTCTTTATCCAAATCAAGCGGAAAAAGCCATACTCCGGGCGTGCTGAAAAAACTGCACGCGGTTCGTTCTTCCGAAATGAATCGCACCCGGACATCTAGCGAGGCGTCTATGGACGCGGCGTACCTCGATAAGATTTCTGAACTGGATTCCATGATGTCGGAGTCGGACAACAGCAAGAGCCCCTATTACACCTCCAGGTCTTCTTCTGACCTGGATAATTCTTGCAAGACCACCCAGTGTCCCGATCACTTAACCGAAAACGGGAAGAACGAAAAGGAAAGGAAAGAGCCGCGTCCTCTGAAGAGTCCTCTCAGCGGGGATCCTTCAGAAGAGGGGAACGAGTGGAAATTTGCGACTTTTTCCATCCTTTCTCCATCGTCGCTAGAAACCGCGGAGTCTTTCCCGCTGTTTGCAGGCCGGACTTCTGAAACGAGTGAAATAAAGCCTCAGAGCTTCTTATTCCAAAGAGAGCTTTCCCCAAGCTTTCTTTTCAACAGCTCTCAAGGACCTTTTGACGAGCATAAACTGGGCTCCTCTCTCTTTAAGATGGCTCCTGAGCTTCAAAACCTCCACAACCAACTCCAGTCTCCTTGGTCTTCATCGTTCGTACCCGACAGAAAAGCCAAAAGCATCCATTCATCGGCCAAAAGGAAAATTCAGAGCAGCCTGTCCAGTGCAAGTCCATCAAAAACCACCAAGAACTGATTTGTTATGTCTTCTTTTTTTGTTTTGTTTTTTTAAAGCACTATATATATATATATATATGTATAGTGTCAAAAGCACTATATGTATATATATAGTGCCAATGTGGAAACTGTTCACCTTCTCACTCTCCACTTTATGTCTACAGGATATTCTTCACGAGGCCTCCTTTGATCTCAGTCTGTCCATTATTTGAAAATCTGAGTGATGGAGCTTGAATATTCTCTCTTGTGTCTCAAGTATAGAGCTCTTCGTTAAGAGGAGCTCTTCAAGTTTTGATATCTTGGGTTATTTTTAAAGTTTAGGTTGTATGAATGTCCACTGCTCTTTATATGTCCAGTTACTGAGTGTGACAGATCTTCAAAATGGTTCAGCGTTGAAACCAGACTTTCTATAGGTAAAGGCATCTGTGGACAGCTTTTTAGCTGGTTTTTCATAGGCAACACTGATGACAACTATTGCCTAGCCTGGCTTCTTGTAGAACCCGGCTCTGAGAATAAAAAAATGTTTGCCTGTTCCTTAGCTGCATGAGTCAGTCTATCTCTGTGCTGAATTATAGCTTTTAATGTGTAGCTGTTAACACCTTTCTTTGACAAGTTTTTAGTTTGGGGAGAAAATGTCAGTTTGCTTCAGTTGGAGAATCCAGTTTTTTTTTTGTTTTTTTTTAAGGAAATTTGGTTAAAACACTGCTTTTAATTCTCTCCTTCTCCTCCTCCCTCCCACTTCCCCGGTGCTCCATTGTTGTACAAGAGTACGTGATTTGTGTCTGTGTAGTTCATAAAAAATGGGTTGGTATGCTAATGGCTTGTTTACCGAATGTGCATTTTACATGAATACTGTACTGTTTTACATTAATACTGCATGATTTTCTATGTGGAGTGAATAAAGAAGAAGAAAAAGTCACAAGCACCGTAACCATTTGATGTTGCTTCGAGTATTCAATTAACGCAGACAAGGATTGTGAACTTGTATAATTAGAAATCCTTTCTGAATTTTCATTAGTTTGTTTTCTGATAGGAGCGTGCACACTTTTTGTTAAAGTAAGGTAATACAAGTATAGTTGATAGAGCTGTATTAGCTGACATTCTGGATATGTGTAAATATATATTATCTATAATTTCAAACAATGGGTCAGAATCTGGATGGGACAGGCCCATATTTGGATCATTATCAGGAAATTCCACTGTCAGGCATCAGATAAACACAAATGGTTGTATCCTTTTTTATTTTCAACTAGCTCTACCCAGCCACGCGTTGCTGTGGCTCAGTCTGGTAAAAGCGTGTGTTGCTTTTACATCCAACAGATGGCGCTGTTTTTTTTAAAAAAGCATGTTTTTACCTGTCACAGGTGTGACATCTATATAATATAGGTATATAAAAACACGCACATATTCGAATGCAACGTTGTGTGAAAATTTCAAAGCAATCGGTGAAGAACTTTCAGAGATTTAAGATTTTGAACAAACAAACATTTACATTTTTATTTATATATAGATAGACTAGGACAATATTTGCAGACCAAGTTAAGACTTTAGGTTAATCCAAATAGGTGCGGGGATTTTTGAGCTATGCTGTACAAAACCTTGGATATTTTAGGTGCCTGCAGCTCAAGACTTACAACTGTAGCAGCAGATTTACAAGAAGTTGACAAGAGATGAGATATTTGTGAAGAAGAATAAACACTAGTTTAACGAACAGAAGGATGAGGGGGGACATGATAGCCATGTTCCAATATTTCAGGGGCTGCCACAAAGAAGAGGGAGTCAAGCTATTCTCCAAAGCACCTGAAGGCAGGACGAGAAGCAACGGGTGGAAACTGACCAAGGAGAGAAGCAACTTAGAACTAAGGAGAAACTTCCTGACAGTTAGAACAATTAACCAATGGAACTGCCTGCCTCCAGAAGTGGTGAATGCTCCAACACTGGAAGTTTTTAAGAAGAGACTGGACAGCCATTTGTCTGAAATGGTGTAGGGTTCCTGCCTGGGCAGGGGGTTGGACTCGATGACCTCCAAGGTCCCTTCCAACTTTATTATTATTATTATTATTACCTTTACTGAATGTGGTAGAATTGTTGCTGAATATACATTAGTGCCCCCAAATCAAAAGTGTGTTGTTTTTAGTGGAAATTGATTACTTTGTGTAAATCAGCAGACAAATTCTTTGTCAGAAACAGAAAGTAAAACATTGGTAATGACATCATGTTGTCCCATAAAGTTATGGGTCTTTTATGGGCAAACCTGGAAAAGAGCATTAACCATATCAGATTAAGGTTGCACAGATTTAATTAGACCAATAGCAAATAAATATGGAATAGCAAAAAAAAAATGCTCACCAGCATGAACAGAGTTATATAGAATGCATCCCCACAGAATAAATACGATCTTATCTCTTGAAACCAGAAGGACATGCGTTGCTGAAGGTGTTCATAAGTAACAAGCCATCTCTTAAACTCACCGGGGAAGTAAAAGAATGGAACACCCTGTCAGTCTACCTAAACATCTGGACAGCCATTCTGGACTAACAGTGCTGCAACTATCTTGGTTGATGTTGATAACTCTAAAAAAGGTTTAAGGTATATGACTTGGTCAAAAGCTGAGATTGAAAAGGACAGTGAGAACAACTAACCAGTGGAACAACCTGCCTCCAGAAGCGGTGAATGGTATGGGGTTTCCTGCCTTAGCAGGGGGTTGGACTCGATGACCTCCTGAGCCCCCTCAAATTATTATATTTAGAATATATCCATCTAGAAAGAGTACAGAGAAGAGCAACAAAGATGATTAGGGGACTGGAGGCTAAAACATATAAGGAACGGTTGCTGGAATTGGGTATGTCTAGTTTAACGAAGAGAAGGACGAGGGGGGACATGACAGCAATGTTCCAGTATCTCAGGGGCTGCCCCAAAGAAGAGGGAGTCAAGCTATTCTCCAAAGTGCCTGAAGGCAGGACAAGAAGCAACGGATGGAAACTCATCAGAGAGAGAAGCAACCTAGAACTAAGGAGAAACTTCCTGACACTTAGAACGTGGAACAACCTGCCTCCAGAAGCAGTGAATGCTCCAACACTGGAAGTTTTTAAGAAGAGACTGGACAGCCATCTGTCCGAAATGGTATAGGGTTTCCTGCCTGAGCAGGGGGTTGGACTAGATGACCTCCAAGGTCCCTTCCAATTTTACTATTATTATTATTATTATTATTATTATTATTATTATTATTATTATTATTATTATTATTATTATTATTATTATTATTCCAGAAACGATAGGAAGGATCTTTATAGAAGAACAAAGAAGAATGCACTGAAGTGAAGGAAACCTCAACTGAAGATGATTAACAGTGAGGCTGGATTTTTTAGGAAGTCGCTTTAGAGAAAACAGAATATCTTCCAAGCTAGCAGCTAGTTTTATAACATATAAGGTTCTTTTCTTTACCCTGTGTGCTTTCCCCCACATTCCATCAGGGCGTTATTTGTGACTGATGGAGCAAAGCACATAATTTTGCAAGGTTGCTAACTTCGTCAGAAAGACCTTCCCAACTTGAGAGTGGTAGCAGCCAAGGGCAAAATCGCATTCAACTACAGGACTTAAGAAAAACTGGATTATCAGAATGGATTTTAAAGAAGAAAATCCCAAATCCTAAATATGGGGTGATCTTATTTCATCCTCCCTGTCATTGCAAACTGTCGTACTTGTTGCAACAGGCTAATGCAGTTACTTGTCAAATTTGTCACTTCTGTGAAATAGGTCATATACTAGCTTTTCCTTCTCGTATTCCTAAGCATAAGAAATAATGGCATCCTAGTTAAATTGAGACACGTAAGCCGGTTGCTGGCATAAGCTTTCTAGTCACTGTCTATTATATTTAATGGTTAAAAAATAAAAGGAAGAGAACAGACCTTTTAGAAACTCACCAGAAAGGAAGCAAGGATCTTCATGATAGTCTTTTGTTTATTCAGACTTAAGGTGCTTCAGTAAAAAGCCATTTTTGCTAAAAATATTGATGGTTTTCTACTTAAAAGATGGGGTTTAGCCCATCCTAAAGTAAAGAGCATCAGCGTTATGCTTCTTTTCAAATCTGAGCTATCCATGACTAATGAAAAAAAATCTCAGGTAAATTTCTTATTTTTTTATTCCAACAATAATCAGATAATGTGGCACTTTTAAGATTAACAGACTTAGTATACATCAACCTGGATCAAAATCTTAAAATGTTTCTGGCTTAATATAACGGTCTATAAAATTTCTGGTTATGAGTGCAACTTTTATCAGTTATAGAAATTATCAGAAAAGTCACGGAAACCTCTGAATTTTGATTTGATCATCAGGCTTGCAAAGAAACATAATATCAATCCTGTTTACTTTAGGATATTGAAGGGAGTGTCGGAACGCTTCCTAGTTATTAAAAAGGAAAGTTCCACTTGAAGTGGAGTAATTAAAGCTTTTTACGAGTTCAGCATCAATCAGTTAATGCTTGTGTACTGGAGAATAAGATCAGAACAAATTACCCTTGAATAAACAATAATTTAGGTTACAAATTGGGTTTCAGTTTTATTTATATGGCATTTATCTTCCAAGAAGATAATGTGCCTCACTAGCAGTTCTGGCACTCCCAACTGAGCCTTGGTCATTTTCAGTGCATAATATTAATTATGGGGCCTCGCCCAGGTAGAAAGTCAACTGCTTTGCATAGCAAAATCCACAGGTATTCAATCTGGATATGCACACACAGTGGTTACATATATTAATCGTCCTACAGTAATGAACATCAGACAGTTAAATTTCACATTTATGGATCACCTTTATATCCAAAAAAATTAATGTACAACAATACTATAAGGGTTGCATGTGATTCAAGCACCTCCCAAAACTTGATACTAAATTGTAATTTTTAGTAGGATCAACTAGTGAAAAAAGGTGAACTCTCCCTTTATTTTTGTTCAGCTCCTCATGGCTACTTGATGTTTGTTCACTTTTACCAATCTTTTTTTTTTAAAGGTTTGTTGATGCATTTTTTAAAAGATGGTCTTTCTGTCAATCTAATTGAATCCCAAGTACTCAGCCTGTGTCAGACCTGCCCCAACTTTGGTCTCTAGGAAAGAAAGACCCTCGACTCCATTTGGGTGAAGTGATTTAAAGTTCTTTTACTAAAGTTAAGTGGCTGCAGCGAAAGTGAAATTAGATCTGAATATTCCTGCGCAAAGGTTACACTTTTCCCCCTTTCCCTGGCCTTCCCACCCTGACCAGGCCATCAATGTCCAATAGAACAAGGATTTTCAACCAGTGGTACGGGTACCTCCTGTGGTACATTGGCACCTGGCAGGTGGTACGCGACCATCCTAGAAAAGTGGTAGCGGGAGAGGGGAATGAGCTGCAGCATCGCCCAAGCCTGAGTGAGAGATGGCTGGAGCTGCAGGGCTGTCAGGGCTCAGCGGAAGCGCCAGGATCAGCGCTTCTTCGGGACTGTCAAGGCTCAGTGGAAGCGCCAGGATCAGTGCCAGGCTCCAGCTGGAGCTCGGCGCTGATCCTGGCGCTTCTGCTGAGCCCAGAAGAAGCACCGATCAGCTGGAATGTTGCAGCATCTCCAGAGTCTTGTGATTTACATTCAGATGCTTGGCAACTGATTCATATTTATGACGGTCACAGTGTCCCAGGGTCATGTGAAGTGACCAAAACCTGCTACAACCACCCAGCAGACAGGGGGGAATAAAAACCAAACACCCCCCCCCACCCAACCCCCACTGCCAATCCTCAACAGCAATGCTCACAACAAGAAATACTCGGACAGGAGGAAGAGCACCGCCGGGTGGGCAGGCAGGTGTCTTGCTCGGCTGTGGCTTGGGGGGCACTTTTTTCAGTGCCATTGTAACTTCAAACAGTCACTAAGCGAACTGTTGTAAGTCGAGGACTACCTGTACTTTATCACTTTTTTCCTTTTTTTTTTTTTTTTGGTCATCAAGTTTTTGACACCTTGCTAGGCAACTGGTGGTACTCGGATGTTGCCACATCCTAAAAGTGGTACAATGGGTGAAAAGGTTGAAAAGCCCTGCAATAGAAGATCATTTTGATATTTTGGAGGGAACCGCTTTGATGCTGGGCGCCTCTTAATGTAGTTTTGTATTCTGTTCCCAAGCCAGGTGTCCTTGGAGGCTCGCTTATTCCGGTTTGGCATCTCTGATTCTTGTCAATGTGTTTCCTCTCCTGCCATTTGTCTTCCCCTTCCCATGCTTGAACTTTACTATCCAAAATTCCTTCCTTCCTCCCCCTGTGTTTTATGCCAGCGAAGCGAAGAAGCTGAAGATGGCAGATCTGATACCCTGTTTGCTTTTTCAAGATCAGCCCAAATCAGCCAGGTTGTGGTAAATGAAGATAATCATAATTAAATCCATTGAATTGGAAGTCAATTCCTTTAAATCCAATTTGGTTTCTGTCTTGGTTCCGCTACCAAAATGGGACAGTTTTATTCTCAAATGGCATATAGGAAACTGAGGCAAAGTGGAACGACGTGAGAACAAATATAATGCATCATAGGTTAGACTTTCACCTATAGCTCAGGTTTAAAGCTGAAAGCTTGCGGGTTTTTTTAAAGATGTTTGTGACAAGGCCGCCTTATTTTGTTAAGCGCACGTATGCGTTGTCGTGGCTAATTCAAAACAGACCTATTTAAGTGTCGAAACAGAAGATAGTTTTTCTGACCAGATGAGATGAACCGTTGCTACTCTGAGCAGAAAATGTTGTGCTGGAACAAATAAAATGTAGATCCTTTTTTTCAACCACTAGCCCAGTTTTACCCAGTCTGACCGTGGTGGCATTCCAGAGTTCAAGAAGCTGATTGTTCGCATGAGGTGCAATAAACCATGTTTTTCAAATCGCAGCAGCTAGTCTGGCGGAGCATGCTGAGCCAAACCAAGCAAACAACATGATGGCTTAGATCTGAGGTGGCACCTGCCAGTTGCTGAGAACCCCTAAAATCATGTATTGTGAGACATGCCCAGATTCTACCACTGAAATACTGAAACTGGCCATATGTTGTCAGTGTATTTGTTTCATGGAAGTAAACAAAAGAGGTCTCTTAGTATATTGTGCCGTGAGGGAAATACAACACACTTTGAAGCTTCAGTTAGAAGTATAAAAGTATTGCTAGATCAAATGCGTGGAAAATATCACTTTCCTAGGAAAGTGCAGATCGTTCAGAGGGTTAATGCAGCCCAGAAATAAAATGGCTGGATTGCACAGGGTCGCACAACCATGGTGAACACGAGATAAATATGGAACAACAAGGATATCAGCCTGGCAACCAAATGTAGGTTAGTCCACTCTATTGTGTGTCCCCTTAGCTGTCTACGGTTGTGAAAGTTGGACCTTAAAAAAGCAAGATATGAAGACAATCGACTGGGGAAGGCTCCTGAGTACTCCTTGGACAGCAAAGGTGACCAAGAAGCAAATCGTGGAGCTCTTAATACCAGATGTGTTACTGGAAGGAAAACTCACAAAACTGCCATTTCACTTATTTTGGCCATGTTATGCAGGGGAATTCACTGGAGAAAGCCATTGTGTTTGGAAGAGTTAGCAGTAAAAGGAAACCAAGCCACCAAAGAACATGGTGGCTGGACACCATCAAAGCTGACACCCAACCAGAGCATAGAAAAACTCAAAGAAGCAGCACAAGATTGAAAAATGGGGAGAAACCTGGCCCGTAGAATAGTCGAAAGTCAGACATGGCTGAATGGCTATCATCATCATCATCATCATCATCATCATCATCATCATCATCATCAAGCTGTCCCAGGTGATTATCTCATCATGAAAAAAGTACTACTACTACTACTACTATTACTACTACTACTACTACTACTACTACTAATAATAATAATAATAATAATAATAATAATAATAATAATAATAATAATAATAATAATAATAATAATAATAAAGTTGGAAGGTACCTTGGAGGTCATCTAGTCCAACCCCCTGCTCAGGCAGGAAACCCTATACCATTTCGGACAAATGGCTGTCCAGTCTCTTCTTAAAAACTTCCAGTGTTGGAACAGCCACAATTTCTGGAGGCAGGTTGTTCCACTGGTTAATTGTTCTAACTGTCAGGAAATTTCTCCTTAGTTCTAGGTTGCTTCTCTCCTTGATTAGTTTCCATCCGTTGCTTCTTGTCCTGCCTTCAGTTACTTGAAGAAAGAGTGAAGGGCAGCTTGTTCTGTCTCCAAATGCTTGTTAGTCTGCCTGTTATTCAATCTCACTGATTTGTCCTGTTAAACAAATTACCCTTTTTATAGTAATGACTGTGACCACATCATAGCCACCTCAATCCTCAGATCCCTTGGTGCTTAGCCCAAGCCAGGTACAACCTGATCCAAAGGGATCCCAGAGCTCTCTGTATAAACTAGACCTTGGCTCTTTTATGACTCGTGGACTTCAACTCCCAGAATTCCTGAGCCAGCCATGCTGAGGAGAAATGGAGAGGTTTCCATGCTGAGCCAGGCTGGCTCAGGAATTCTGGGAGTTGAAGTCCACGAGTCATAAAAGAGCCAAGGTTGCCTACCCCTGAACTAGTCATCCTGGGATCCTCTTTTATTGAGATGTGATTCCCAGCTAAGCTCCCGTTTCTTTTTTATTTATCATGTTTGCCATTTTACCATTTCACCACCATTTCCTCCTCTGAAGCAACCCGCAGCTGACAAGATTTGTGTTTCTCCTGTAGTGTGAATCAAACTCCCCCCCCCCTCCCTGCCTTGCATTGGCTATAAACCCACAAGCTTACTTTGGACGTTAAATAAACCTTGGACTGATACATCTTTAAAATGGGCCGGTTGGTGAGATTTCAAGCCCGCATTCTCATGAGGTCAGAATACAGACAGTCCTTGACTTAACAACCGCAACTGAGCCCAAAATTTATGTTGCTAAATGAAACCTTGGTTGAGTTTTGCCCCATTTTATGACCTTTCCCGCCCCAATTGTTAAACGAATCGTTTGCAGTTGTTAACTTAGTAACATAGTTGTTAAGTGAAGCTGGCTTCGTCCTTGTCTTTGCTTGTCAGAGGGTCACAAAAAGGGATCACGTGAACCCAGGACACTGCAATTGTCATAAATGTGAGTCAGGTGCCAGGTGTCTGAATTTTGATCATGTAACCGTGGGGATGCCACAGCGGTCGTAAGTGTGAAAAACGGTCATAGGTGCCTTTTTTCCAGTGCTGTTGTAATTTTGAACGGTCACTAAATGAACTGTTGTAAGCTGAGGACTACCTATATAGGCACATCAGCTGAACCTCCATCAAAGTAAAGTATCCCTTTGAAGTTCTTCACACCTCTAATCTTAAGACTTTGGTGAATTTCACATTCCGGTATCTCTGTTACTCTGAGGTGTGCCGTTTTCAGTTGAACTTCTAAGTCTTTGGTGATATTTGCCCAACTCTTTCTACAGTGTTTGGAAACTAAAAAAAAAAAGCCCCTACAATGAAGGGCTCCTGTATCTAGGCTGCCAAGATCCGGATGACCAGGAGTAGCAGTAAAGAAATACTCTTTGTTGCCATCTAGCAACATCAAATAGGCCTATCAAATTCTGCTTCCTAATGTCATGGTTCCGACAGATGAAACTCTTCAAAGAACTTTGAGGCATTATTTACCTTAAAGAATCTTTATTCGAGCAGCATAGCTTCGGCACGTAGCCAAAATCTGATTTCCCCTCCCCTCAGCACATCGATCAAAGCACAATTCCCTCCTACAACTAACAGTCATAAATCACATTCTCCAATTAGTTTGAAATGCTGGCTTTCTGCCCAGTTCCTCATCCCATGCCTTATCATCTCCTATTACAATATTGTTATGTCTAACTAACTCCCATCACATTCCTCCCCCTCCCCCAGTATCATCTAATTCTAAGAGTAAAGCATAAGAAAGAAAAAGGCTGCATCTCCATATGTTGTCAAAGCAAGAGCATCCAATGTAAGCACTGTTGACACCTGACCTACAGTCTACAGAACAATAGAGTTGGAAGGGATCTTGGAGGCCTTCTAGTCCAACCCCCTGCTCAAGCAGGAGACCCAAAACCAGGGGTAGGGAACCTTGGCTCTTTTATGACTTGTGGACTTCAACTCCCAGAATTCCTGAGTCAGCATGGCTGGATTCAGGAATTCTGGGTATTGAAGTCCACAAGTCATAAAAGAGCCAAGGTTCTCTACCCCTGCCCTAAACCATTCCAGACAAATGGATGTCCAGTCTCTTCTTAAAAGTGTCCAGTGATGGAGCACCCACAACTTCTGAAGGCAAGCCATTCCACTGGTTAATTGTTCTCACTGTTAGGAAATTTCTCCTTACCTCTAAGTTGCTTCTCTCCTTGATTAGTTTCCATCCATTGTTTCTTGTCTTCTGGTGCTTTGGAAAATAGGCTGACCCTCTCTTCTTTGTGGCAGCCCCTCAAATATTGGAACAAAAATAACTCAATGCAGCAAACATACCTAATAGTCCTTCCTCCTCCTATTTTCCCCACAACAATCGTTTGAGGTGGGTAGGGCTAAGAGAGAGTTACTGCCCAAGGTCACCTATTCAGCTTTCATGTCTAAGGCAGGATTAGAACCCACAGACCCCTGGTTCCCAGACCAGCACCTTAACCTCTACACCAAACTGGCTCTCAAGAAAGATTGCCTCTTTGTCCCTCTGTGTGATACTCCTATCCTAACTCTTAAATTATGAAATCTTCACATCACTGGTCCATACAGCATACTTTAACCCACTGCCTGACTACCTTTAGCCAGCACTTCAGGTAGAGGTTTTTCCAGCCCTACCTGGAGATGCATGCAAAACCGTATTTGATGCCGTGCTTTGTTTTCAGACAGCAAGTAGGTAGTAAATGCATCTCTCTGGATAAACACGACCTTGTCACCCAGGTGTTCAAAAGGTTAGATAAACAGAAGTTGCGGTATTAACATATCTTCTTTAGATGCAGCTCTTTCTCTTTCATGAGCTACTCAAGGGCACACTGCACGCCTCACGTTCATCTCTGTTGCTCATTGTTTAAATATTTAATAGCAGGAGGTTTGCACACACAAAACTCAATGTATTGAAATACTACAAAAGCAGGACTGCCTTGGCTACATGATAGAAATGTGTCTGCTTTTCTACTTCGGGGAATCCAAAAATCTGCATTGCCCTACTTTGAATCTAGCCAACTCAACTGCAGGCAATCCTATCTGCCTACTGGGAGTGATTGCACTTAATCATCCCAACAGTGTAGGGCAAGGGAAGACAACCTGGGGGTGCCCCCCCCCAATGTTTTTGATCACATCTCCAGAAATCTTAACCAGTACAGCTTATGTTTTAGGATTATTGAAGTTGCTCTCCAAAACGACTAGGTTCTATTAAGCTGCAGTTTATGTAAAACCAAATGTACAGTTATAAAGTATAAATAAATGTAGTTATAAAACCAAAGGTACAAGTACAAATTAGGTAAAACCTGGCTCAAATAGCTGTAACTGTGAGAAGGATCTTGGAGTCCTAGTGGACAATCACTTAACTATGAGCCAACAGAGTGTGACAGCAGCCAAAAAAACCTAATGCAATCCTTGCTTGCATAAACAGAGGGATAGAGTCAAGACCACATGAAGTATTAGTACCCTTATATAAAACCTTAGTCAGACCACATCTGGAATACTACATCCAGTTTTGGTTACCATGTTATAAAAAAGATGTTGAGACTTTGGAAAGATTGTAGAGAAGAACAGCTAAGCAGATTAAGGACCTGGAGACTAAAACATATGAAGAACGGTTGCAGGAATTGGGTATGGCTAGTCTAGAGAAAAGGACTAGGGGTGACATAATAGCGGTGTTCCAATATTTGAGGGGCTGCCACAAGGAAGAGGGGGTCAACCTATTCTCCAAAGCACCAGAGGGCAGGAAAAGAAACAATGGATGGAAACTATTCAAGGAGAGAAGCAACCTGGAATTAAGAAGAAACTTCCTAACTATGAGGACAGTTAACCAGTGGAATAGCTTGCCTTCAGAAGTTGTGGGTGCTTCATCACTGGAAGCTTTTAAGAAGAGACTGGACACCACTTGTCTGGAATGATGTAGTCTGTGCTGCTTGAGCAGGGGGCTGGAGCAGAAGACTTCCAAGATCTCTTCTAGATCTATTATTCTGTATTCTGCAGTCTATCTGATTAGACTGATCTATAAAACCAAGACAGAAAATTTATTCATTCTTTTCTCCACTGTGAACAATAAAATGCAGCCACAGCATTAGTTTCCTGGACCCTGCTGATTTCCATCCGGATTTTGAATGTAGACACTTATCAGGAAACAGTCAGATTTCCAGTGTTGTTACACAAGATTAAACTCAGACTTGCCTATCATCACATATTCCCATTTGTGACTGACACATGGAAGGAGATGACCAAAATGTAGGCAACCTTTGAAGTAATTTTCATATAAAAATAGGAAAGTGCTTCAACAAGCAGCAGCCCTTCACTGATCTCAAAAAAGTCTCAAAAAAGATAAGCAGGATAAGGCTTGATTCAAAGTTGGTTAGGAGACCAACAGGAAATCTCAGAGCTGTAGATTACCTTGAGAGGTTGGGCAGAAAAATCCACAAAGAAAGCATCGCCATCATTTTATATTACATTACCAAGAGTGTTGTGGTTAAGTCCATCAGGAGTCAAGCTGCACCCAAGCGACATTTTAATTTTCCATGCTATGTTGTCTAATCTAATATGTGTGTACAAATGGGCTTGCATTTTAACCACACACTGCATCGCTAACTAGCTACAAATTTGTCCTTGTGCATTGTGGAAACCCAGTCTGTGTGATTAAGTTATGGCTAATATCATGGTGAGGTCGGTGGCTAACTAACTAACTAACTAACCAACCAACCAACCAACCAACCAACCAACCAACCAACCAACCAACCAACTAACTAACTAACTAACTAACTAACTAACTAACTAACCAACTAACCAACTAACCAACCAACTAACCAACCAACTAACCAACCAACTAACCAACCAACTAACCAACCAACTGTATGTATAGCCAGAAAATGTGGTAAATTAAATAACCCATAAGTACACCAGCCATGGGTTTACCATGTTCTGTGCACAAAGCAATTGCCTGAAAACAGCTGCATATATTTTGAGGCAGGAAGTACCCAGCCTTCAATGTTTTGGCAATCAAAGTACCACTAAACTACCGTGTTTCCCTGAAAATAAGACCCAACTGGAAAATAAGCCCTAGCATGATTTCCTAGGATGCTCATAATATAAGCCCCCACCCCAAAAATAAGCCCCAGTTAAGATTGTCAGGCAGACAGACGCATTTAGTATCGTATTTCCCTGAATATAAGACCTAACCAGAAAATAAGCCCTAATGTGTCTTTTGGAGCAAAAATTAATATAAGACCTGGTCTTATTTTCGGGAAAACACAGGTATGGACTTTCCTTCCGTTTCAAACAATGTGGCTCATAATATGTTTTGGATGCCTGCTTGGGAAAGACTCTGTGGGCCTGGTTATGTGATTTTTACATGTAAAGAAATACTACAGAAGTGAGAGTCCCAGACGATCAGGAAGCAAGGGATCATCCTGCAGACCTCATAGCTACGGACTGCAACTGTGTCCCCTTTATAACTCCCAGAATTCTGGGAGTAGAAAGCCACAGGTAGTAAAGGGGCCATAATTGCTCACCCTTGCTCTAGAGTGCAGATCATGTATAGTATCAGAGGTCCTGCCTGCAACAAAGCTTGAATGGTTCCTGTTTGACGGACAAAACTCCTTTGTCCATCATTGGTATGATGTGTTTTGACATCCAGGGCAGGACAGCAATAGCACCTAGACCAGTGATGGCGAACCTTTTAGAGACCGAGTGCCCAAACTGCAACCCAAAACCCACTTATGCATCGTCTGGTGCCGGGTGGGTGTGGCCCATTGGCTGGGTGTGGGCAATTTGGGGGTGTGGCCCATTGTGTGGGCGTGGCTGCAGTGGTAACGGCAGACTGGGTGGGACTAAAAAGTTCAATCAATCAATTTCAACTTTGCAAGATCTTTTTTTTCCCTGCGAGAAGTTGAAATTGACTGATTGATTGAACCTTTTTTTTTGTGCACATGGCAGTGGAGGCCTAAAGTGAAAAGGTTTTATAAAACCCAGCTGAAGGCCTAGGACTGGGGCGATGGCGCACGTGCCCACAAAGAGGGCTCTGAGTGCCGCCTCTGGCACCCATGCCATAGGTTCGCCACCACTGACCTAGACTTATATACACCCTAATAACGCTTTGCAGCACTCTCTGAGCTGTTTACAGTGTCACCATATAGACAATCTGGCTCCTCATTTTACTGACCTCAGAAGGATGGAAGGCTGAGTCGACCTTGAGCCTGTCAGGATCAAACTCCAGTCTGCGGGCAGAGTTTGCCTGCAATACTGCACGTTAACCATTGTCTAGAGCAGAAAAAGGGTTCTCAAATGTTAAATCAAACTTAGCTTTTTGTCCTGGCCCCATCCTTCTTTCCTCTGACTCTATGCATTTCTTCGAATGGGATTTCCAGCACATGACTAAAGCATGAAAATTAAATAATGAATGAATTTACGATCTCAAAAGTGCCTAATATTTAGCCGATCCTTACACAAAGATTTAGTAGCCGTGGCAGAAACGCTTCAGATTTTTTTTTTTTTAACTGTTTCATTTCTTTGTAGCACCGGCGTACTTTTCCCGCCTCTTATCAATTTTATTTAGACATACCGATGTTGCGTAATTCAAAATGCCCAAGAGAAGAAAAAGATTTAAAATGGTCTTCCACGACCACCACCTAATTTTCTTATTCTGTTGAAACAGCATTTAAAATGATTTCACGGGTTAGGATTATCCTCCACTTAACCTTAAAAAACAACGAGTTACAAAAGGTTGCACGTTTCAAGACAATGTCCTTAAATGTTCAACTCTTGCCCAATTTTCATTTTCCAGAACAAAAAGGTTTGCTACTAAAATACAGGCAGTCCTTGACTTAAGAATCAGAGCTAAGACTGAAACTTCTGTTGCTAAATGAGATAGTTGTTGAGTTTTGCCCCATTGTATGAGTTTACTTGACACAATTGTTAAATAATAATAATAAAAATAAAGCTGGAAGGGACCTTGGAGTTCATCTAGTCCAACCCCCTGCTCAGGCAGGAAACCCTACACCATTTTGGACAGATGGCTGTCTAGTCTCTTCTTAAAAACTTCCAGTGTTGGAGCATTCACTGCTTCTGGAGGCAAGTTGTTCCACTGGTTAATTGTTCTCACTGTCAGGAAGTTTCTCCTTAGTTCTAGGTTGCTTCTCTCCTTGATTAGTTTCCATCCGTTGCTTCTTGTCCTGCCTTCAGGCGCCTTGGAGAATATTTGGAGAAAATGATTCACTGCAGTTGTTAAGTTAGACACCCGGTTGTTAAGTGAATCTGGCTTCCCCCATTGACTTTGCTGGTCAGAAGGTTGGAAAAATGTGATCAAGATTTTTTTCTCTGCCAGATAACTATTTTCACAATAGGTACAATATTAGAAAAAATAAGATGAGAAAGTATATACTTAATATTGTATGTATTAATAGCAGTAAGAATTGTATTTGCTTAGTGTTGGAAAAATGAAGAAATACTACCTGGAGAAGAGATGATCAAGTAAACAAAGGGAAAAAGATATAAAATAATTTCAAATATGGGATGTAGTTTATCATTGGGTGGAAAAAAAGGGGTAGAGATTAGGAATTTAATCTGTATTATTAAGTAAAAAATAGACTCGGACAACACGTTGCTTGCTAAGCACTTATGATTTGTAAAAATAAAAAAATAATAAAATATTATAATTTTTTTTGGGCAAAAACGTGTCTACAGGACCCTAGGACACAGCAGTCGTCATGAATATGAATCGTTTACCAAACATCTGAATTTTGATCACAGGACCGTAGAATAATAACAACAACAACAACAACAACTTTATTGTCACTTTGAAAGTACAGTACACCAATCGGCATACATCAAAATGAAATTTCGTTGCATACAGCTCTCTAAAGGGTCACCACCTCCGATATATACTCCTTGTTCATGGCCAGCTCAAGTTACAGAAGAAGTTATAGAAGAATAGAATAAAAACTTTATTGTCACTTTAAATGTTTGCTAATCAGCATACATTAAAGTGAAACTACGTTGTCTTCAGCTCTCAAAAAAACCCAGAAATCCATTATGCATATACTCATATACCCACACATAATATGACACAGAGAAACATCACTGTCTAGTTCGAATGTATACAAAAGCCAAGGCAGCCAAACAAGGTGCCGCCATCTTGGAAAATGGGGATGCTGCAATGGTAGCATAAGTGTGAAAAATGGTCATAAATCACTTTTTTCAGTGCCGTTGAATAGCCACTAAATGAAGGACTATTTGTATATCACACAGATATTAGTGGCAAATTTATTTGTTTTCCACATACGAAGAACCTGGAATTCTCCACGTATCGCTGAATTGTAAATCCCATCATGTCTGGCTGTTATGATAATCTTACAGGTAAGCACTGAGGATGTTACCTAGTTTGGGTAATGAAATGCCTGCAAGAAAACAACCTAGATCAGGGAGATTAAGGACCCCTCTATCATGAAGGAAAATTTCAAAGGTCGCCATTTTCTGACTTCAAATGGCTGCTTCCAGTCTGAAGCTGGTGGTATTAATGCTTCAAAAAATTTATTAGTTTATCAGAATATAAAATACAGAAATACAAAAAAACTAAAGGAAAATAAGGGTGAAATAAGGGAGGGAAAAGGGGGAAAGAGAAAAGTGTAGGGTAGAGGTGGAAAATAAAACAAAAGCATTGACTTCGGATTCCTTTTGATGCCGTAGAACAGGGGTAGTTAACCTTGGCTCTTTTATGACTCGTGGACTTCAACTCCCAGAATTCCTGAGCCAGCATGGCTCAGCTTGGAAACTTCTCTCTTTCCCCTCAGCATGGCTGGCTCAGGAATTCTGGGAGTTGAAGTCCACGAGTCATAAAAGAGCCAAGGTTGACTACCTCTGCCGTAGAATAAGGAAACAGGAAACCCCAGTTTTTTATTTTTATATGATAATACATATTAGCCATTTCTATAACCACAAACCTATCGAATCAGTGAAATCCAAAATCAAAATTTCATTTTTTCCCCACTTCAAGCACAAACTCCCAAAGCGGTTTCCAAGCAGAAACAAAATTAATTCTGCTCTTTTCTTTAATCAAAGCAGTCAACTTATCCATCTCTGCTAACTCCATCCACTTTTTGCAGCCGTTGTAAGAATCCTGATGTCCTTCCATTGTCTGAATGTCTGAAGCCGATGGTGTTGTTTTTGTTGTGAACGGTGCAGTTCTGCCTTCTGCTTCTCCTCCTTTGGACTTTGTAAAAACAAAAACAAAAGACTGAAGATGCCATGGTGAAATTGAAGAGGTGGGGCAATGGCACAATAAAACTTCACCTAAACATGTCTCAGAGTGCTTTTCAAAAGGCAACTGGACAGTCTTGGAGTTCCGCCCTCCCCGTGAAAGTGTTCTGCTTCTCTTCCCAAAAGCTTCTTCAGAACCACAGAAGCTTCTTGGAGAGAAACGAAATGTTTTCAAAGAAAAGAACCCAAGAAAGTCCAGTTGCTTTTCAGAAAGCACTTTTGGGAGAACCATGACCTGGATGATTGACAATCTCCACAGACATTCATCTAAACCAGGGGTAGTCAACCTTGGCTCTTTTATGACTCATGGACTTCAATTCCCAGAATTCCTGAGCCAGCTAAGCTGGTTCAGGAATTCTGGGAATTGAAGTCCACGAGTTATAAAAGAGCCAAGGTTGACTACCCTTGATCTAAACCAATGGTGGCGAGCCTATGGCATGAGTGCCAGAGGCAGCACTCAGAGCCCTCTCTGTAGGCACGCACGCCATCGCCCCAGCCCTGCCACCCCCCATGGCCCTCTCCTCACCAGCAGCCCCCCCAGAGGAGAGTCGCCCCAGGTGCAGCCTGCGCAGAGCAGTGCAGCCAAGGACATGGCAGCCGGGCAATGGGGACAAGACTCCGCTCTCGTGCCCCATCGCGTACAGATGATGCTGTGGGACGCAGACAGAGGGCGTGACCACCATG
Organism: Protobothrops mucrosquamatus; assembly: GCF_001527695.2. NCBI lineage: Eukaryota > Metazoa > Chordata > Lepidosauria > Squamata > Viperidae > Protobothrops > Protobothrops mucrosquamatus. Next base: position 1,613,492 of record NW_015386389.1, read on the forward strand.
GTGCTGTTGGACCACCTGGGCAATCTGTGGTGGGCCATGGAGGTGGTGGGTGGCCCTGCGAGCAGGAGAGGAGGGGCAGGGCAGGGGCAAGGTGGTTTTTGGGCACTCAGTCTCTAAAAGCTTCGCCATCACTGGTCTAAACATATTTTTTTGAAATCTGTTCTGTATGAGAAACCAATGTAAATAAGATACATTAGGCAACTCTGCATAATTCAGTTGGCTTACATTAGCCATTTCCAGGTGGAAGAAGAATGACTGCATATAGGACAATGTAGCCAACAGTCATAATGAATGAAGGCAAATATATGTGTCCCAGAATAATGTTGCACGATCCAATCTGGGTCGGTCACAGGGACCAGAGTTTTAGTCTTCTGAGCTTTTGGACTTGTGCTGGAGCCCATCCTCATGGAACCTCTCTCTACCCGAGTATGTGCTTTGGGTTGTTCTATGCATTGTATTTATGTGGTGCCTTCCTATTGGTTGATTGGTGTGTTGATGGCCAGTGATTGGCTGTTGTTTCCTTGTGATGCCTAGTCCTCGGATCCTAAGTACCTGATAAACTGGTGGTAAATCAGAACTCCTTCTGACTGACAAGGGGGGTCCATTTCCCAGGCTTCAATCATTTCCCTGGCTATCTTTGTACCTGCTCAGCCCACAATCTTAGTAGCTGCGAAATTGAATGTACGTCCTTGTTCATTGCAATGTGACAATGAAGTTATCATAATCATCATAATAAATCATAATGGACTGAGATGATCTTGCTCCAATGGCTGAATTTTTTGAAATCATTATCACTAGAATGCCTAAAGTAAAATCTCCTCCCTCATTCGAGTCACTGATTACAAAAAAATAATAATAACTGAACACCATAGGGCCCAGAATACAGCCCTGTATATTCCACTCAGTATTTCCTCCAAGAGTAGCATAGGAGTTACATGCAATTAAATTAAATCAACAATTTAAATTATTGGATTATCAACAAACAGCATTTCTCCAATGTCTTCTCCAGTTGGTTCTCTTTTTTTTTGGGGGGGGGGGGGGTTAATGTTACCTAAAATACCAGAACTGAACTTAGAATAGTTTTGCAAAGAGAATTCATAGAGGGCCTTCCATGAGAATTAATTCTGAGTGAACTTCGGAAATGCATTGTCAAATCCAAATTCCACTCCCAACAAAAAAAATCCAAAACCACATTTTCTGGTGATATAGAACTGAAAAATTGTCAGATGCAGACTGCATCAACAAGAGTGTTGAGTTAGATTCTCTTTTTTTGACCTATTTTTTTTTCCCTGAGTGATCTGGCATACATAGCAATGAATTTGAAAGGGTTGTGTTTTTTTTTTTGAAAACACATTAGGTGTCCAATTGCCTTATGTACATCCATCTGTCATCTACTATTGCTGGGAACAATAACACATGAGCCAGAATTCAGCCAATCAATATTTATTTGTTTCATCCATAGATTACAGCTCAGCAACAACAACCATTACAAAATATTGAAGTCCTTGTAAGATATGGGAAAGTATGCAGTTTGAAGTACATCAAAATAACAATCATAGATCAGGGTTTTTTTTTTCTTCTGCCATCTGCAGCAAGTAACAAAATGCAATCTTTATAATCTCGTTTACTGAAGTAATCATCCCAAATAATGCACTCCTCTGCCATTCTTTACCCCTTCTAAAAAAAAAAAAATCCAAAGAACCCAAAACCTTGCTAATAGCTTTGGTAACATTTTATCTGGACACGTGTTTGGGTCCTTGGATTTTTTCCACCAGTGAGCAAATAAAGCTACCTTCAATATCTGAAAGCATTTCCAGGAATAGCTCTTAAGAATATCCACAGTACGAATTAAAATATTCTGCAATCGAGTTTCTTAAGCATGCCTCCAAATGAAGGAACCAGAGAAGTGTTGTTCGGTATATCCCTCCATACATTTGTGCCGGGTTTCTGTCACTTTGTCAGGTCCTCACTCCCTCTTCAATGTTTTTTGGGGGGTGGGGTAGTAGGTAAGTTTGAGCAGATGTGAAGAATTTGGTTACCAATCGTTTTTCATTCTTCCCAGGTTCCTTGGGAAGAGACACGAGTCTTATTAACACAGTGCCACTCCATTATCAAAACTATTCCAGGATTGTTCAAGGAAATCCTTCAGAGGTCAGCTTTGCAAATGGTTTACATTTACCTGTGCAAACAAAGAAATGGATTTTATAAGCAATGGTTTCTCCACCGCCACCAAATACCCCTTTGCTAACTGCTCCCATCCTATGCTTAAGCGAGAGATTTAAGATGTAATTCTGCCCTAACATACGTGCATGTCACTGAATTCCAATGGATGTAATTCTGAGCAGTCATCCATACGTGTATGCCTGCTCTTTAAACAAGGCAGCTGCTTGCAGCAGTCAAAACTCATAAATTTCCTTGCTGTGTCCCTTTCCTACAATCTCAAAGGGTTGCTTAAATCAGGAAGAGCCACGGCGGCGCAACCCTGTCAACATTTTGTGGTCCTAACGTTACTTCGAATTGTATACTAAAAATTATTTGTAAAGAGAGTCATTTTGAAAGCGTCCGATTAACTGCAAGCCGGAGGTAGCAGATCTGATTAGTCTCAGATGAACTGTATGGGATAAAAAGTTAATATTCTCTCAAAATTGATATCTCCAAATACGAATCGTTGCCACAAAGAAGAGGGAGTCAAGCTATTCTCCAAGGCGCCTGAAGGCAGGACAAGAAGCAACGGGTGGAAACTAAGCAAGGAGAGAAGCAACCTAGAACGAAGGAGCAATTTCCTGACAGTTAGAACAATTAACCAGTGGAACAACCTGCCTCCAGAAGCGGTGAATGCTCCAACACTGGAAGTTTTTAAGAAGAGACTGGACACCCATTTGTCCGAAATGGCATAGGGTTTCCTGCCTGAGCAGGGGGTTGGACTAGATGACCTCCAAGGTCCCTTCCAACTTTACTATCATCATCATCATCATCATCATCATCATCATCATCATCATCATCATCATCATCATCATCATCATTATTATTATTATTATTATTATTATTATTATTATTATTATTATTATTATTATTATTATTATTATTATTATTATTATTATTATTATTATTATTATTATTCCAGAAACGATAGGAAGGATCTTTATAGAAGAACAAAGAAGAATGCACTGAAGTGAAGGAAACCTCAACTGAAGATGATTAACAGTGAGGCTGGATTTTTGAGGAAGTCACTTTAGAGAAAACAGAATATCTTCCAAGCTAGCAGCTGGTTTTATAAATGGACAGCCATTTGTCCGAAATGGTATAGGGTTTCTTGCCTGAGCAGGGGGTTGGACTAGATGACCTCCAAGGTCCCTTCCAACTTTATTATTATTATTATTATTATTATTATTATTATTATTATTATTATTATTATTATTATTATTATTGTTGTTGTTGTTGTTGTTGTTGTTGTTGTTGCTGCTGCTGCTGTTGCTGTTGCTGTTGCTGTTATTGTTGTTGTTATTATTATTACTATTATTATTATTATTGCCAGCTTATGAAAAAAGAGATTGGACAACCAGTTCTGGAATGGTCTCCTCAAGAAGAAGGCTGGACTAGAAGACCTCCAAAGTCCCTTCCAACTTTTCTATGTTCTATGAAGGTGTGGCAAATATACCTGTGCATGAGGCTGGCGAGGACCGAGGAGGCGAGAAAGAGAGGAACAAGATCAAAGCGGAACTGATCCAGAAGGCTGGAGCCGAAGTTGCGCTTGAGTTCTTTTCCGAGAGGTCCCCTGCTGTTATCACGTTCACTTTTTTTTTTCTTTTCTTTTTTACTCTCACTACCAAACAGCCAGACTTTACTGTATATGTATTTACCGTGAAAGGGAACCTGGGGGATTAAGCCAGGAAACCAACAAAAGGATTTTCTTTCTACCTTAACCTTGCCTCCCCCCCCCCCCCCCCCGCGCACACGCCCCGCCAAAAAAATCCTTTCACAAATTAATTAGTCCTAATGAATTAACGCTCCATTTTATTTAAACGTGCTGCAGTTCATGAATTAAATTTTCATGCGGTGATTAAAGGCTGTTAAAATATGCATGCTTTCGTTAAAATTTTATCATAAATCAGCACAATGCGTTACATGACAAGGCAACTATTTCGCCCCGTCTCTCTCTCTCTCTCTCTCTCCCTCTCTCTCTCTCCCTCTCCCTCTCCCTCCCTCCTCCCTGTCGTTCTCTCTCTCTCTCTCTCTCCACTCCCTCTCCCTCTCCCCTCCTTCCCTCCCTCTCTCCCTCCCTCCCTTTCTCTCTCTCTCCCTCTCCCTCTCCCTCCCTCCTCCCTGTCGTTCTCTCTCTCTCNCTCTCCCCTCCCTCTCCCTCTCCCTCTCCCCTCCCTCCCGCCTCCCTGTCCTTCTCTCTCTCTCTCTCTCTCCCTCTCCCTTCCCTCCCTCCTCCCTGTCCTTCTCTCTCTCTCTCCCTCCCTCCTCCCTCTCTCTCTCTCTCTCTCTCTCTCACCCCACTTTTCTCCCTCCCTCCCTTCCTCTCTCCGCTCTGATTGAAACGGGGGGGTGGGGTGGGGTGGGGTGGCGGAAATCAGGTTCGCTTTAGGACTGAACCATCACCTCGCTCCTTCCCGATTTTTGGCAGGAGCAAGCTTCTCAGAGACGAGTTTACGTTTTAACTTCGAGATCGATTCCTTCCAGCTCTTCCCCCCGCCCCGCGATGTAAAATGTACTTTCGCTGCCTCTTAAGAGAGTGAAAGGGATGCCTTCCCCAGAAGAGGGGCGGAAGGTCAGCGCCGAAAAGTGAAATTGATCATGGCTGAAACGGGATCGCTGAAGTTAAGACTTTTTTTTTGTTTTTTGTTTTTAAAGAACCGACTTTTTGAAAGCTTACAAAAGTTATGGATTCCGTGTACGTCGGGAGCTGGGAAATGGTTCTGCAGGCCACCGCAAAGGAAAAAACCCATCAAAACTTTCCTATTGCGCCGGTTTTTTTTTTCTCCCACCAGCCACGTGTCCGTTCACCTAGCAAGACATGTCGCCGACCGTCCTTAGATGAACTCAAAGCCTTTGTTGTCTGCAAACGAGTCCGTTGACAATCTTTTTCGGTTAAGGCAGTGTTTCTCAACCTTGACCATTTTAAGGCATGTGGACTTCAACTCCCAGAATTCCACAGCCAGCAATGCTGGCTGTGGAATTCTGGGAGTTGAAGTCCACATGCCTTAAAATGGTCAAGGTTGAGAAACACTGGGTTAAGGGGATGGGGTGGCTCTTTGTTCTCCGGTGGGCAAGGAGGACCCCATTCGCACCAGCGCTTACCTATTCTTCTTGCAGTCTTCCCGGAGATGAACGCTCTCCCACGTGTGGACCAGTCCAGAATGCTAATGGATTTCAGTACCAGGAAAATGAGGGGGGGGGGGGGACGACGACTTAATTCTGTTAAAAAAATCAGCAGGAAATGTAAGCCCTATTCTGCACATGTTTACAGGGAAGTAACAGACAGGAGTGTTACGCTTATACAAAAATGATTTGAACTTTATATTATTTATTTATTTATTTATTTATTTATTTATTTATTAAATTTATATCCCGCCCTTCTCCTTGCGGACTCAGGGCGGCTGACAATCAATTAAAAATACATAAATAACAATTACAGAGTTAAAATTAATTAAGAAGAAATATTTAAATATAGTCTAATTTAACGGAATAACAGAGTTGGAAGGGACCTAGAGGTCTTCTAGTCCAACCCCTTGCTCAAGCAGGAGACCCTATAATCGTTCCAGACAAGTGGCTGTTCAGTCTCTTCTGTAAAAAGTCCTCCAATTATGGAACACCTCCAACTTCTGGAGGCAAGTCGTTCCACTGGCAAATTGTTCTCAGTGTCAGGAAGTTTCTCTATAGTTCCAGGTTGCTTCTCTCCTTGATTACTTTCCATCCGTTGCTTCTTGTCCTGCCTTCAGGTGTTTTGGAGAATAGGTTGACTCTCTCTTCCTTGTGACAGCCCCTCAAATATTGGAAGCCTTGGTGAGATGAATGGAATTGATCTGCCACTTATTCACAAGACCCTGCTAAGTGCTCTGGAAAAGGAAACAGGATTGGATCTGGTTAGTAGTCAGATGGGAGAGCACTAGGAGATCCCAGAAGTGTAAACTAGACTGTAAAATAAGGTTCTACATTACCACCAAGAAGAACAACATGGGCAGTTCCATGAAGTCACCAAAAGTCAACTTTGAATGGAGGATACTTGTATTTTCATCCTCATACTTACGTGTGATTTTTGATGCCTCCAATCTTACCTTTTTCCTCCTGCAAGGAGACAGTGGAGAAACTGCCTTTGGGATCTGAAATCCCAATTAAGCTTTTTCATATTTAATATGGACACTGTTCTACGCCTTGGCTGCAAGAGCGATCGCCACAACTTGGACATAGCTTAATAAGCCCAGCTTGGCTGTTGTCAGGAAATTCCTTATTAGAACGTGGGAGTGCTTTTTGAGCATTCAGCCATAGCATTTGTTTTAGGGTCAATTGACAGGCTGTTTGTCCACAATCTCCCTACATCTTCTTAAGGAGGACCTAGTCTGGAAAGAATTGCCTTGATTCTGCAAGCCACTTCCTTGCTCTCCAGGGTGGTGGGCCTGAACTTAAAGCTTTCAGTCAATGGGAGAGCTGCAGTCTCAATGCATCTGGATGATGGTTGATGGGAGGGGGAAAACTGTAGAGAGATGCAGTGACACAAAATCACGGGTTCTCAGCTGGCATGTGCTTGTGTACCTTTTCCATTCTCATCAGGCATTTATTCAATTCCTGTAGGTCACACTAGTAACGTTAAACATACTGGTCTTGGTGGTGCAGATATTTTTGGTATTAGCTTGATAGCAAGATCTGTATGATCTTGTATCTATGTGATGCCATAATGATGTTGCCACCTGAAATAAAACTCAAGAGAAATTGGAACTGGCTTACCTAATCACTGGTGAATGCCAACTGCATATCAAGGACAACTTCCTGTTTCTGAGAATGTGAAATGAAAGAAAATTCCTGGAGATACCAGTTTACTTCCGTTTCTGTATTTCATATTTTCATAGTACATAGCTTGCCTTCCTTTCATTTCACTGAACCCTATTCAGCCATAAAAAGAGATGTCCATATCCATCTATGTTTCTAAAGATCACAGGTCCCTTGAACCTGAGTATTTAAATGGAGGCTGATATTGGTGAGCATGGAAAAGGTCCATCTGAAGGGCCAGCACCTATTCCAATGCATTGGGAGATTCAGAGAGGGAACTTTGGGTTGACCATATTCAGCCAAGTATCTTTCAGTAGACCAGATAGAAACATACTGTATGGAAAGAATTGATGGATTGGGAGACCTCCAGCTTCTGCTCAGCTTCTTCTTACTCTCTTATGAGGATAGATTATTTGGTTTGGGGATTGGAAGCATATAAGATGGGAATCACCTCCACCATCCACCACCCTGCATCTTCAGATGAAGAAACATCAGCCTTTCCTTTCATGGACAGGGAATCATCCATACCCCTGCCACTGAATTGCTGCCTCATGATTAAAGTGCCCACGAAGGTGGTGGGTTGCTAAGATATCTGAATATGGAACCCAATGGTGGTAAATTGTTCTGGATTACTCAAGGCACTCAACTTGCGAATCTGATGGAATCTTTGCAATCCTCTTCTTTTGTCTTTTCACACCAGCTGACAAGAGAGAGATCCAAATAATTAGGGCAAAAAATAATCTTTTTAATTATGTACTTGTGTGTGCTTGTGGTTAGAAACCTTTTCATCCACTGAAAGCTAAGAAGAGATAGAAAGGAAAGGAAACAAAATTGATCGTGGAATTATTGAGTGAAAGAAAGATTTTACTCTATAAAGAAAAGCCACATATCACATCCCCTCTCCCTGCACGGTGGTCTCCTTATTCCTAAATGTTCATTTGCGTGTTATTCCCAACTGTTTTCTATTCAGACAGATAAAGAAAAAAAACAGCAAAGAGACCCCACGTACATGGAAAAGATACCTGGATTTGCGCTATAATAGAAATTAGTCCTTTATACTTCATCAGTTGTAAGGCTTTCATTTAAAAGCAAACGGTTTCTGTAAGTAGTAGCTTCGATGGTCACTGGGGAGCTGTCCAGCAATAGGAGTTCCTGAAAAAGCACAACATCTGGTCACTCAGAATCTTTTGAAACCCTCACCCTTAACTGATTCAATTATCATGATCTTCACATTTAACAAAGGCTCAGAGCACTTTAGGCACATCTTCCCCGCCATAATATCAGAACAATTCCTTTAAATCACTCCACAGTATACTCTACGTTTGGATGCTGAAGACTGAAAAGGAAGAATCAGTTTCCTGGTAAACACAAAACTCCGTAAGAATTGCTGGGACTGATCGCTCCTTCAGCCTCCTAAGCACTAAGTTGCATCTGCTCTCTGGCCACGTGGAATCATCTTTAAGCTAGTCACAGTTTTTGCAAAGCACCTTTGAAATAATTCCATAGAACAATCCCAGTTTCCAGTACAGTACAGTCCAGCCTTGTCCTCTCCAAATCTATGCTCCCCCCAATATGTTAGAACACAATCCCCATAATTCCTATCCCAGAGGCAAATGATTTGGGGGTGGGTGATTGTGCCCAGCAGAATAACATTTAAAAATGTTAATGTAATGTTGCAATACAATGAAACAAGCCAGATGAAAAGCTTTAAACTTAAATCTGAAGTTAGAAAAAGAAAATAAATTTAAGAAATGAACCAGAGAGAGAAGAAGAAACAAATTTACCTGGCTGTCACAAATATATGGTTTATATTGATATTTTTGTTAAAGGTTGTTCTGTCCCATTTGTTTGCTTACCTTTCCCTTTCTCTTCATTCCCTTCATCTCCCTTCCCTTCCCTCTCTCACTTACTTCAAATTCTATGAAGCTCCTTCATCCAACTGCCTGTCATTACATCTTATGCAACGTATTTTTCCTGCCAGAAAGTTCCTGCACTTAGCTTTTTGAAAATGCAGTCTACCTTAAGTTTTCTAGCTATACTTTATCTACCGCTGAAGCCAGTGGCTTTAGAGAGTTCTCAGTTGGTAGCAAACTCATGGCAGTTATTGTAATGGGGCTACCTTTCAAGTGACTCTAGACTCTAGAGGGATGCAACTTGTATATATATATATATACTATTAGTAGTTTATGAATCAAGAAACTGTAAAAGCTTACTCTGAAGGGCATTAAGTCCACCGTAAAAAAATAAATATCTACCAGTAGTTGCCTCAGTATAATGGGACAGTTTGAACGAGCATTGTCAGCTCTGAAGTGAAAATGCAGTCCCGGGATTGTACCTGACTGTGTAGTGGTCTTCCACCACCCTGAAAATGCCTTGCTGGCTTCCACCATTGGGCCATCTGAGGAGAATGGAGACCTTCAGAACAGGCCATTTTTCAATGATGAAACTTTCCACTTCCCTGTTCTCACTAAAGATCCTTGCTAAGCAGCCACATGCTCACAACACTATTGGTGACTGGTGTTTGACAGCACTCGGTTCTCACAACTGGTGAGAGGCCAAGCAGGTTTGCAAAGAGGCAAGGATCCGAAGACACGAGTTTGCAAGACAGGTGTTACTGTGCGTCTTTCATCCCTAACAATAACCTAGAATTAAAAAGATAAATAACGCTAATCTTTCCCCAAGCTCATTCCTGACAGAGGAAAATATTTGGGTTCCTGGAATATCCTTCACTGAGATAAATCTGAGTTCAGGAACCCCACGGAACACATTCAGATCTAAAGATGGAAATTAATGAGTGCCATAGCCACTTGGCGTATGGGAAAAAAATAGGTAGAAGGTAAATGATAGGAAATGTGGGCGTTCATGCCATGAATGTGCATACAAACCTTGGGGGTATCAAAAACAATGGTCCCCAACATTTAAGGGGAACATCAATCCCTTGTCCAATGTCCTCACTTATTTTTCTCTCTCCTATTATTATTTTACTTTAGTTGTATATTTCTAGTGGCTACTATTGCCTACAGCTCTGTGTGTGTGTGTCTGTCTGTCTGTGTGTGTGTTTTAAAGGGAATCAGAGATGTGACTTCTGGAACTCATTCTCTGGTTATGGAGATGGAGGCTGCTCATATATAGGAATGAAGAAATGAACATTCAAATCCCATACCTTGTTTTAATAGGAGTTCGGTTGTAAGAGCCCTCAGCACACACGTGAAGGACCCCTCTACAGGAATAACCAAAGAACCCCAGTTGCACTTACTTTTTTCTTCTTTCATAAAATGGAAATAAATTTGTTTTCTGAGGAGATCAAGAAGGCAGTGTCCTTCCTCTGAAAAATGGTCCTTTGAATCAATGAATAGTTTATACAAATAATGGCAGAAATATTGTTTGGTGGAAATAATGGGAACGTTTTGACATCAGCCCTAAGCAAATATGTTTGGAGGCTTATTATCTTGTTACTTCAAATGAGATTTTTTTCCCCCCCAAAATAAGCATGCTCCTGTTACGTTTGTTTCAGAAAAACACGATCTCCTTCAAGTTAGATCCGTGACCTTTTCTTTGTTATCCTTCCATCTACTTAACAGATAGATTACCATAAACCACCGGCCTTTGCTTCCTTTGAACCAAGCTAAATTCAGATCATAGGGTTTACTCAAAAAGCTGGGATATTGTTTTTCAGGCTCTTGCGGGTGGGGTGGGGGGTGGGGGAGGAAGATAGGAAAACTGTGGACCTTCATCGAAATGTGGCTTATCATTAGGAAGCTAATGGGCTTGTCTGAAGCTCAATACTCACTTCCTTATTTTCCCCCCTTTGAATCCCATCCACTCATTCAAGATTATCTAAGTGAATCGCTCCCCAAGAAATAACTGATTCCATCAGCATCCTGGGTTGCTGTAAAGGGTAGTGGACAAATGGAGATGTTTTCTAAAGAAGAAAGGACAGCAGCGCATGAGTTTGGGCGAAGGCAAAGCTCTTGAGTGTCGAAGGGTGCAAAGGTGCCATCGAAGGCAGAATCGGGCTCCCAAGAAAGACAATGTGACCCATAAGGGGGGCAGTAGTTGGTGGGACCTTTTCAAGCAAAAGCAAGACAATAATTGGTGACTCTCAAGTCCCCTCTACATACAGATCTATGGGTTGAACTTGATCCCCCTCCCAATACCTTTCACGAGGAGCCAAAAAAAAAAAGAAAAGCTAACCAACTTCTCTGGGAAGTGACTAGAGCATTTTGTTCCGAGCATCCAGTCTAAAACATTGTTGGAAAGCTAGTAAATCCCATTTACTAAGAAGCTGACGAGAGTTGCGTTGAAGGCAGCGGCATAAACGCAGGTTGACTTTTTTCAGCACTGATGAGAGCGGACAGCGACGGATACACACACACACACACACACACACACACTGGGCGGGCAGCCGGGTGACCCGGCTCCAGCCATAGTTGCTGAAACCGTACGAAGCGCTTTGCCAACAACTCTTTACAATACTGAGCAGAGCTGCCCTTGCTGAAAGCCACGCGCGAGCCAAGATGGCAAGTATTTAACACCACAACCACACGCGGAAGTCACCCGGCATCCAGAGGCGTTTGAAGGCAAGGCAAAACTGCCGGTTTGGGCTGGGCGGCTGCAGTAGTTCGACGCCGAAAGTAAACCGTAAGTAAAATGTACCAACACTGACCCATCTCGCCTCCGCCGCTTGTTCACCCGGACTCGGCTGGCGCTTGCCCGGGTGTCCTGCGCGCCAGACCCGCCGCGCGGGGCACCGAGCCGCCGGGTTCCCCCCTGTGTGCCAGCGTGCCAGGGGGGGGGGCCTCGCTTGGGAACCCCCAGGTCGACATCAGTTGCCTTGGCCTTTTGTCCTCTCTGCAGACTCCTGCTTCGACGTGAGCTCGGCTCTGCAACTCAGGGGGCGGGGAGGAGGAGGAGGAGGAGGAGGGAGGGGGCAAGGGAGGCAGAGCGCTGGAAGGAGGAGGAGGAGGAGGAGGAGGAGGGAGGGGGCAAGGGAGGCAGAGCGCTGGAAGGAGGAGGAGGAGGAGGAGGAGGAGGGAGGGGGCAAGGGAGGCAGAGCGCTGGAANGGGGGGGGGAGAGACCAGGCCAGTCCATCAAAACTGGAGGCGCAACTTCTCGCGAGAGGGAGAACCGGTCGGTCGGGAGCCCCGGGATGTGGGCTCAGGTGGAAGCAGAGCGCATCTCCTGCCAGCCCGGGGGTAGAGCAGGCAGAAGAGTCGAGCGGCCCGGCTTGCAGGAAGGCTCGCCCTGCGCGCTCCCGGGGAGCTGCCAGCCCCAGTAGCCTCGGATGTGCTGCTGCTGCTGCCGCGGCGGCGGGGGCGGCAGCCTGGCTGTGCTCGGCGCGCAGACAGCCCTTTCGCCCGGCGCCTTGGTGGCGCTCGGCGTGGATCTCCTCCTGGTCGCCGTTTCCCTCGCGCTCTCCACCCGCCGAGCCGCCACGATGATGTCCATGAACAGCAAGCAGCCCCACTTCGCCATGCACCCGACACTGCCGGAGCACAAGTACCCTTCGCTGCACTCCAGCTCGGAAGCCATCCGGAGAGCATGCCTCCCAACTCCGCCGGTAAGACGCGCGCGCTACCAGCCGGGCTTCTGCCACCCCCCACCCCACCACACACACACACACACACACACACACACACACCCGGGGGGGGCTGCCCGGTTCCTATTCTCTCGTCTCCCCCCCGCGCCCGGCGTCCTCGGTCGGTCCCGGCCCCTGGCGCACAGTGGGTGCCTCTCCGGGCTTCAGCCGCAGCGGTTGCCTCGTGGCTTTCAGCCACCGCCTCCGCCCTTCTGCTGGAGGTTTAGGTGGAAAAAGGGATCCCCCCCCCGGGGGGGGGTGCTTTCTTGCTCCCTGAATTTCCCTCTGCTTTTCCCGGTTCTCCTTCGAAATTCACCGGGCAAGGAAGGCCGAGGCTGGAGCCAACCGAACCGAAAGCGGCGCAGGCGGTCTCCCATGGGCACTGTCGCTTTCGCCCTTTCTTTGCTCGCCCTTCCTGGCTCGCTCGGCTCAAGGCGGGCTTCCTCGATTTGCCCCCCCCCCCCGCGGTGAAAAACAAAAAACTTCTTGGCTCTTCTCTGGCTTAACCAACTTACCCGTTTCTCTCTCTCTCTGTGTCTCCCTTTTCTGCCCCCCCCGGTCCCACTTTCCGTTCTCTCCATCCCGCCGCTCCTTTGCCCGCCGCCTCCGGCCCCCATGGTCCCCCCAACCCTACGCCCCGCTCTTTTCTCTCTTCCCTGCATCCGCGCGCTCTCCGCTGGACCCTTTCCCATTCATTTTCCCGCGGCGGTATAATTTTCTGCCGCTCATCTCATCTCCCCCGGCGGTGCCTCTCCGCTCCATCCCTTCCTCTCCTGCACCCCTTCTCCCCCCTTCCACCTTTCTTTTCCGCGCCCCCCCCCATCCGTTCTTTTCTCCTACATGGAAAACCCACTTTCCCCTTTAATTTCTTGGCCACGCCGTCCCGCACCGACCCCCTTTCCCCTGTCTTTTTGGTTAACGCGTAACGGCGGCTCCCTTCCCTCCTTTCCTTCCTACTCGGGGGGTGCCCTCCTCTTCCCCACCGTGGCCCCCTTTTTTTCCTCCCTCGCTGCCCCGGTTTTTTTTTTTTTTTTCCCCTTTTCTTTTCTTTGTCGGTTGCAGCTGCAGGGCAATCTCTTCGCCACCCTGGACGAGACGTTGCTGGCGCGGGCAGAGGCGCTGGCCGCCGTGGACATCGCCGTCTCGCAGGGCAAAAGCCACCCTTTCAAGCCGGACGCCACCTACCACACCATGAACAGCGTGCCCTGCACCTCCACCTCCACGGTGCCCTTGGGCCACCACCACCACCACCACCATCACCACCACCAGGCGCTGGAACCGGGCGACTTGCTGGAGCACATCAGCTCGCCTTCGCTGGCGCTCATGACCGGCGGCGGGGCGCACGAGGGGGCGGCCGGCGGGGGCGCAGGCGGCGGCGGCGGAGGAGGCGGCGGAGGAGGAGGAGGCGGAGGAGGGTTGATCTCGTCCGCCCACCCGCACTCGCACATGCACGGCTTGGGCCACCTGGCGCACCCGGCGGCCGCCGCGGCCATGAACATGCCTTCGGGCCTCCCGCACCCGGGCTTGGTGGCGCACCACGGGGGCGCAGCCGGCCAGGCCGCCGCGGCGGCCGCTGCAGCCGCTGCAGCCGCGGGCGCCGCCGGCTTGGCTTCCATCTGCGACTCGGACACGGACCCCCGCGAGCTGGAGGCCTTCGCGGAGCGCTTCAAGCAGCGGCGGATCAAGCTGGGCGTGACGCAGGCCGACGTGGGCTCGGCCCTGGCCAACCTCAAGATCCCCGGCGTGGGGTCGCTGAGCCAGAGCACCATCTGCCGCTTCGAGTCGCTCACGCTCTCGCACAACAACATGATCGCGCTCAAGCCCATCCTGCAGGCCTGGCTGGAGGAGGCCGAGGGCGCCCAGCGCGAGAAAATGAACAAGCCCGAGCTGTTCAACGGCGGCGAGAAGAAGCGCAAGCGGACTTCCATCGCGGCGCCGGAGAAGCGCTCCCTCGAGGCTTACTTCGCCGTCCAGCCGCGGCCCTCCTCGGAGAAGATCGCCGCCATCGCCGAGAAACTGGACCTCAAAAAGAACGTGGTGAGGGTTTGGTTTTGCAACCAGAGACAGAAGCAGAAACGCATGAAGTTCTCCGCCACCTACTGAGCCCGACGGCCTTTTCCTGGACGCGCGCGGGGCTTGGGTGGATGCCCCGAGGCGGACGGGGAAAAAAAAACCCTGAAACTTTGGAGTGGAACAAGAGAGAGGAAGCCAGAGACAGACAGACACACACACACACACAACACCCCCCTTCCCCGAGCCGGCTCTCTCTCAGAATCCACCCACACAAACTGACCTTGACCCCCCTCCCCCAAGAAAGGACCCGCGCACAGCCCCCTCCCCCGCGAGACCTTGGCAGCCTGGGGAGGGGTAAGGCGGAGACTTTGGGGGCGGGGAAGGGGGGGGGACCGAGGGGCGAGGGCTGCTCGGAGGGGGAGCAGCTGAAGTTTAGGAAGCCAACGGACTTCTCCTTTGGACTTAAAGACTCTTTGGGGGGGGGGGAGTGAATCGCTGGGGGAACCAGCGAGATGCTGCGGCGAGAATGGCGAGTGGGGGGGGGGACCCCGGTCGCCTCTTTTTCTTTGCCTTTTTGCAGATTTGGAAAAGGGAAAAAAAAATGGGGGGGTTTGGAGGGTGAACGGCGGCGGGACGGGAAAGTTGGGTGAAGTCAGAGTTCATTTCTTGAGTCGGATCTCTTCGGAAAGCGTGGGCGAATTGCAGCAGAAACACACCTAAACACACGCGCACAAACACACACACACACACACATACACGCACGTATTGTAGACGAAACCACGAGGTCTTTGCAGATTATTATTATTATTATTATTATTATTATTATTATTATTATTATTATTATTATTATTATTATTATTATTATTATTATTATTATTATTATTATTATTATTGTCGTTCACGAAATTGCCGACGGGCGGGCGGAGGGAAATCAACCCGAGGCGGAAATCCTAGTTGCTGGTTTGGGTTCCTTCTTTACATTTTTATTGTCGTGCTTATTATTTCGTTGTCAAGCTTGAGGGTCCCTTCGCTGTCACATCAGGAATTTCTTTTTCTTTTTTTCTTTTTGATTGAAGAAACGGATGGCTCTAATTCTTTGGTGTTGTTGGGTTTTTCTTCCCCGGAGAATGGGTGGAAAAAAACAGACTTGAAAGGAGCAGAGAAAGTGTTTTCGTGGATTTGGTTGGGGACCCGCCAATGTATCCAAAGATCCTGGCTCTTTCAGAATTAGCGATTTTTTTCCTCCCTCTCTTCCACACCCCGACCCCCCTACCCCACCCCACCCGTTTTAAATGACTTCCACCCGTGGATTTGTTTGGTCTTTAAGTGACTTCGAATTCCTAAAAAGGGGAAATCCATTCTGGGGATTTCCCGAGTTGGCAACGAACGGGGCGAATCGGATGCTGTCTCCTTCGTTAGGCGGGATTGCGAAATCCACCCTCGTTTTTCACATTCCGAGGTCCCTGGGGTTAATATGGGGTAACTACCTAACTTTGACTCTGCGCGAGGTGGCGATTGTTTTTCCATTAATTAAACCGGGATGGAAGCTAAAATAACGTGGCCGGGTTAATCCCAAATCGATTAAGGGAAAAAAAATTGCTTTGTTTTGTTTGAAGAACTTTGGGAAGAAGGAAGGAAGGAAGGAAGGAAGGAAAGAAGGAAAGAAGGAAAGAAGGAAAGAAGGAAAGAAGGAGGAAGGAAGGGAGGAAGGGAGGAAGATAGGAAGGAAGGAAGGAAGGAAGGAAGGAAGGAAGGAAAGAAAGAAAGAAAGAAAGAAAGAAAGAAAGAAAGAAAGAAGGGAGGAAGGGAGGAAGATAGGAAGGAAGGAAGGAAGGAAGATAGGAAGGAAGGAAGGAAGGAAGGAAGACGAAAAAAAGAATTTCCCGCTCAGTCATAAACGCGAGAAAAGCAAAAAAAAATTGTCCAGGGCCACCCATAGTTTTTGCACCGCTTTAGGTTCCCCCCTCTCCGGAAGTCGGAAAGTCACAAAGCAGCCACCAATCGTGGCCTCTGGATGAGGAGGAAAAAACGCGTAATAATTTCTAAACGGGTGGGTGCGATTTTGAGAAATAATCAGAGCGATGCTCCACGGAGGAGAAGCAGGGAGAGGAAAAAAAAAAAATCAGCTGTCACTACTTTAATCTTTAATCTCCGAGATGATGCTTTTTTAAAAAAAAATATGCAAAAGACAGTCAAGGAAGGGGAAAAAATGGGGAGGGGGGGTGGAGGAAAGGGGACTGATCTGATGCATGCACACCCTGAAAAGGCACAGAAGGATTCAAGGACCAGGTCTTTGGAGGTGCATTTGTTTGTTTGTTTGTTTGTTTATGGTTTAATAATTTATTACACGTGTTGAGGGTTGTTTTTTTTTTTTTAAAAAAAGGGTACCGTCGTTTGCAGAGCAAACATTCTATGCATTTGAAGCCAAGCCCTAAAAAGTTAGAGTAGTTTCAAAGGTATGTTTCCCTCCCCCCCCTTTTTTTTTTTTCCGTCTTCCATGATTTGTTTGGCTTTCTTTGTAAATGGGTGTGATTTCACACAATCCGGCTGTTTGTTCTTTGAGTAAAAAAAAAAAAAAAAAAACTCCACCCACACACATAACACAAGCATGCACGCCTGCACATACACACGTGGGAATCCATGTCACGTTACTTGCATTTAGGTAGGTGTGCGTGCGTGTGTGTGTGTGTGTGTTTGTGTGTGTGTTAAATGCAGAGCAAAAGCAACAGAAGAGAAAGAACGTCTGTAAATATTTTCTTTAATGCACAGAGAGGTTAAAAGGGGGGTACAGCCACGTGTCACTGAATATTCCATGGATGTTTGCTGAGCTTTCTCTTGGGTTGAATCATGCTGATGTTTTGTTTTTTTAAAAAATTTTCAAAAGTTTTAAGATCCCTTACAGAGACATCTGTATACCAAATTATACACTAGGGAGATGGGGGGGAGGGGGCGTCCCAGCAAACTTACAAATAAAACAAACCTGGGGAAAACAAACAAACCAGAAAGTATTGTTATAATTAATAATTTATTTGATTTACCTTGGGTTTTTTTCCTCCCACTGAAACACGGCTGCTAAATATAATAAATACATTAGTATCGAGGCTTCGAGCCCCCTTAGGAGGAAAGAAACTAAAATAAGCAAGACCAGAGAAGAGTCTTACCAAAAATTTTGAACAAATCGAGAGTTGTATTTTTCTGCTACATTCAGAAATCCTGAACTATAAGATAGATCTTATGTGCAAATGGATGCTCTGAATAAAATGAACTATATCTATTAGCTGCGTGCGTTTCTTGAGCTTTATTCGGCATCATGCTAAATAATGGAAAGGCTAAGTTTAAAAACTATATATATAGTTTGAATATATATATTTGAAAGACTTCTCTCTCCCATATTTGGGCTGACAGGGTGTTCAAAAAAAAGCACTCATATATATATATATATATATATATATATATATATATATATATATATATATATATATATATATATATATATATATATATATATATATATATATATATATATATATATATATATATATATATATATATATATATATTCAAAATTTTGTGGCTGACAAAGAGTTAAAGGGAGACTAGTATAGCTATTTCAAGCTCTTTAGTCTCCCTTTAATTCTTTGTCAGTCACAAAATTTTGAATTTACAGTGTTCACAGTAGTGACCTCTGTCTGCAAAAGATGCTCCTAGCCTGGAGTGAAACGCAGAACCGCTTGCTTTATATTTGGTAAAAAATATATATATATATATATATATATATATATATATATATCCTTTTTAAAAAAAGCCTCGATTTTTCCGCACCTGTAAAAATATCACTAACTAAACCCTGTCCCGATTCATCTGTGGCACATAACGGGAAAACAACCACATTTGTTATCTTTGATTTCCGTTCAATGCAAGTGAAGTTCCTCAAACGAAACTCGTGAACTAACTGGTGGACCAGCTCAGCTCAGCTCTGCCAGGCATATTGCCTTTAAGTAACCACAATGACCCCCAGTCCAATGAAAGCGAACAGGGACAGCAGCCAGCTCTGCAAATTGTCTTCTCGGAAAAATAAACCACCTCCAGAAACGAGGCAGTTTGCTGTACCCAAAAAATAAAAATAAAAATAAAACATCTTCCTTGCAAAGATCAGATTCATTAGAGCCGGAGTCGGTCTTCAGGGTC
The DNA here is from genome assembly GCF_001527695.2 of Protobothrops mucrosquamatus. Lineage (NCBI taxonomy): Eukaryota > Metazoa > Chordata > Lepidosauria > Squamata > Viperidae > Protobothrops > Protobothrops mucrosquamatus. The sequence goes on from NW_015386389.1 coordinate 1,632,262, forward strand.
GTTTTCCAAAAGAAATATTGCTAAATCCGATGTAGGCGCTCCTATTCTGCTTCGTTTCCAGACTTGGATCAATTTTTTTTTCTGCGATTATTTCTCTTTGAAGCGGATCAGCTTTCCGTTTTGGCCGTAAACCGAGGGGTGTAGCGTTGTAAAGAAACAATATACGTTCTGAAGATTGTGACTCTCACCCTCCTCCCCCCCCAGCCCACAATTTTTGGCATTGGGGGGGGAAACAAGCTTTGATTCTTTTTTTTTTTTTTTGGTTGTTGTTATTAACTCGCAATGTCATCTGATTTTATTTTTTTTTTAAAAAAAAAATAAAATTAAAAAAAACGCATTTGTAAAATAACACTATTTTATACCTACGTTTTATCGGATATCTTTTTTTGGGGGGGGTGGGGGGTGGGAGGGAAGAATCAGGAATGACCAAATAAAATGAACATCAAGTCGTGCTTTACTTTCCCTGCTCTGCTCTGCTCTCCGGTGGGGACGTTAGGGATGGTGACCTTTGGTCTGTGAAATTAAATGCCCTAAAGAGCTGGGTATTTCTATGGGACGGGGCTTAAGTTCAGCATCCGTACCTATCGAGAGAAATATAGATTTGAGTCCGAACAAACGAAAAAACGGAAGGGTGAGGAATAAACCGTTTGTAAGGCCGCCAGATTTCCTATGGATTCGTGATGGTGAAACGCAGCTGATAGTCATGGGGTGGATCTGTGCCTGGTGTGTGCTTATCGGACAGGAGTAAGCCTCGTCGTGATCCAGCAGTTTGATCTCAGATATAAAGTCTCTAGGAGTCTTGCTTTTAAGCCTGAAGCTGGACTGAGGAATTTTAGAGCAGAGATCTCAGTAAAGATAGTTGCAGAGGTGTCACTGAGCACAGCTGTAAGCTTCCACTTTGTGAAAGACCTCAACTAGGGAAGGAAGGAAGGAAGGAAGGAAGGAAGGAAGGAAGGAAGGAAGGAAAGGAAAGGAAAGGAAGGAAGGAAGGAGGGAGGGAGGGAGGGAGAAAGGATAAATAAATAAATAATAAATAAATAAAAATAAAAAAAATGAATTTATTTCATTTTAAAAGAGGGGCGCCCATATTTTTCCAAGTTGGAAACCAGCTCTTTTCTAAATGCACTTTTTCCATCGGACGGCGGCTGGATTCTTAAGCATCCGCTGGCGCCGTCTCGCCTGGGTTGAAAACGGAAAATTTATGTTCTTGGATACCGAGCGGTGTACTTTGCAACCCGTATATTCTCAAGATCGCCGTCCCGGCGTGTGTGGCAGAGTTGGCCTGTTCCGAGATGGCAACCTCCGAGATGACAGCTTCCACCATTCCCGAGCTAAGGAAGGCTGGCAGATGACAATTCGCCAGGCTTCCGTGCTGAGTAACCCGCCCTCGCTCTTGACCTGCTACTGGAGAATTCAAACCGAGCTGCGTTCCGTGGGAGTTAAGGGCTGCCTGCCTGGACGGCAGGACTTCTGGCCACGTTGTAGGGCCGAGACAGAAGGTTCGCCGGAGCAACGAGGACGTAAATTCTCCAGCGTTGAATTGAAAGTCATTGAACGGGCGTGTCAAAGTCTCTGGTTGCCCTGGGCCAGGGGTCTGCAACCTTGACAACTTTAAGACTTGTGGACTTCAGCTCCCAGAATTCTGGGAGCTGAAGTCCACAAGTCTTAAAAGTTGTCAAGGTTGCAGACCCCTGCCCTGGGCGATTGGAAAGGGGTCGTCTTTGACTCTCCTTCTGCAATTTTTTTCCCACCTCGCCTTGGGTCTTCACCCCCCCACCCCACCCCCACACTCACTCACTTCACCCACACACACACACACACACTCACTCACACACCCAACCACACAGCCCGTTTGACATTGTCCCTCTCTCCTTTCTCCGCCTTCTAATCCAGACTCGTGGAATTTCGGTTTTCTTTCCAAATTGCTTTCAAGTCAAGATTAGGACGGTCCTAAAGGGCTAACCAACGGGGACCCAAGCAAAGAGTTGGAATTAAGTTCTCTTTTCTTCCCTCCCCCCCCCACCTTCACTTCTTTAAATCTTCTCTCAGCCCTCTCGCCGGCTCCAAGTAAGTTCCCGATTTACAGCAGTTCCTTTAGTGACCATTCAAAGTTACCGTGGCAATGGGAAAAAAAGTGACTTATTGTCCACGTTTCACACTTACGACCACCGTGGTGGCGTTCCCCTGGTCAGGTGATCCCAATTCGGAGACTTGGCAACCGGTTCCGTATTTTGGATGGTCAAGCAGCGTCCCAGAGTCACTTGATCAGCTTTTGCCACCTTCTGACAAGCAAAGCCAAGGGGGGGGGGGAGGGGAAGCCAGCTAACTTAACAGCTACAATGTATCACTTAATAACAGGAGGTCATAAAAGGGTGGTGGTGGGGGAACTCACTTAACAAATGTTTCCCTTAGCAAGGCAAATTTGGGGGTCAATTGCGGTCATAAATTGAGGATTACCTGTATTAAGCCTAATTTGATCCCAGTACAGGAAGTCAATATTTTCCTATATGGTGCAAGAAAATTGTCCCCCAGTCCAGATCAATGAAATATATTGTTGTCGCGGTCCTTGATCTAATAATAATAATAATAATAATAATAATAATAATAATAATAATAATAATAATAATAATAATAATAATAATAATAATAATAATAATAATGATGATGATGATGATGATGATGATGATGATAATAATAAATAATAGTAATAATAGTAAATAGTAGAGTAATAATAGTAATAGGCGCCTTGGGTGCAATCCCAAAACAACTAGAGCACCACTTGAACACCATCGGCATTGACAAATTCGCCATTAGTCAATTGCAAAAGGCAGCCTTACTAGGAACTGCTTCCATCCTGCAATAATGTAATACCATCAAACATCCACATCTGCCTATCCCAGTCCTTGATAGACAAAAATGCCAAATCCAGTCTGGACATCTGGCTGACTGTGCGATGATTAATAATAATAATAATAATAATAATAATAATAATAATAATAATAATAATAATAATAATAATAATAATAATAATAATAATAATAATAATAATAATAGGAAGTGCCTCCATTCTGCGATGATACCTGTAATACCATCAAACATCCACATCTGCCTATCCCAGGTCCATGGTAAGGAC
>NW_015386389.1:1640394-1643316 GCF_001527695.2 Protobothrops mucrosquamatus
TGCTCCATCACTAGAGGCTTTTAAGAAGAGACTGGACAGCTACTTGTCTGGAATGGTATAGGGTCTCCTGCTTGAGCAGGGGGTTGGACTAGAAGACCTCCAAGGTCCCTCCCAACTCTGTTATTCTTGTATGGATCCATAAGCTGACAATGTGTCTGGACTGCTGTAACATGATGTTTACGTTAATTTGTGATTCAGTGGCTCATGGAAACAAGAGTCCATATTGCTTCTTCTTAAAATAAACCATTCAGCTGACTTAAAAGGACAGGATCACTGATCAGCCCCAGGGATGAGAAACACTTAGATTCTATCGTTTTGTTTTTAATTTTTAAAAAAATGTTCAGTGGGCAAAGTTCAGCTCCCATCCCTATACAATAAAGTAAACAGCATGGATGGATGTATCCAGGCCCAAGTGGCTGAATAATGCAGCACACATTTAAATAGAATTAGCCCCATCACGATGGGAATCTAGACTGTGCACTGGCCCTTGTTCAATTATTTTTAAGCTTAACCTGTTGGGGACAACTTTCCTTCACCTTGCACCTTGCAGATATGCTATGCCTCCTTTCCGATAAACATAGGAACGAAAGGTCAAGCTATTGGAAAGGAATCAGAAGATTGGAAAAGGCTTATGCAGAATGGGACTGGGTGCCAATTTAAAATGGAGATTGGTAATCCTCGATGGAGGTTCTCAATCATTCAGGTCATTCCTCTAAAGCAGGGGTAGGCAACCTTGGCTCTTTTATGACTCGTGGACTTCAACTCCCAGAATTCCTGAGCCAGCCACGCTGAGGGGAAAGGGAGAGGTTTCCAAGCTGAGCCATGCTGGCTCAGGAATTCTGGGAGTTGAAGTCCACGAGTCATAAAAGAGCCAAGGTTGCCTGCCCCTGGCTTAGACATTAGCCCCTGGTGAACCTGTTTGATGCTAATTCTGGAGTGGTGGGGAAAAATCACCTAACCAGGGTTTGCCCCTTGAGGGCAGCATTTAATCAGTAGGGGCAATTGAGGATAGGATGAAACTCCGCAGCTCAGATGGATGCTCTTTGGGCCAGGACACCAAGGCTCTCCCTTTTTAAAGTATTTAAAATGTTATCCGGTTATCTTCTTTTTTTTTTCTGTGCCAAGATAACCGAGCCTGTTTCCATATGGTGGCAGAAAGGGGTGGGGGTGGGAGGGGAAGCAATGTCTTTGCTCGGAGGCTTAACACAGGAAGCAAGCCAGGCTTAGAGAGCCTGAAACAGCCAAAAGCATTGAGCAACTCAAAGTCAAAGAAAAGCAAACAATGGAATGGAATGGAATGGAATGGAATGGAATGGAATGGAATAGAATAGAATAGAATAGAATAGAATAGAATAAATTGATTGAAGAATAGAATAGAATAGAATAGAATAGAATAGAATAGAATAGAATAGAATAGAATATAGAATAGAATAGAATAGAATAAGAGTTGAACAGAATAGAATTAGAATTGAATAGAATTAGAGTTGAATAGAATTAGAGTAGAATAGAATTAGAGTAGAATAGAGTAGAGTAGAGTAGAGTAGAATAGAATAGAATAGAATAGAATAGAATAGAATAGAATAGAATAGAATAGAATAGAATATGGAATGGAGAATAGAATATAGAATAGAATATAGAATAGAATAGCATTGAATAGAATAGAATAGAATAGAATAGAATAGAATAGAATAGAATAGAATAGATATGGAATGGGCAATAGAGTAGAGTAGAGTAGAGTAGAGTAGAGTAGAATAGAATAGAATAGAATATGGAATGGGCAATAGAGTAGAGTAGAGTAGAGTAGAGTAGAGTAGAGTAGAGTAGCGTAGAGTAGAATAGAATAGAATAGAATAGAATAGAATAGAATAGAATAGAATAGAATAGAATAGAATAGAATAGTTGGAAGGGACCTTGGAGGTCATCTAGTTCAAACCTCACCCCCCGTCCAAGCAGGAGACCCTACACCATTTCTGACAGACGGCAGTCCAGTCTCTTCTTCAAAGCTTCCATTGATGAAGCTCCCACAACTTCTGAACTTCCGAAGGCAAACTTCTGAAATTTGGACAGCGGCAACAAGGCTGGTGCTGTTCCGCGTTGTTTGGCCCGAAGAAAACAGCCTGGGAATTCTAAAAGGAGGGGGCTTCCTTAGCGGGGGGGGGGGCGAGGCAAAGTTTCTTGGCCCAGGAGCCAGCGCTCAATCGAGCTAGACGCCGCTTCTTGGCTTTGCGTGGCGAGTGACGGACTTGCCTCCTGGCAAGGATGGAGAAGGAGCAGTCTACCTGAGAGAGAGAACTGGGGAGGGCGCGGGGGGGGGCCCTTCGTCTCGCGTTTCTTGGAAGGGGCGCAATTAATTCTAATTAGCCGAGAGCCAGTTCCTACGCACGTGGGAGCGAGACGCGGAGGAAGAGGGGGAGGGAGGGAGAGAGAGAGAGAGAGAAAAGGGCCAAGAGTGGAATCAATCAGCCAAATGAGTTTGGAAACGAATGGATTTTCTTCCCTGTTATTTATTTATTTATTTATTTATTTATTGAGGAGGCTTTCTTTTGCTTGAAGTCGAAAAACTCGCAGCTCCGGATCGGAAGACAAGAAAGCTTTCGACAGCCTCGCGGGCGTGTAAATCCGTCCATTCGAGAACTTCCCCTCCTTCCTTCCTTCCTTCCTTCCTTCCTTCCTTCCTTCCTTCCTTCCTTCCTTCCTTCCTTCTTCCACTCCCTCCACTCCCTCCACTTCCTTCCTTCCTTCCTTCTTCCACTCCCTTCCTTCCTTCCTTCCTTCCTTCTTTTCCTCCCTCCACTTCCTTCCTTCTTCCACTCCCTCTCTCCACTCCCTTCCTTCCTTCCTTCTTCCACTCCCTCCACTCCCTCCCTCCCTCCCTCCCTCCCTCCCTCCCTTCCTTCCTTCCTTCTTCCACTCCCTCTCTCC
>NW_015386389.1:1643351-1701304 GCF_001527695.2 Protobothrops mucrosquamatus
CACTCCCTCCCTTCCTTCCTTCCTTCCTTCCTTCCTTCCTTCCTTCTTCCACTCCCTCTCTCCACTCCCTTCCTTCCTTCCTTCCTTCCTTCCTTCCTTCCTTCCTTCCTTCTTCCACTCCCTCCACTTCCTTCCTTCCTTCCTTCTTTCCCTCCCTCCACTCCCTTCCTTCCTCCCTCCCTCCCTCCCTCCACTCCCTCCCTCCACTCCTTCCTTCCTTCCTTCCTTCTTTCTTTCTTCCACTCCCTCCACTTCCTTCCTTCCTTCCTTCCTTCCTTCCTTCCTTCCTTCCTTCCTTCCTTCCTTCGTTCAAAGTGCTGGCCGTACACTAAACATTTAATCCAGCTCCAGACTGCTCGATCTTCAGATGGCATCAAAGTATCTGAAACAACCCGTAAGCAGGTTCCGGTCTGCCAGGCCCAAACATTCTGAGGGAAAGGACAGGAGGGAAATACAAATGACACAAAATAAACCCATTTTCCAGATGGTTATGGCTACTTGTGCCGCTTCCTAACAAATCCGCCCCTCCCATCTCCTACTCCTACTTCAGATTTCTGATAGGAGAGAGAGAGAGAGAGAGAGAGAGAGAGAGAGAGAGAGAGAGAGAGAGAGAGAGAGAGAGAAGGAGGAGGAGGAGGAAGGGAGGGAGGGAGGGAGGGGGGAGAGAAGGAGGGAGGGAAAGATAGATAGATAGATAGATAGATAGATAGATAGATAGATAGATAGATAGATAGATAGATAGATAGATAGATAGATAGATAGATAGATAAGAGAGAGAGAGAAGAGGAGAGAGGGAGAGAGAGAGGGAAGGAGGGAGAGAAAGATAGATAGATAGATAGATAGATAGATAGATAGATAGATAGATAGATAGATAGATAGATAGATAGATAGATAGATAAAGAGAGAGAGAGAGAGAGAGAGAGAGAGAGAGAGAGACAGACGGTGGGAGGCAAGGCAGAAGGGGAAAATGTTAAATACAGTTAATGCAATATTAATCGCCCGTTGGTGATATAAAAAGCAGAATTTTCAGACTGCGAGTGAGCTTCCCGCAAACTTCAAGAGCCAAGGAGGAGTCGCAGTGAGCAGGGCAGGAGAGGACCGAGGCGAAAGGTGTGTATTTATATGTATAGCTTTTGTTTGAGTCTTGTTCCTCCTGTGGGAGGCAGGGGAGACGGCACCGACGGAAGCAGTTGAGTTCGGGCTTGGCAGACGGCACTCCTTCGGAGCAAATCCGAATAACCAATAGTGATTTATGGCGATTTCCCGCTCCGCTTCGGGGGTTTTATTAAGGCCGGCAGGCGGCTGAAACAAGCGAGGGGAGGGGGGGGGGAGAGAGAGAGGAAGCTTGCGAAGCGGCCGGAATTCGTCTGGCGAAGAATGCGGACTGAATCCGGAGTAGACGGGAACTTATTTCGAATCCATCCCGGAGCAGTACCCTAAAGCAACAGAAGACTGAAGCTTCCCCGTTCAATGGCAGGCAGGATGGGTTTCAAATGGATGGAACTTCCCCCCTCCTTTTTGCCTAGGTTATTAAGGAAACACGATTTTATTTTGCTAATGGCGAAGTCCTGCTAGCTCCTGACCATTATATCCTTGGGAAATTCCTCTCCTGAAATGAATTCCCCTAGGATGTTGACTTCGCGCAAGGAATCTCTGGTGAGGACATCTTAAAAACAAAAAAAGTTAGATGGGGTTGAGCCTGGTTCGGATGGGAGATCACAAGAAAACTCAAGGGCTATGTGTTATAGAATAGAATAGAACGGAACGGAACGGAACAGAACAGAACAGAATAGAAAATATGGAATGGAATGGAATGGAATGGAATAGAATAGAATAGAATAGAATAGAATAGAATAGAATAGAATATGGAATGGAGAATAGAATAGAATAGAATAGAATAGAATAGAATAGAATAGAATAGAATAGAATATGGAATGGAGAATAGAATAGAATATGGAATGGAGAATAGAATAGAATATGGAATGGAGAATAGAATAGAATATGGAATGGAGAATAGAATAGAATAGAATAGAATATGGAATGGAGGGCTATGTGTTAGAGCAGGGCTTTTCAACCTTTTCACCCATTGTACCACTTTTAGGATATGGCAACATCCGAATACCACCAGTCGTCTAGCAAGGTGTCAAAAACTTGATGACCAAAAAAAAAAAAAAGGAAAAAAGTGATAAGGTACAGGTAGTCCTCAACTTACAATAGTTTGCTTAGTGACTGTTCAAAGTTACAATGGCACTGAAAAAAGTGCCCCCCAAGCCACAGCCGAGCAAGACACCTGCCTGCCCACCTAGCAGCGCTCTTCCTCCTGTCCGAGGTTTTCATTGTTGTGAGCATTTCTGTTGAGGATTGGCAGCAGGAGTGGGGTGGGGGGGTGTTTGGTTTTTATCCCCCCCCTGTCTGCTGGGTGGTTGCAGCAGGTTTTGGTCATTTCACATGACCCTGGGACACTGTGACTGTCATAAATATGAATCAGTTGCCAAGCATCTGAATGTAAATCACAAGACCCTGGAGATGTTGCAACATTCCAGCTGATTGGCGCTTCTTCTGGGCTCAGCAGAAGCGCCAGGATCAGCACCGAGCTCCAGCTGGAGCCTGGAACTGATCCTGGCGCTTCCACTGAGCCCTGACAGCCCTGCAGCTCCAGCCGTCTCTCGCTCAGGCTTGTGCGGTGCTGCCACCGGTTCAGCTCATTCCCCTCCCTCACTACCACTTTTCTAGGATGGTCGCGTACCACCTGCCAGGTGCCAATGTACCACAGGTGGTACCCGTACCACTGGTTGAAAAGCCCTGTGTTAGAGAAGAGAGTTGGCAAAAACACTTGGAAAGAAGTCCCAGAGGTGATTTTTCCAAAAGGCAACTGGACTTTCTTAGGTTTTTTTTTCCCTTTAAAAACGTTTCTAATCTAAGAAGGTTTTTCAGTTCTTAGATGAGAAGCAAAACGTTTTGAAAGAAAAGGGGGGGGGGAAACACCAAGAAAGTTCAGTTGCTTTTTTGGAAAAGCACCTTTGGGAAAACCATGATCTGGATGTTTGAGAATCTCCATGTAGACACTGGGAAAGAAGTCAAAACATTTCCTATTTGTCAAGAATGTCCATGATGTCACCAGGAGTCAAGCTGTTCTCAAAGGAGACTTAGACATTAGGGTTCCTTCCAAGAGACCAGCATAAATCAGTGCAATTCACAGGCCGGAAAACAGAGAAAAGATACAAGTATTTGGACCAATCACCTCCTGCCTTGAAGAGTTGTAACTTATTGTGAAGCAGCAGCCCAGTATTGTACTGTTGATTGGCTCCAATTCACAATGCCAGTTGAGCTTTGCAATTTACAATGCAAATTGAAGTCTATGATTGTCATCAAGACTTACTGTACTATCCTGAGGATTTTTGATCCAAGGTTTGGCCCACTGCTGTTGAGGAAGATTTAGTTAAATGCAAACAGACCTTCCTGGAAGACAGTCTCATTCAAGGCAGTAAGTCTCATCTTGTCTGGGCCTTTCTGTAGGGAAGAGCAGCCAATCTTGCAGACCAATATCAAAAGAAAACAAAGAGACCCTCTTAATCCAGATTAGGAAGAATAGGCAATTCTATTGAGCCAGCAGTGTGCTGCAGCTGCCAAAAAGGCCAACACAGTGCTGGGCTGCATTAACAGAGGGATAGAATCAAGATCACGTGAAGTGTTAATACCACTTTACAATGCCTTGGTAAGGCCACACTTGGAATACTGCATCCAATTTTGGTCACCACGATGTAAAAAAGATGTTGAGACTCTAGAAAGAGTACAGAGAAGAGCAACAAAGATGATCAGGGGACTGGAGGCTAAAACATATAAGGAACGGTTGCTGGAATTGCATATGACTAGTTTAATGAAGAGGAGGACGAGGGGGGACATGATAGCAGTGTTCCAGTATCTCAGGGGCTGCCACAAAGAAGAGGGAGTGAAGCTATTTTCCAAGGCACCTGAAGGCAGGACAAGAAGCAACAGATGGAAACTAACCAAAGAGAGAAGCAACCTAGAACTAAGGAGAAACTTCCTGACAGTTAGAACAATTAACCAGTGGAACAACCTGCCTCCAGAAGCAGTGAATGCTCCAACACTGGATGTTTTTAAGAAGAGACTGGACAACCATCTGTCTGAAATGGTATAGGGTTTACTGCCTGAGCAGGGGGTTGGACTAGATGACCTCCAAGGTCCCTTCTAACTTTATTATTATTATTATTATTATTATTATTATTATTATTATTATTATTATTATTATTATTATTATTATTATTATTATTATTATTATTATTACTATTAATATTAATATTACTATTACTATTACTATTACTATTACTAAGGAGCCTAATGGAGAGTTTTCACTAAAGTAGCATGACTCATTGCCCTGACAGACGTAGGGCCTTCCCCTTTTTAAAGATTTATTTATCAATTTATATGTTGCCAAACCTTCTGGATTTTTAGAGATTGACAGTACAGTTGAACATAGTGTAAACGTGACTTTAGCAAAATCTTTATTTTGCCACCTTCCTATGGGAGCTGATGTTGTGCCATGCTCAAAGGAGATAAATCATGCAATTTTCTACATGGGCATGATGGCATTGGGAACTGACTTCTTGTTCTCTTCTAGCCCTCCTGGGAATGCATAACCTGATGGTGCTGCCTTCATCTCATCCCCTGTCTATAAATGAGGTGAGCTTATCTCTTCAGTTTCTGTATCAATCTTCAGGTAGCTTTTTTCCACTTATTCCTGCACTATCCAAGGGAAGCTTCACCATATCCTTTGAACTTTATAAACCATTTGGGGGGAGGGTAGTAGGGGACTCAAAACGGGCAATAGAGGTAAGGTGGATAATAAGGACAGTAAATGTCACACTGGCATAATTTTATTTAATTCAAAACACATCTAGGAATCTTCTGTGACTGTGACTTAGAGTGCATCTAAGTTGGGGAAAGTCCCAGTTGAATTTAGTGGGATCTGAGCAGGGTTAAACTGTGGGGCCTTGGTTGCAGTCCATAAAGATGGAGAAGAAAGAAGTTGCCTTTCATCAATTTTCATTGCATTAAGGTGAACTTTTTGAGACATTCAGGGAGCATTGTAGTGCTGATGCTGGTGGAGATCCTTGGTTTTTAAAGCATAGCCCATAATCATAATGATTTGGCTGGCTTTGTTTCACCTTTAAAATCAAGAACACACAAGCATGTAGTGTCAACCCTATCCCTAACCCTAACCCTATCACCCGTCTGTGTGTCTGTCTGTGTGTCTGTCTGTCTCTATCTCATTCATTCTCATTCTCATTCTCATTCTCATTCTCATTCTCATTCTCTCTCTCTCTCTCTCTCTCTCTCTCTCTCTCTCTCTCTCTCTCTCTCTCTCTCTCTCTCTCTCTCTCTCTCTCTCTCTCTCTCTCTCTCTCTCTCTATCTACCTATCTATCTATCTGATTTGACTGGCTTTATTTCACCATTAAAATTAAGAACACACAAGCATATAGTGTCAACCCTATCCCTAACCCTAACCTTATCAGCCGTCTGTCTGTCCGTCCGTCCGTCCGTCCATCCGTCTGTCTCTTTCTTTATCTATCTATCTATCTATCTATCTATCTATCTATCTATCTATCTATCTATCTATCTATCTATCTATCTATCTATCTATCTATCTATCTAATTTGACTGGCTTTACTTCACCATTAAAATCAAGAACAGACAAGCATGTAGTGTCAACCCTATCTCTAACCTTAACCCTGTCTGTGTGTCTATCTGTCTGTCTGTCTGTCTGTCTGTCTGTCTGTCTCTCTCTCTCTCTCTCCCTTTCCCCCATAACAGCAATCTTGTGAGATGAGATGGGTTGAGAGAGAGAGAGAGACTGGCCCAAAGTCGCCCAGCTGGCTTTCATGGCTGAGGTGGGATTTGAACTCAGGTTCTCCTGCTTTCTAGTCTGGTGCCTTAACCACTAGACCAAACTGTCTCTTCAAAAAGAGATTCCAAAAGCTGTATCTTTTCCTGGCACAAAGAGGCAGTGAAAGAGGGCAATCATGCAATTATAGTGTGTGTGTGTGGAAAGAGAAAATAAAATAATTTATGGTCTGTCATATTGGTGTTAAAGACACAGGAGCCCTGGTTAGAATATTAAGAACATTTGCTAATGAAGGATGGACAAGATCTATTCTTCAGTCTTTTCCCCAAACATGAAGAGGAAAAAAAAATGAAATTAGAAGAGTGAAAGTGAGATAAGAGAAGCAGTTGCACTTCTGGCATTATTCTAGTAAAAAGATCGGGGTTCCCAAAGACTTGGGCTGTTTTAAAAAGAGGAGGAGACACTGGGCTATCTGGAATACATGATCTCCATTGCTTATTTATGAAACATCCTGCCTCTTAAGGGCCTCAAATAAACCAATATTCACCTACCCCTTCTTGCTGGGCATTCAAAGTCTAAACCAGGGGTAGGCAACCTTGGCTCTTTTATGACTCGTGGACTTCAACTCCCAGAATTCCTGAGCCAGCCATGCTGAGGGGAAAGGGAGAGGTTTCCAAGCTGAGCCATGCTGGCTCAGGAATTCTGGGAGTTGAAGTCCACGAGTCATAAAAGAGCTAAGGTTGCCTACCCCTGGTCTAAACCATGGACTGGGTTCAACCGTTGCTTATTAACGCCACTTTTCTGAACCACTTCAGCTTTTTGAAAAGTTAGTTGAAAAAATATACCAGTTATTTATTTATTTTATTATTTAAATTTATATACCGCCCTATCTCCCTTATGGGACTCAGGGCGGTGAACAGGCAATAATAAAAATCACAATAAATATTGAATAAAAAGCCTGCTCTAAAATACCCCATATAAAACCCCTAGCAAAGCCCAATCAAAACTACGCCAGGCCAGCCGCATGGAATAGATGGGTTTTCAAGGCTCGGCGGAAGAGGCGCAGGTCCGTAGTTGTACGTAGGTCGGGGGATAGGTCATTCCAGAGGGCAGGAGCTGCCACAGAGAAGACTCTCCCCCTGGGGGTCGCCAGCCGGCATTGACTGGCCGACGGCACCCTAAGGAGGCCCTCTCTGTGGGAGCGGACTGGTCGAAGGGAGGTGTTTGGTAGGAGGCGGTCTTGCAAATACCTAGGTCCATTGCCATGGAGCGCTTTAAAAGTTGTTACTAACACCTTGAAGTGCACCCGGAAGGCCACCGGCAGCCAGTGCAGCTCGCACAGGAGAGGTGTTACATGGGAGTATCTTATTTGAAAAGAACTGAGGCAATCCTCACTTACTGACGCCTGTGGTTCCATGGGGCTATCAACAACTGCACTGATGGAAAACTAGTCTCTGGTTTTCTCTCAGAGTCTCCATTTCTGCTTGGAGTCTGAGGAAGAGGCACACAGACTGTAGCTGAAGGGAGAAGCTCATCCCAGGAAACTGTGAGTGGGTCACAACATAATCCCATGCCAAAATCCATTCCCAGTTTTCCTTCATAGCATCTTTGAGAAGCCTAAAATGTGAGAAAAGTGTGTTGTGCATTGAAGTACATGGATAAGTTACGGCTAGGTTTCCATAAGTCTTCTAGATACATTGCAAACCACCCCAAGGTGGAGTAGGAGATTCTGCTCAGAGGCTCATCCTTAGGCCTTTCTCAGCAATTTGCAGAAAGACAAATTGGACAATTTTTTTTGAAGCAGTTAAAAATCTCTTTCAGAGATTAGCCTGAAGGTGGGGCACTATCTCAGCAAACAATATTGCTTCTCAGCTAGTAATACTGCTTTTCTGTATTTTTTTGTATTATTAAGAGGAAGGCAGAAGTAGATTCCCAGTCAGAAATATTTCCATTTAATATGCACTTTTGTCTTTGAGAGACCGCAAACAAAATTCTTTGTCCTTTATACAGACGGATCCCTACACAACCAGATTGCATGGTGTAGTGCAGGGGTAGGCAACCTTGGCTCTTTTATGACTCGTGGATTTCAACTCCCAGAATTCCTGAGCCAGCATGGCTCAGCATGGAAACTTCTCCCTTTCCCCTCAGCATGGCTGGCTCAGAAATTCTGGGAATTGGGGTCCACAAGTCATAAAAGAGTCAAGCTTACCTACCCCTGGTGTAATGGTTTAAGGTGTTGGACAAGGAGAAAAAGACCTAGATTCTACTTTACCCTTAGCCATGAAAGGTGACGGTGTTTTTGAGTCAATCATTCTCTGTTAGCCCAGCCTGCTTCACATGATTGCGGTTTGGGAAAAAAATAAACCTGAACACTATAAGTATGCTCTTCTGAACAAAGATCTATTGGAGTAGCAGATAGAATTTAAACAGAGAATCTCATTATTTGGAAATGCTTCTGGAGCAAAAGTGCTGTCAGAGTGGTTAGTACCAGAACATTTCACTTCACACAGGGGTCCCCAATCTCTGGTCTATGGCCTGGTACCGATCCTGGGCCTGTTGGGAACTGGGCCATGTAAGCAACAGGTGAGCATATGAAGCCCACCACTGCCGGTCCATGGAGCCAGAAAAGTTGGGGACCACTGACTTAATAGATGGAGAAAAAGAAATGCTGAGGAATATTCAGAAGTCTATAGCTGGGTGTAGCATAGAGATAGTTTAAATTGGTAACAAAAGTCCATTGTGATCCATTTTTTGATCCACCATTGACTGGCACGAGAGGAGGTTTTACACTGCCAAAACTAGGTGGACTGGACGGATTAAATACAATCTACTTTAATTGTTCATTAAATATTATTACAATTATCATGGCTTCAGCAGCACACAGCTGATCTTGGCTGATTTTTAAAGCTGAGCAAGATTGGGCCCATTGAATTCTTATACTGGGAAGCCACCAGGTTAGGGAAAAAAACAAAACCTCAGACGAGGTTTTTGTGATAATAGGGACGAGTATATATGTCAATTCTTTGATTCTTGGTCTTGCCAGAGTTAGCTTTTTCTTTTGTAGATATTTCATTACAGGTTTGTCAAGGAAGCATCTGAGCCAATCTTAACAAAATGCAGACCTGGAAGGGACCTTGGGGGTCTTCCTAGTCCAAACTCTATACCAATGATGGCGAACCTTTTAGAGACCGAGTGCCCCCAACCCCCTGCCCTGCCTCCGCCCCGCCCCGCCCCCACCCTACCACCTGCACTGCCCTGCCCACCCGCAAAGCCACCCACCGCCTCCATGGCCCACCGCAGCAGATCGCCTAGGCGATCCAGCAGCACTCCATGCTCTCCACCCGCAGCATCATTTGCATGTGATGGGGTGCAAGGGCGGAGTCTTGACCCTGCGCTCTGGCTGCCATATCCTTGGCTGCACTGCTCTTCATGGGCTGTGCCCGGGGACAGATCTCCTCTGGGGGGGCTGCTGGTGAGGAGAGGGCCGCGGGGGGAGTGACCGTGCATGCCCACAGAGAGGGCTCTGAGTGCCGCCTCTGGCATGCATGCCATAGGTTTGCCACCACTGCCCTCTACCATTTCAGATAGATTTCTTTTTAAAAGGACGAGGGGGGACATAATAGCAGTGTTCCAATGTCTCAGGGGCTGCCACAAAGAATAGAGAGTCAAGCTATTCTCCGAAGCGCCTGACGGCAGGACAAGAAACAACAGATAGAAACTAACCAAGGAGAGAAGCAACCTAGAACTAAAGAGAAACTTCCTGACAGTTAGAACAATTAACCAGTGGAACAACCTGCCTCTAGAAGCGGTGAATGCTCAAACACTGGAAATCTTTAAAGAAGAGATTGGACAGCCTAACACAACCACAACTAATCCTTTAAAAAAGTATTAAGATATGCTTTGAAGTACGTGTTATGCAGAGCAATATAATTCGCTAATCAGGCAATGTATTTATCATCACGATATAAGTTGTCTTAAAAAAAATGACTGGACAGCCATTTGTCCGAAATGGTATAGGGTTTTCTGCCTGAGCAGGGGGTTGGAGTAGATGACCTCCAAGGTCCCTTCCAACTGTTATTATTATGATTATGATGATGATTATTATTATTGATGATCATCGCACAGTCAGCCAGATGTTCAGACTGGATTTGGCATTTTGTCTACCTATCGAGTCCTTACCAAGGACCTGGGATAGGCAGATGTGGATGTTTGATGGTGTTACAGATATCATCGCAGGATGGAAGCTGTTCCCTGTAAAGCCGCCTTTTGCAATTGACTAATAGCGAATTTGTCAATGCCAATGGTGTTCAAGTGGTGCTCCAGTTGTTTTGGGATTGCACCCAAGGTTGTTGTTGTTGTTGTTGTTGTTGTTGTTGTTGTTGTTGTTCTTCTTCTTCTTCTTATTATTATTATTATTATTATTATTATTATTATTATTATTATTATTATTATTATTATTATTATTATTATTATTATTATTATTATTATTATTATTATTATTAAACTTCCAGTGTTGCAGCATTCAGAACTTCTGGAAGCAAGTCGTTCCACCGATTAATTATTCTCACCATCAGGAAATTTCTCCTTAGCGCTAAGTTGGTTCTCTCCTCGAGCAGAGCCAAGAAAAGCATGCTCTGAGAACACCAAGAACCCATCATTTCTCTAACCCTGTCAAGAGAATTGGCTAAACATGTCCAAGAAGTCCCCAGGAATCCAGCCTAATATGATTACGGCCTTGTTTCTTTAATGCTTCCTCCATTTAGTCATTAAAAATTAAACTCCGGTGGCAACTTTGGAAAAAGCAAAGAGGACTTGCCCCAAGGATTTGAAGGAAGGTCAGCTTGTACAGCCTTGTTTTTAGAAGTATTAGAGTTAAATTAGGCGTGCATATTCATCGACCTACAGAAACGAAGCACATGCTTGTTTGTCAAGGGAAAAATGAAACAACTTTCTTTCTTGTATCCGGTGCGCTGTATAAAATGCCTCAGCATCAGCAAGAATTTCTAGAAACTTTCCCCATCCTGTTCCTCTTATTACTATGGCTGTGATGTTCACAAGATACATTAAGCCACCCAGTCATTCAAGATGGCTGGTACAGGGAAAACAGGAAATTGATGTACCACAAGCTTTTCATCTAGACATAGCAGGTTGATGTGCTCCGTACTGCAAATATACTTCTAATCGTAACTACTAATACGGTAATTGCAGCATTTGTAATGTTTATATATATAGTGAGAAAGCTATAGTTGATGCTCCATGACTTAAGCTGCATCATGTTGACTTAATAAGGTTGAAACCTGAGGCCTTGACCATAAGCAATCAATGTGGATCGGACAGAGGAGCCAGTCATTGCAAAATGCATCCATAGAAATAGTTTTAATTTTTGTAGATCTACATATAAAGATTTTGTGTTTGTTTGGCTTTTACTTCACCCTTAGCATATATTGAGAGAACAAATATGTTGGGCAATATAGTATAGAGTAGAGCAGAGCAGAGCAGAGCAGAGCAGAGCAGAGCGGAGCGGAGCGGAGCGGAGCGGAGCGGAGCGGAGCGGAGCGGAACGGAACGGAACGGAACGGAACGGAATGGAATGGAATAGAATAGAATAGAATAGAAGAGTTGGAAGGGACCTTGGAGATCATCTAGTCCAACTCCCTGGTCAGGCAGGAAACCCTGTACCATTTCAGACAAATGGTTGTCCAGTCTCTTCTTAAAAACTTCCATTGTTGGAGCATTCACCACTTCTGGAGGCAGGTTGTTCCACTAATTAATTGTTCTCATTGTCAGGAAATTTCTTCTTAGTTCTAGGTTGCTTCTCTCTTTGGTTAGTTTCCATCTGTTGCTTCTTGTCCTGCCTTCAGGCGCTTTGGAGAATAGCTTGACTCCCTCTTCTTTATGGCAGCCCCTGAGATATTGGAACACTGCTATCATGTCACCCCTCGTCCTTCTCTTCATTAGATTAGACATACCCAATTCCAGCAACCGTTCCTTATATGTTTTAGCCTCCAGTCCCCTGATCATCTTTGTTGCTCTTCTCTGTACTCTTTCTAGAGTCTCAACATCTTTTTTACATCGTGGTGACATCTTCTCATCTTCTCATCCTCATCTTCTCATTTTTCTCATTTTTCTCATCTTCTTATCTTTCCTACTACCTTCTCCTATCAGTATCTTATAATTTATCACTTGCTGTTTGCATCTTATGATTTATGATCTACGACTTCCCACTATGTTGTTTGTTTGTATATACACTGAGTGCCTAGGCATTGGAGACAAATTCCTCATGTGTCTAATCACACTTGGCCAATACAGAATATTCCTATTCCTATATTCCTATATTCCTATATTCCTATATTCCTATATTCCTATATTCCTATATTCCTATTTATGTATAGAGCACATGAGCAGCTTTAACCTTATTTTTCCTGCCTATCTTCCCATGGTGTCATCTTGCAGAAAAGAATTCTTTTAAACGACAGGGAATGCTTTCTCTACTATGTGTTTTTTTTCTGAATCAAATATTTCATGTAGAATCATGGATAGTCTTCCATTCCTTTCTAATATAGTCCTAGGTTTCTCTTCCTCTAGTCCCGCTATTTAGACAGAGGTAGGATAGATAGATAGAGATGCAACGCATCTGTATCTAATACTCAAGACAGAGATGAAAAACCATTCAAAAGCGTGGATATGATATTTATATGCAGATATGCTAATTGTTGGTTAGTCCATAATACTCCCAATAATGCATACATGCATAAGCATGCACATGCGGGCGGGCGACCCCCCCCCTTTCCTCCCTGGTTTGGTGGCTCTTTGTTGCTTGAGCTGATTAGTTGGTTGTACCTGAGCATCAGTACCAAGAACAGCTCCCTTAGAACGGGGGAGCAAGTGATGCATTATTGAAAGGCTGCATCCAACAGCTCTGGGGTGCAGCCTTCCTGCGCCGGGCTGGAGATGAAGTCTGACTGTCTGACTGCACAGAAGCCTCTAATATGTTAATGGCCGTAGGGGATGCCTAAGGTAGCGTCTCAAGCTGCTTCGCACACCATATGTCAGGCCGTTAGCCACATGGATCTATTAATCAAAGGGAGAAGGGGGAAGGGGGAAGGGGGGGGAGAGGAAAGGAAGGCTTTCAAACCATACCCTACATTACTCAGGTTTTCCCTTTCCCTTTTTCTTCTCTCCTTCTTCCGTCTCGTAAATTGAAAAAAAAAGAGAAAAGGTACAAAAACTACTCTGAATAGAAAGACAACTGATGCTGGCTGTAACCCAAACAGAATATTTAGTTACTCAACAGAAGCTGAGAGGCTTCTTTGTAAAAGGCAGCTGTAGATCTCATTGGATAAAGAGGATATCTATCTCTCTACATCTCTATTATTTGTATATATCTCTATTATCTATCTCATCTATGTATCTCTACATCTCTCTGTCACATCTCTCTATATCTATTATTTATCATCTATCTATCTATCTATCTATCTATCTATCTATCTATCTATCTATCTATCTATCTATCTATCTATCTATCTATCTACCTACCTACCTACCTACCTACCTACCTACCTATCATCTATCTATCTATCTATCTATCTATCTATCTATCTATCTATCTATCTATCTATCTATCTATCTATCTATCCAGTGCTTTTTTTGTAAAAAAAAAAAAAAGGTGCCGGAACTCACACATGTCATACAACCCGCCTTGCCTACCCTACAAGGTTCCATCCAAAAAAGGTGCTGGAACTCCGTTCTGGGCATTCTAATCTATCTATCTATCTATCTATCTATCTATCTATCTATCTATCTATCTATCTATCTATCTATCTATCTATCTATCTATCTATCTATCTATCTATCTAATTATCTACCTACTATCTATCTATCTATCTATCTATCTATCTATCTATCTATCTATCTATCTATCTATCTAATAATCCACCTACCTACCTACTATCTATCTATCTATCTATCTATCTATCTATCTATCTATCTATCTATCTATCTATCTATCTATCTATTTATCATCTCTCGCTCTCTCTTATATATGTCTGGGTGAGTGGTAAATTGTTTTCAGAATATTTAAATATTCACATTTAAATAGCAAGTAATGATATGAGCTATATACTTTAAATTTTTTGATATCCATTGAAAAACATTTCTGGGCAGATTCTGTTGATTTTTCTTGCTGATTTAGACTCAGTTCAGAATACAGCTGCCACTGTGGAGAGAGTCAACTGCGTCTTAACTTTGGAAATATGCTTACCAGGTATAAAGATAGAGTGAGATTTAGATACATTTCTTTGGTTTCTCAGCAAACCAAAGAAATATGCATAATTTTGGATTTCAGGGGAAAAAAAGCTTCCTTTCCTATACATGTCTATCTAGAAATAAGCCCTATTGACTTCATCAGGGCTTGCCCTCAAGTAAGTAAGGTGAGACAGCCATACTGACTTTATTTATTGGATTTATAAGGCCACCCAACTCAAACAAAGTGATTCTGGGTAGTGAGCAGAAAAAACGAACAATAAACGAAGAAAAACAATTACTCAACATTAAAAAGAGCAACCCAATATGCAAAGTACAAAATTATGACCAAATGGGGTAATTTTCTTCCTCTGATTAAAACTGCGGGCCTCTGTGTGATACATCCCACTACACTATTTTCAACAGAAACTGAAAATGCTCCCTACGTTAGGATTAAGGTTGTTATGACAGGAAGGACAGCAACAATAGATCTAGGAGTGTCCAAAAGATTTAATCCTGTGACAAAAGTTTTAAATGTGTGTTTGTGTATACACACATAGACTTAGATGGTTATATCACAAGGTAGGCACAATTCGTTTCAAACCTTGGAGGTCAAATACTGGGCAAATGTGAAGGAAGAAAACCCTCTTGGGAAAATGAAAGTTATTTTTCAGTGAACATGGAAAGAAGAACATTGAAAAATCCCATTTCTATCTTCCACTGAAACCATCTGACATATAGAATTGCTTAGCTTCCCTGAGTTACGCCCTCCCTTTTCATCACTGGCTCTGAGTGCAAAGAAGTTCATTGCAGGAGCCAAGATATCCATCTGTGCTAGACTGAATTCTCTCTTCCTCACTGACTGAACATTTAGCATTTGACCCCCAAATCAAACACATCCACCATACATGTTCAGAAGGGCTTGGTGCCAGAGACAGCCAAAACCTTCAAGACTCAAGAAGTCAGGGGATAATGTACTTGCTTACTATGTGCAAAATTCATCTTTGCTGTGCAGGCAACATAAGCCAAGGGTCTCTCTATCCAGTCTTACAGCTCGCATCCCTCACCCCTCCTTCTCACTCTGCAATGATAAATTATTTCTGGTCTGTGGCATGATTAGCCAGGAGTTCTGTGGTGCTCGTCTTTAAGCATATGTTTCCTTTAATGAACATTTTATACAACCTGGACAATTCTGCAAGGCTTTCCAAGTATCCTCAAGCGATGCTTCAGATCGTGGAAATAAATATAGGATGAGATCCAATAAACAGCAGGGTGCTACACCACAACTGCATATCCAGTTCCCTTTTTTTTTTTTTTTACCATGGGAAGGTATCTATTGCTCACTTATTCTTTCCCTTTCTCTTTCTCTCTCTCCTCTCTCTCCTCTTTCTCCCTTTCCCTTTCTCTCTCTCTCATCTCTCTCCCTTTTCTTTTCTCTCTCTTTTTTTCCTTCAAATTTTGATCCCTGACCCAGGCTCCACATTCTCTCTCACCCTCTGGTGAAAAGGTAACCCCATATATCTGTCGCTTCAGGTTTCCAAAGAATCATAACTTAATTCCTTCAGGCAATTCATCAGCCCAGTAATTAAACTAGCAAATGGATGTAAATAAAGTGAAATTGGTTTCATGACAGATGAGCCAAAGAGCCCTCTGACATGAAACAAAGCAGGACAATTATTATTTCGGCACCAGGCTATATGAGGGACTCCATCTGGATTTATTAGGTTCTGCAAGTTATTTGCTGGAAGCAGGCAAGACAGGAAAGCTCACTTTAATTTGACAGGATGCCCCCCTCAACCCCCCTCCAATGAATTCAACCTTTGCATCCTAAATAGGCTATGACCGAGGATCTTAACATCAACACGGGCATATCTTTAAAGCAGGAATTGCTGCTAGATCTCCAAAATACTTGAAGGATTAAGGTTATTGTTTTTAAAGGCAACTTATATCGTGACGATAAATACATTGCCTGAGTAGCAAATTATATTGCTCTGCATAACACTTATTTCAAAGCATATCTTAATACCTTTTTAAAGGATTAGTTGTGGTTGTGTTAGGCTGTGCAGTCTGAAGAAAAAAAAGTAATTAATAAGCGGCTAATCAAAGTATTTACCTCTCCTCCTCTTTAACACATAGTACTTACCATTTGAAACGAACTGAATTTGCATGAATACAAAATCCAGGAAGTTCACGTGAATTCCACGCTAAACACTTTTAATCAGAAAGCAATTCAATTATTTTCCTGGTTATAAACATATCACGTTGGAAAATGCCTCCCATCTTCTCCAGTCCAACTTTTAACTGCAAAACCCAAAAAGCTGAAAGGGCTTTGCTTAAATTTTAGTGTCTCTTTTTCATCATGGTCTGCCACGGTAAAAGCAATAAAATAAAAGTCAGTGGCTATCAGATGGAAAGGCAAAATTTATACCGGGAAGAAAGCATAGCATCTTAAGACGCATGCTTATGTCGCTGCAATATGGTTCAAATGTAATTGGAGGTATGAGGTCCAGCTTGGGGGGGGGGGTTGAAGGTACACAGAGAATAAAGAAAAAAGAAGGGCTCTCACAGCAGGTGTGCCTTAGTCTCTTTACCCCTGAAAAAGATTAGAAACGGTCTGCTTTGTGCTTAAACGTATTCTCAATTATTTAAGCACCCATCCTGATTAGCAAGTGAAAGTAACTCGTCAAGAACTCTGAGAAGTGGAGCAAGGATAATGTGGCTATTGCCGCCTCTGAAGCCGGTTTTCAGCACCCTGGCCAGCTCCCTGCCAAATCCCAACTATCCAACCGAGGATCCTACCAAATACCAGGAACCTTTGTCAAGGGGGAGGAGCTTCAGGAAGAGGGAGAGGACGTTGGTCTAAACATGAAAGCATACTAATGACCTAATTGCAAGGAAATCAAATTATGATACACATCCTTCCCAATTTATGTATTTCAACGAAACAGGAACGTAATATGTGAGTTCGTTTTTTATTTGACTGGACAAAGAGGCAACAAAGGGGATGGAACCTAGAACGACTCTTTTCCTTTCTATTTAGCCTTGTTTTCACAATTGTATTTAATCGGGGAGGCAAGGCTAAAAAGAAAGGAAAATATATATATATATATAGTTATAGTTAGCTATAGTTATATATATTCCTAGAATAATACCTGCATTTAGAAAAGGTATTGTTTTAGGATATATGCATACACATACATACACAAGATATATACATACACGCAGGACAAGAAGCAACGGGTGGAAACTAATCAAGGAGAGAAGCAACCTAGAACTAAGGAGAAACTTCCTGACAGTGAGAACAATTAACCAGTGGAACAACCTGCCTCCAGAAGCTGTGAATGCTCCAACACTGGAAGTTTTTAAGATGAGACTGGACAGCCATTTTTCCGAAATGGTATAGGGTTTCCTGCCTGAGCAGGGGGTTGGACTCGATGACCTCCAAGGTCCCTTCCAACTTTATTATTATTATTATTATTATTATTATTATTATTATTATTATTATTATTATTATTATTATTATTATTATTATTATTATTATTATTACTACTACTACTACTACTACTACTATTATTACTATTATTATTATATACATTTACATGTACATCTACAGTTATATAGTTATATATAGTTATATATATTCCTAGATAATGCCTGCATTTAGAAAAGGTATTATTTTAGGATATACATACACATATATATGTGTACATATGTATGTGTATGTGTATGTCTATACATGCATATATATATATGTGTATATGTGTGTGTATACATACATACACATATATACTGTACACACATACATGCATGTATATGTTTGTGTGTGTGTGTGTGTATATATATATTTGACTCACTCTCATATACACTTTTGCACGTACACAAGCATTCACTCATTATTTAAAAGTTTTTATAAAATTTGAAGTCCTCGCCTAGTCCTTTAATTAGAATACCTCATGAATGGGGGTAGCATATGGAGGAGAATGTCAAGGAGAAACTGCCAAGGGTGCATCCTAGGAAATCTGTATTCATTTCTGCCTCCTATTTGTTCAGTAATCTCTACCATCATAACTAAATCTTGGAGCAGTGATGTAGTCGGAGTTGTTGTTGACTCAACGTCAAAATTCAATCACTGGGGGTTTTGCATCAGCCGGGCTACTTATTTGTCTAATAAATCCGTCATTTTGTAAGAAAAATATTTGAGCAGCCGTACTTGACCTCTTGGTATCCAGAAGTCACATTTATTCCTCCCAGTCTACAAATGCAAAATGGAGATGAACGTTTAATGCCTTGAGATCGGCTGTTCGTTTCTGATTGGATTTTAGATGGAAATGTCTATTTTAAATATCAGGTGATTAAAATGTGCATAGCATAGAATCCTTGCTTTGCAGATGAACCCAGTCTGTAACTTACACTTATTCACTTTCTGGGGGGAAGAGGGAGAGAGAGAATCAAAATTAAACAGTGCAATTAAAACATAAATGATCCAAGCATAAATTTCCAATAATATTTTTTTAAACACCCTCATCCTTAAAATCAGTGTTCCAGAAACTAATCATGTTACGGTTGTTTTCTGGTGGTTTTTTTTTTAAACACCAATTCTTCAATCAAGGAGGAGCCCATCTCCTTATGCAAAAGGCAGGTTTTCTCCTGGGTGTAATCCAACTCTCTTAAATTAAATGGGAGTTTCCCTACCAGCATCAGATGGGAAATGGATGAAACGTCTGGAGTGAATGGTTTCCCAATTCTGAAGGGACTTGGGCTCAGATCTAATGCCATGGGTTTTGCTGGTGATGATTCCCTGAGGAAAATATATTTTGACTAGGGACCCCATCGTGTAATGTATTAAGCCAAACTAATTAGCTCAGCCCAGTTGAAGATTAGCACCTTAAAGAAAGAGCAAATGCATATAACGTTACCTCAGGGTTGACCCTCAGGCTCAGTAGCTCTATTGAAATCAATGCTATTGCACTGAAGTTTAAACCTACATACACACAAAAAATTTAAAGGCTGTAATTCATCTTTGCTCTAATTTTAGTTATAGAATATTTGGGATTTCCAAATTTTTGATATTATTGTTAGTTGCATATGATTCATTCATTCTTTCTTTCTTTCTTTCCTTCCTTCCATCCTTCCTTCCTTCCTTCCTTCCTTCCTTCCTTCCTTCCTTCCTTCCTTCCTTCTTTCCTTCCTTCCTTCCTTCCTTCCTTCTTTCTTTCTTTCTCTCTTTTCTTTCTTTCTTTCTTTTTTCTTTCTTTCTCTCTTCCTTCTTTCTTTCTTTCTTTCTTTCTTTCCTTTCTTTCTTTCTTTCCTTCCTTCCTTCCTTCTTTTTTCTTTTCTTTCTTTCTTTCTTCTTTCCTTCCTTCCTTCCTTCCTTCCTTCCTTCTTTTTTTCTTTCTTTCTTTCTTTCTTTCTTTCTTTCTTTCTTTCTTTCTTTCTTTCTCTCTTTTCTTTCTTTCTTTCTTCCTTCCTTCCTTCCTTCCTTCTTTCTTTCTTTCTTTCTTTCTTTCTTTCTTTCTTTCTTTCTTTCTCTCTTTTCTTTCTTTCTTTCTTTCTTTCTTTCTTTTTTCTTATTGATTTATCAATCAAATTTATATAACCTCCCATCTCACGAGAAGTCCCTCTGAGCACCATACAGTATCATGATACTTATTTGTTGATCAGGGGAATGTGAACACTTCAAATGCAGAATAATTTCCAGCACATGTCCTGATGATCTAAATCTTGTCTCTGTGTTGCCCTACACAGTACTCCCTTTCCCCAACCAACTACCTCATGTTCTCCTTTCACAGAATTTATGAACATATATGATTGCTTGATCAAAGAAGAAAGGATTACACGATTCTTTTCTTTTGGAAGAACAAAGTTATGAATTCTTTGATCTGACCAACTATGCAAATAAAATAAAACCCTTGAACATGCTAGATATGGATTAAAGCTCCAAGAGAAGCTGAAGCCACTTTTAGTGTAGGAAATTCCAAGGAATGTTTGTGCATCAACCATGCAAAGGCAAAGTGGTGTGAGGGACACAATTTCCATTGCAAAATTATTCATCTCAGATCCATGGCTGGTCATTCTTTCATATTCCTGATCCTATAACTCAGTGGTTCTCAACCTGTGGGTCGGGACCCCATTTGGGGTCGATCGACCATTTCACGGGGGTCGCCAAGCAAGGCTGTCCGCCATTTTTTTGTCCGCCATTTTTTTGTCCGCCATTTTTTCCCCTTTTCCGGCGGGTGCCTTACCTCCCTTGGGCTGGGCCAGCTGGTGATCGGCCTGCTCCGTCTCTGCCGCTTGCCAGCTATGCCTTGGCCAGCGCAGGGGGCAGAACGACGCATGCGCGGCGCTCCCGGGCAGGGAAAGTCCTCGACTTACGACCAGTTGGGTAGTCCTCGACTTACGACTGGTTTAGTCCTCGACTTACGACCGGTTTAGTCCTCGACTTACGACCGGTTGGGGTCGCGGCATTAAAAAGGTTGAGAACCACTGTAACTGTTGATGAGCTACTTTTCCATTTGCTTTAGATGCCAAATCACCTGGCAAACATACAAACAATGTTGGTGATATCCTTTTCCTTGTTCTCTTAAGCTGCATTCTTGTCTTTAAAAGACAGGGAGAGTAGATTTTGGTGTACTAGAAATGCAATTTCCCAACAGTCCCTTTGACATTAACTTTGATTTGAAACAGTGTTCTCATCTCTTTACTTTCACATAAGGATAATTTCTCTTTATTGAAGTAACAAAAGTGAAACAAAAGTATTTTCTTGCCTATTCATATCAAACCTAAAGTTACTAAATCTCTTTTTTTGCTTCTGGAAGAATCTGATTGTCTTAAAAAATAAAAAAAACAGTACAGATGTCTTTTACTTATGTTCTACACAAGTGGTGATGAATGAGGTGTGCTAAACATTTGATACCCCAGAAATTTTACAATCTGTGCTTTCTCAGCTAGTTGTGTCTAAAATCATTGTATAATATTCTTGGGTCATTATTTTTCTTCCATACATTTCACTCTCTGTAGGATTTTGAAAAAATCTAGCCCCAGGTACTAAAATGTGAAAAAAAGTTTTGTTTAAAGCAATCTATCTTTTGCTCAGGTTGAATGTTTTCTCTGGAGAAGAGTATGGGGGAAGCTAAGCAGCTGAAGTCTCATGCATTATCAGTGAGATTGTTTTTTTTTTTACCTTGTATGCCCCATCTACTACCCAGGTTTCTTTGCTACCTCTTCGCTATTTGTTAAATAAAATGAAGCACAATCACATCCTTGTCATCTATAACAAGTACTTTTTATGAGAAGTTATTTCAGTTCAACTTTCTTGGAGTCAGTTGGGTAAATCTACTAAATTTGTGTTAGGTGTTTTTTTTTTGTCTTGGTCAGGAACAGAGATGGGAATGCATTATTTATTTTACTTCTTTCCCTTATCCCCTTGCGTTTAGGCAAGTCCCATGGAAATCAATGGAATTTTCCCATCCCACAACGTTGTATAATTCGACTTGTAAGAGCGTAACCTTGAAAATTTCAGCACCACAAACAGCGCAAAACTGAATAGCTGCTCCAAACAGCCATAGAAAAGTTGTACTTATTGTACTGGGATTTATTTATTTTTTCAGTTAAATCATTATTAGTGCTAAGAGGACATTCAACGTAGGGTGATTGGATGCAAAGGAAGTCAGAGCTTCATCCTCCTTAAAAGTTATATGCAAGAGTTGATGCCTGACAGAGGCTTAAGAAAAATGACACCACAATTCTTTGTTTTTACAAACTTTGCAGCAACATCTTTTTGCTTGTCAATAAAGGAGAATATTTGTAGCTCGTGGTTGAATGCACAGATGATGTTACCTAGTTTGGGTAATTAAATGTCTGCAAGCAAACAACCAAGCTCAGAGAGTACTAAGGATCTTTTTGCTTATGCTACCACCTTGATTTGCTTTCTTGGGACAAAGGTAGATATCCTTTCCTTCGGAACTGAATGCAATCCGTCATTACTGAAAAATTATCAGAGTTTCATGACACCAAGTATAATGTTAGTGTCATGAAATGGTGATTCAGCTTCAGTTCACAGTCCTTGTGGTTTAAGCACATCTGGGTAGCCCCAGGTTGCACAAGGATGACTTAAATCAACATGAATTAATTTTAAAACGATTCATAATTATATTATTCACAATCAACTTGAAACGTTTTATTAAAGATAATTAGGCCAACAATCCAGTCACTAATTACTTTCTTAAACAGGGCTCCTAATAATAATCAAGTGTGGGATGGGAATATATCCAGGGAAATTGAGAGCTTTCTGCATAGCTGTACAGTGCTTAAAATTACTGGATCCAAAATCATTGGAATATAAACACATGAACTAATAGAAGTACAATATTTATATAAACCTGCAAATTATCAACTAATGTAAATGTGCTTTCTCAGTAGCAAAATAACTGTGGGAGAACTAAATTAAAATTAAAGCCATTTTCTAGAAATAAGCTGTCTTATCTTGCTTGATTGAGCAAAACATAAATAAAACTCATGATTAAAATTTAAAAATCTGTTCTATAATGAAGGGGGAAATTATGCTGGAGCATCAACATTAGTACATGGGATAAATCAATAGATTCCCCAAATCCTCAAGATTAATCTGTTGATTCTCTCTAATATTGTGTGAATGAATATGTACACATACAAAATACACACCGCTTATTCTTCCCTCCCTCTTTCTTCCCTCTTTTCATTTCTCATTTATAATAACATGATCGCTTTTAATATCTCCTCGTAGCCCCTTCTCCATCTCGGACCATTGCATCCATGTCTCATGGACGTGTGCTAATATTTCAATATGTTCAGAATTAATAGAGGATGTTTTCCAAAAGTGTACTTTAGGTTCATTTCTCGTCGGCCTTTAAGCAAAAATGCCATGCTGTCCTAAAGGATCCCGGGTCAATGGGTCAAGCAGAATGGAGGCGCTAACTTAACATAATTGGTTTAACATTTCTGTGACATCATCGGCAAATCTGAAAAGGCATGTAAGAGTAATCAGACTGGCCATTCAAGAGAATGCTAAATATTTTATGAGGAGAGAGAAGAGGCAGAAAAGAGGATGGTCATGAAGGTGAACCATTATTGTCCAGCTCAACTGAAGAAGCATTTTCTCTTCATATTTAGAGTGACAGAGATTCTCCAAATGCTTAATATTGGATTAATCTTGCTTGCTCATTTTAATAATATTAAAATGAGCAAGCAAGATTAAGTCCTCCTCAGTAGACCAAGTACAAGATTCTTGTTTGAAGATTCATTGCTACTTAGGTTGCGTATTATTCACCATGTTGCAGGCTACTAATATTTGTCCCTACCTACATATATTTGACTTGTTACATACCAGCTTTATATTCATCCTGCAGTGCAATGCCATTTCAACTGTGCAAGTTCATTTGCAAGCAAATTATCAGAAAAAAAATAAAAAGATTTGTTTTTAAGGATACTAATGGGTGCATTTGTATTAGTTTCATATTCTCATCACTGGATTGCTGATAGACACAAGTTGTATTATGAATCTTGGTAGGTTTTGGCTATCATGTCCCCTCTCATCCTAATGAAGAGAAGGACAAGGGGTGACATGATAGCAGTGTTCCAATATCTCAGAGGCTGCCCCAAAGAAGAGGGAGTCAAGCTATTTTCCAAGGTGCCTGAAGGCAGGACAAGAAGCAACGGATGGAAACTAATCAAGGAGAGAAGCAACCTAGAACTAAGGAGAAACTTCCTGACAGTCACAACAATTAATCAGTGGAACAACCTGCCTCCAGAAATGATGAATGTTCCAACATTGGAAGTTTTTAAGAAGAGACTGGACAGCCATTTGTCCGAAATGGTATAGGGTTTCCTGCCTGAGCAGGGGGTTGGACTAGATGATCTCCAAGGTCCCTTCCAACTTCTTTTTTATTATTATTATTATTATTATTATTATTATTATTATTATTATTATTAT
Source organism: Protobothrops mucrosquamatus (assembly GCF_001527695.2). Taxonomy (NCBI): domain Eukaryota; kingdom Metazoa; phylum Chordata; class Lepidosauria; order Squamata; family Viperidae; genus Protobothrops; species Protobothrops mucrosquamatus. The sequence continues at coordinate 1,667,425 of NW_015386389.1, forward strand.
TGTTATTATTATTATTATTATTATTATTATTATTATTATTATTATTATTATATTTTTCAATGGTATGTTTTTTATAAATAAAAAAATATGTGGGGAATAATTTAATAGTATACACATACTACATACACACACTCAAGTCAAAGTGAAACTCCCAGGAGGAGAACCTACACATATCTTTAATTTTCCTACTTAGATCAAGGGGACATTATCAGTGAGCGCATTATTTATTTTAAGTTTATTGCAAGTTTTCTTCCTTTATAAAAAATAGATCAATCCCTACAAGTAAAGGTATGATTTTTTTGCCAGAATTTCTGAAAATAAATCTTGACTGATTGGTTTCAATATTTGCCCCCCTTGTTTACTGCATTTAGTAACTCTTCAGTTCATAGGGAATGGCTTAACATACTAGAAAGTTGATAGGCATTTTCCTGCTAACTATAGTCCAATTGTAAGCATTATACTAATATTTCCATCATAAATATTTGCACGAAAATCTCTTGGCTTCTGAGCAGGCAGGATTCAGATCAAGATATTTTACCATGACTCCCTGCACCACACCATTTACTATAGCTGGCAAATACTGTATTGTAGCTCCCCCCCCCCCCAAGGTGTCCTTTAAGTTGCCTTTGTTGATTTAAAGGCAGCCTTTGAATCAATTCATCACAAAAGACTTTGAAGGAAATTAGCTGCAACATCCACCAATTACCATCTCTTCATTTTTATAATTGGGTCACACCAGAGCATTACCATGTAAGGGTGGCTCTAACTATTCTGATTCCTATTATCAAATGGGTTAAATAAAGCTACATTTTGCTCCTTCATTGTTCTATTTTTATAAAGAAATCTTTGCTGCACCTTTGCAAAGCTGGAGTTTCTTTTTCCAACTCTTCCTGGCCTCAAATGATTGTCTGTACATTTACTCAAAAGTGAGCTCAATTACGTTCAAATAATTTTGCTATCTAGAAAGTATATACAGGATTACGAGAATAAACCTGTTGCTCAAAGCAATAGCTACAGTGCAGTAGGTAGCCGTGCCATCTGCATCATGTGGCCGTCTAACTTCTTCTTAAAGAAAAGATCCACTATCTTCAAGGCTGTTTGATCTACACATGGGGATGACATGAAACCCAAAACTCATTGTACTTTTATATTAATACAGTAGTTTTCCAAATTTAGAGATGCAGTACACTTTTTACCTTACCTTTTTTTTTTAAAATCCACCTTTTTATTGTTATAAAGGAAGTTCCCAGAATCTGGAGAAAGAGAAAGAGGAAAGGAGGGAGAGAGGAAAAAAGAGAGGGAGTGAGAAAGGGGATAGATAGATAGATAGATAGATAGATAGATAGATAGATAGATAGATAGATAGACAGACAGACAGATAAATAAGATAGATAGAAGATAGATAGATAGATAGATAGATAGATAGATAGATAGATAGATAGATAGATAGATAGATAGATAGATAGACAGATGACAGGTGATAGATAGATAATTAGATAGATAGATAAGATAGATAGAAGATAGAAGATAGAAAGAAGGTAGATAGATAGATAGATAGATAGATAGATAGATAGATAGATAGATAGATAGATAGATAGATAGGATAGGATAGGAGAGATGACAGGTGATAGATAGAAGATAGAAAGAAGATAGATAGATAGATAGATAGATAGATAGATAGATAGATAGATAGATAGATAGATAGATAGATAGATAGATAGATAGATAGATAAATAGATAGATAGATAGATAGATAGATAGATAGATAATTCCTACTGGAATTATTTTCAGAAGGGCTCCAAATGCTCATGAAAGACCTATTTTCAAGGCTCACCTAAGATTACTATGTAAAAAATGGGTGAGGACATTTGCAGAATGTTCACTCCCTCTTAGTAAGTACAACACTCTTATCCTTAAGATCTGAATCTGTCTTTTTGTTAAAGTCAAATCTCAGATTCAAATTCCTTCGCTTTTCACCCCGTTTGTCTGGTAATTCAACTCTTGCCTTTCAAAATGTATATTCCTCCCCATTCTTTCCCACAAAAACTTTAAAAGGGAATTTTCTTGGCCACTATTCTTTGTGAAAGCTGAAGCCTTCCCCTTATGGATCAAGAAACTCAGCAATTTAAAAAAATCGTCCTTCAAATTTTAAGTAGGATGAAGGTAGGAAGAAGGAAGGAAGGAGGCTGATCCTTCTTAACAATGGTATCTTTTAATATAAATAATAACTTATCAAGGGGGGCAAATCAGCATATTTGTTTGCTTTATGCCCCTTTCTGCTGCAGCTTCATCCTTGGCCTTATAGCTTCTGCTGAGATAGGGCAGAAATTTTAGCAGACACAATAAAATTGATTTTCAGTAATGTCTCTACCAACTTCCAAGGTGATTAAGCAGAGTGTGCCTAAAACAGTAAGGAGCACACATTTCTAGATGTATGTTTGTATCTTTGAATTATTCTTTTCTGTTGTACCATATCGCTTGAACAAAGTTGAACCAATATTAATGTTACTATAAATGTACTGTCAGAATCTGCTTGCACAGTTTTGAAAATAACTCGGTGCCTAAATATATTCAGCTCCTAGCGAGAGATTTTTGCATGATATCTGCATGCTAAATATGTGGTAGATCAATAAACATATGTCTATATGCACATATGTATACACACAAGGCATATATTTACATAGATCCTTATCCAGTTCTTCATCACTTGCTTCCTGATTTATTTATTTTTTTTAACCTAAACTCTGCCAATGACCTATGACAAATTTTTGCGAAGCAAAGTGAAAAAGCAAGCGAAAAATGCAAATTTCAGCGATCGGAAAATGGAAATGTGAAATAAGTCAGGCTGATTAGGAATGAGAAGAATCCAATGACTGTTTTCTCTCTCTCCATCATTTACTTCTAACTAGGTGTTTCTGCCTGGAAAAAATAGCACTAATGAAGATATTGGAAGGCTTTTGCGGACAACAATTTCTTCTTCTTTGAACATTAAACGAATGATGTTGATGTGATTAATCTTGTAAAGGGAGTGAAGGAACAGCCAGAAAATACCTTGGTGATTTTCATAATTAAACTGAATCAACATTTCAAAGAAATGCCAGTGTTATCACTTGTACATTAGAATTACATTCATTAGAGAGAAGAAACAAATAATTTGAGTAAACAAGGTTTTTTTTCCTCCCCCTTTTGGTGTACTGAGACGTGATGCCCTGTCTTTGAGCCGCTTTTTATAAATCACTGCAACTGATTAGCCTGAGTGTTGGGTTTTATTTTTACGAGATTTGTTTTATGCTTTAAAACAGAGGTCCCCAACCTTTTGGACACCAGAGACTGGTTCCGTGGAGAAAGGTTTTTTCATGAACCAGAGCGTGTGTGGTTTTGTGTGCTGCCACAGATGGGGCTTTGCTTGTTTGTGCAGACTGGTTGCTGGCATGCCACAGCCTGGTACCGGTCCATGGACCGGGGGTTGGGGACCCCTGCTTTAAAACATATCAAAGCCCTAATACATTGCAAGGGACTAACTTTACTACTTCATATTTCCTATCATAGGCAAATTCTGCAGCAGAAAAAGGCTGAGTGCAAAAGAATTGAAGCCTTTGAACTATGGTGCTGGAGAAGACTCCTGGGAGTCCCCTGAACTGCAAGGCGATCCAACAGGTCAGTCATAGAGGAGATCAACCCTGACTGCTATTTAGAAGGCCAAATCCTGAAATACTTTGGCCACCTAATGAGAAGGAAGGACTCACTGGAGAAGAGCCTAATGCTGGGAAAGATTGAGGGCAATAGAAGAAGGGGACGACAGAGAATGAGGTGGCTGGATGGAGTCACTGAAGCAGTAGGCGTGAGCTTAAACGGACTCCAGAAGATGGTAGAGGACAGGAAGGCCTGGAGGAACGTTGTCCATGGGTCGGGATGGGTCGCACACGACTTCGCAACTAACAACAACAACAAGTGAGTCATTAAAGCTACCTGGAGGCTAATCTGTGTCTTCAGGGTCACCTGAGTAGTGCAAATGGGTGTGGAGCCTTCTTGGAACTGTTGAAGTGGGGAGGGATCCGACACCATCTATCTCCAGTCTACAACACAGTCCTTTGAACAGTAGTGAAAGGAGTATAAATCCTTCCATTCCACACCATCCAGTCAGAGCTGAAGAAGTTTCTTGGATAAGAAGCAAAACGTCTTCAAAGAAAAACAAGGAAGTTCAATTGCCTCCTGAAAAAGCATCTTTGGGATATCATTCATGTTAGTATTTTTATTTCTAAAAGTCCACTTTGGCCACAACATATAACTGTAATGTGAACCAATTGCCAAGTACCCAAAATGTGATCTTGTGACTATGGAGCGGTGCCACAGTTGTAACTAAATAACCTTTTTGAGTTCACTGAAACTTCGGTTATCAAGCGGCTAATAGTAAGTTGAGGGCAATCTATACAAGACATTCTTAGAACAGCTCAGCTTGAAATTGATTTTATTTTTATAGGCACAGTTGCAAAATCTGTAGATAAAATGTTTATGGAGACTCTCAATCATCTAGATCAGTGGTGGCGAACCTATGACACACATGCCAGAGGCGGCACTTGGAGCCCTCTCTGTGGGCACGCGTGCCATTGCCCCAACCCCGCCTCCCCCCACATCCCCCTCCTCACCAGCAGCTTCCCTGGAGGAGAGTCACCCCCAGGCGCGGCCCGCACGGAGCAGTGCAGCCAAGGACATAGCTGGGCAGCAGGGACAAGACTCCGCCCTCGCACCCCATAGCATGCAGATGATGCTGCTGGGTGCGGGCGAAGGGCGTGGCTGCTATGGCGCTGCAGGGCTGCCTGGGCGATCTGAGGCGGGCCATGGAGGCAGTGTGTGGCCCTGTGGGCGGGTGGGGCAGGGGGCGGGTGGGGGGGGAGCAGGCAGGGTGGAAGGCGGAGCAGGGGTGGGGGGCGGTTTTGGGACACTTGGTCTCTAAAAGGTTCGCCATCACTGATCTAGGTCATGGTTGCCCCAAAGGTGCTTTTCAAAAAGAAAAATCCATTCTGTTCTGTTCCATTCTGTTCTGTTCCGTTCTGTTCTACTTTATTAATTTTCAATCATACATGGCCAATAAAGCTATTCTGTTCTGTTCTGTTCTGTTCTGTTCTGCTCTGCTCTGCTCTGCTCTGCTCTATCCTATCCTATCCTATCCTATCCTATCCTATCCTATCCTATCCTATCCTATCCTATCCTATCCTATCCTATCCTATCCAATCATATATGGCCAATAAGCTATTCCACTCCACTCTGCCATTCCATTCCATTCCGTTCCGTTCCGTTCCGTTCATTCTGTTCTGTTCTGCTCTGCTTTATTCATCCTATCCTACCCTATCCTATCCTATCCTATCCTATCCTATCCTATCCTACCCTATCCTATCCTATCCTATCCTATCCTATCCTATCCTATCCATTATGGGATGGATGGCAGATGCACGTTTGTGTCTTCTCTTTCATTATATCATTATATCATTTCTGAAGTTGTCTGTAATCCTGTCTATATTCCACCACTCCAGTCCATTCCCAAGAGAATCCATCAGGGTAGCCATTCTTTAGAGGAAATCAAGTGATTTGCATGCTATAGGAACCAACCCTTGAGATAATAAATTGGAGAGTTATATCACAGGGATGAACTAAAGTTCCCTAGTAAAAAATAAAGTAGACACAGTCACTCTAACACATACTCCAGAGCAGTGCTGTTGCTTTTTTTAAAGTCATATATCTTGTTTTGCAGTATCAACATCATTGTCAACAATCTCCAACTTCTCTTAATCCAAGTACCGTTAGAATGAAGGTGAAGGGTTAATGACTGCTGCCTCGGTACAAATTCAATGTATTGCTTGTCCTATCACCACTTTAAATTATTTTAAAGGTTTCTTTGTGACTTTTGGTAACCCTGATATTTGCAGTGCATTTTCGGTCATACAGCAATCTTTCCCTCTGCTGCTGTTTAATGGAAAAAATGAAATTACTTCCTTAGCTTAGTAGATCAAGAAACAGCCTTTCACCTTTGGGCTCCCTAGTTTGGTCCAGTTTGGTTGTCTTAACTGAAATGAGTTTAGCGGTTTCTCCATATAATCTCTTCTGTGCTTCGTTCAGGAATTCACATTTAGGTTGAGTGAGAATTCCCAGACAAAGCTGCCTTGAAGTAGGAATGGATTTTTCTGAACGGTACGATGAGCATGTGAACTTTATAAAAACAATTTCTGGAACATTCACAAAATGGCATAGACAGATAACTTAGGAAATAAACAGTTTAGTGTAACTCTAGAAAAGCAAAGTTAACTCAGTGTATTTTCAGGAAGGAAGGAAGGAAGGAAGGAAGGAAGGAAGGAAGGAAGGAAGGAAGGAAGAGAGGGAGGAAGGGAGGGAGGAAGGATGGGAGGGAGGGAGGGAGGGAGGGAGAAAGGATGGAAGGGAGAGAGGGAGGAAGGAAGGAAGGAAGGGAGGGAGGGAGGGAGGGAGGGAAGGAGGAAGGGAGGAAGGAAGGAAGGAAGGAAGGAAGGAAAGAAGGAAGGAAGGAAGGGAGGGAGGGAGGGAGGGAGGGAGGAAGGAAGGAAGGGAGGAAGGAAGGAAGGAAGGAAAGAAAGAAGGAAAGGGATGGAAGGAGGGAGGAATATTGTTACTAAGTTGTCGTTTCTATTTAATCATGTTATGTCTACAACATTATGACTCCATGATGTCTAATTCAAAAATGCTCCATCATCCTCTCTTTTAATACCCTCCCTTGCCTGCTACCCTTTTTATCCTCTGCATTTGCAACATTCACTAAGGCATCTGTGAGCATGTTATTGGTGCAATTCATTAAATGCTGTCATAAAATAAAACTAGCTTCATTTTATCTTTTTTCCCCCCTCTTCATTTTATTCTTCCCCTTTTTTTAGGCTGAAAGCGATCCAAGCGCTTTCCCACCCATGGAGGAGAGGCAGTAATTGGCAGCGTATTATTGAGATTTATTGCTGTTTTGTAACCATGTAGTTAGGAATGTAATTATAACATTATGCTGCCAATTGCAACTAAAATTGGGAGAGGTTCTTGTCCATCTCTTCTTTTATTTCTATAGGCGTTACTGCCAGTCTCTGTGTTGAGTCTCTGTTAAAATGCAAAATGTCATTGTACTGCTTAATATTATAAAATTCTTGCTTTTTCTCCTCTCTTTTCTAAGAGGTAAGAATTTGCATGAGCATATATTCCTAATAAAAAGACTTTACTTGCACCATGATAAAGCCATAACATATACATTGGGAACTCCAGCTATAAGCACCATTAAGATCCATTTAAGAGACTAGGAGACACGATATAAAATTATATCACATTATGATCAAAATCCAGAAACCAAGAGATATCCTTTCCTTTTTATGAACTTTGCCCATTCTTTTTCAGATCTGGTTGCTTCTATTCATAATGTGATTAAGTCTGCCTTTAAGATGGCATGTTTTACCCTGAAAAAGCTGAATTAAATATTTGACTTAGAAACCATAAAGGATCATATTTATTTCATCCCAAGTAAACTGAGCCCTGGAGGCACAGTGGTTGAAGTGCTGTATTGCACGCAAAACTCTGCCCACAGACTGGAGTTCGATCCTGACAGAGTTCAAGGTTGACTCAGCCTTCCATCCTTCCGAGGTCGGTAAAATGAGGACCCAGATTGTTGGGAGCAATGCACAAATAATGCTTCTACATTGTAAACAGCCCAGAGACTTCTATAAAGAGCTATGGGGTGTATATATATATATAAGCCCAAATGCTATTACTAGTGTGAACTGGTAGCTTGCTTTACAGACTTTAATTTATTAGTACATTTTATCCTGCAAGTAGCAATTCATATGTTTGCTTCTTTGCTTATTTATTTGTGTGGGTATAAATAGAAACTTTTAAAACATTTTTCCTTATTGCCACAAACACAGAAAGTTATTTCCATACTTCTATATTATGCCTGTCATCAAGCAGGTATCCACAGAGGAATATTATTAAGAAAGTCAATAAGTGCCCTCAACAACCTGAGCTTTTCTCCAAGCAGTGGTATACATATCATGGCGCAGTGGTTAGAATGCAGTATTGCAGGCTACTTCTGCAGACTGCCAGCTGCCAGCAGTTCAGCAGTTCGATTCTCAACAGGCTCAAGGTTGACTCGTCCTTCTATCCTTCCGAGGTCAGTAAAATAAGGACCCAGATTGTTGGGGTCAATAGGCTGACTCTGTAAACCACTTAGAGAGGGCAGTAAAGCACTGTGAGTCTAAGTCTAAGCGCTATTGCTATTGCTATGATATCATGACACAAGCCTCGTCCGTTATGTACTTGTGTGTAATGTCACAATGCAGATTTTTTTTTCACTCCTCCCACCTCCCCAACCTTCTACTGTTGGAAATGAACTGGGCTGATTTCAAAGCTTTGTTTATCATTGCAAAACTTTGCATCTGTAGCAATTGCTTGGCATCGATCAGTCCATCTGAAAAATGAGACTTGTGAAAGAGGGGTAAAACAAAAGGGGATTTCCTCAAAAACCAGTTGACATCGCAAAGCCAAAGAGATTTACTAATAGCAATAAATATAATTCAAGAGATTTATATGTTGAGAGTTCTGGCGGACAACCTGGTCTTGGTTTCGCAAGATCCCTCGAAAAGGATTGAGATTTTGATGAGAAAACTTAATAACTTTGGTGTATTGGCAGGTTTTTAAGATTAATAAAAATCCTAAAAAACCCAAACACATTGGTTGAAATATGAACACACAAAATCAAGAGGACTTGGAAAAAATAGGGCTTTAATATTGAGAAAAAGGTTAAATGTTTCTTACTTTGCCTTCAGTTTGATCAGTTCATATAAATTCTGCAACTCTGTCCTAAAGCATATCAGGAGTAAATTACACACATCAGTGAAACTTGCATCAAAGTAAGCATGCACAGAACTGCAGCTTTAACTGCAACCTTTCCCTTATGTGTTTGCAGCTCACACAGTATTGGCTTTTGTAAAGTAGAGAAATATGTGGATAATTCCAGCTTTATTTCAAGTGTTGCCATTCCACTGCTAAGCCTGTGGCAATTTTCAACAGAGTGGTTATCGGCAATTTAAACCCCATCTGTTATGACTTTGCTGTCAAGCTACTTGCTAACAAACTGGCTGAGCGTTGCATTAAAGCAAGCAAACATTATTCTCTAAACAACTGCTAACTAGGCAGTCATGCCACTTGTTCAGTGGGAATGCAAGTGCATTTTGTGGTGTGATGTCCCAATCTGCCTCACAGATCCGGTTGGCTGGTGACCACGGGCATGGGCCCAACCTTTTTGGAAGAGAGAGCAGCTCAGCTGTTCCAGCCATCTGCACAAAGTCCACCCAAGACATGTGGGTGCCCCAGGAAGAAACATAAATGGCAAGCTTACCTCGGTAAAGAAAAATAATAATCCATTAAATCACTGACATTGTCTGCACGTGCATGGGGCAGGCGTACTCGGATGCACAGACCCTCCTCAAAATTTGCAGCTAGGTGCAGGGCTTGTCATTCTGCCTAGTGTTACATTGGCATGGTAGAATTTCTGATCTTCTTTTTGCATGTCACTTGTAGGGTAACATAGGCTTATCTCAAAGGTGGACTTGGTCTGAAGTTCCCTAAGGCTAGAACCTTCACTGAAGAAGAGCCAAATGCTGGGAAAGATTGAGGGCAATAGAAGAAGGGGACGACAGAGAATGAGGTGGCTGGATGGACTCCAGAAGATGGACTCCAGAAGATGGTAGAGAACAGGAAGGCCTGGAGGAACTTTGTCCATGGGGTCGCGATGGGTCAGACATGACTTTGCAACTAACAAAGTCTAGAACCTAAGCAAAGTTTCTTCAGGAGATCTCAGGTTAGACTCTCAGCCATTTGACCCCTTAATCAGCAAAGGTTTTAGTCTTAGAATACTGCATCCAATTTTGGTCACCGTATTATCAAAAAGGTGTAGAGACTCTGGAAAGAGTGCCAAAAAGAGCAATGAAGATGATTAGAGGGCTGGAGGCTAAAGCATATAAAGAACGGTTGCAGGAATTGGGTTTGCCTAGTCTAGTGAAAAGAAGGACTAGGGATGACATGATAGCAGTGGTCCAATATTTGAGGGGCTGCCACAAAGAAAAGGGGGGGGGGGTGAACCTATGTTCCAAAGCACCAGAAGGCAAGGCAAGAAACAATAGATGGAAACTGATCAAGGAGAGAAGCAACCTAGAACTAAGGAGAAATTACCTGACAGTGAGAAAAATTAACTAGTGGAACAGCTTGCCTTCAGAAGTTGTGAGTGCTCTATCACTGGAGGCTCTTAAGAAAAGACTGGAAGCCACCTGTCTGAAGTGGTGTAGGGTCTCCTGATTGTGCAGGGGGTTGGACTACAAGACCTCCAAGGTCCCTTCCAACTCCGTTATTCTGTCTTGCCTTTTCCTGCTCTTCTGGATAAGCAAAATAGTCCACTCATATCTGCAGATTTGTTCTTCATAGAATATATTTGGAAAGTCAAAGGAAAAGGAGAAAGAAAAAAAATGTAAACCAGAATGATCATATTAGGGCTGTAAAAATCCAGCAGACCACCAGGTGGCCTTACCCTATTATTTTGCTGCCATCTACTTATTTTTCTGGCTGTCTGTAGTTCAGATACAATAGACTACTAAGGAGAGAAACAACAGTGAAAGAAAAAAAAGAACAGGAAAGATAACAGTGAAAGAGAAAGGAACAGTTTACGGGAAGAGATAAAATGCAAGACAGAACACACAGTAGCATACATGGGCTCTAAAATACATTCATTTTTCTCAGCTTTGGCAGATCAGTTTATTGAAAGCCAGGCTTACCAAGCATTAGGTTTAATGACTTCTTATGCCCTTCAGGGATATCCAATATAAAGCCTGTGCTACCTCAGTTCCATTCTGCATAAATTATCGGAGAACCTTTAGGATTAGAAGCTGATATTTTTTTTAGTTGGCCAAAGGGGTTTATTGCATAATGGTACTGAAGTCCCTTCTTTGATGCAACTGTGCAGATGACTGCAAGCAGGAAGATCCATAAACGGTCATGGGCAGAAAACAGACCAGAGTTACAGAGGTTGGAGAAAGAGACAAATTGGAATGGAAGACTTGGTATAAAATTTGACATTATTGATTAAAAAAAAATTATAGGCACACTCCTTGAACATCCGTCCAATCCACTTGAATTTGATAGCTCTTTTGTATATTTATTATTTTTTATTTCCTGGGGACTATTATTTTGATCTGTTACTGTTTTAATACATAATGATAATATGTCAGCATGCACTGCTCAGAACTTTTAAATGTTCCCGTTTATATGTATTATTGGTAGTAATGGAATTAATGAAATCTCTGAAATATTTTTGTTTATTGTTCAATGTATTGTTGGATATAGCATCCAGTAGATTGTAGCTGTTGTTGTGACAAGAAAAGTAACAGAACATCTGATCATTAATTTTAGTTCTATGGATCTTTTCATGAACATTAGAATTTCACGTCAAACACTTGAAAATCTAATTTTAATCTCTTCCTCCCCTACACACCATGAATTTTCTGCCGATCTCCATACCTCCACATAGTGAATCTTACTTGTCTATGTCCTCATGCTATTAAAATATATTTTACTCTTTGTATTCTATAAGCTTTTGAGCTGAACATCTAACTTTGTAAGATTGGACTACAATCTTTGAACTGTGAATCTGCATTAGTTTTGCTGCAGATTATAAATTACAATTATAAAACGAAATGAAGATCTTTGTGCAAATTTAATTCCATTGCACTTTGTCATATCAAGTCAGTAGTTGTGCTATTTTCATTACCACTATTCCTCTAACACACTCATGTTAGAAGTGATAGCGAAAGACATTTCCTTCTCAGTGGTATAACATCTGATACATTGAAAATTATAAATATTTCAACTATTGAAGTTTATTAAGCCAAGTGATTATCCATCATTTTCTGCAACAATTTCCACATTGGTAAATTCGGGAAACAAAACCAGAAACCATTCTTGGATAATTTTCTGTAATAAATAGGCTATGGGGCAATTTCTTAGATTAATCGAATTGAAATGAATGGCAGGAATTTGAGTGTTATGTTTTTATTTGATCTGAGACTTTGAGATGGCGTGAGTGAGTCTGATTTACCTGTTATTTTACATGCACACAAACATAATGCAGATACATTTTAAAAGATTTTTTTCCCCCAGGAAGATCAGGGTTGTAGAAACAGTTAAAAAAAGCAAGGTTGTCAAAAGGACCTTCAAGGGCTATGGTAATCATATTTAGAATAAAACAATCTAAAATAGCCTTAGAACAGGGGTAGGCAACCTTGGCTCTTTTATGACTCGTGGACTTCAACTCCCAGAATTCCTGAGCCCGCATGGCTCAGCTTGGAAACCTCTCCCTTTTCCCTCAGCATGGCGGGCTCAGGAATTCTGGGAATTGAAGTCCACAAGTCATAAAAGAGCCAAGGTTGCCTACCCCTGCCCTAGAAATACTTCTTAATTATAGAAATCCCAAAAGTGCTTTTTCAAAAGGCAGCCGGACTTTCTTTGTTTTAAAGATGTTTCACTTCTCATCCAAGAAGCTTCTTCAGTTCTGACTGAATGGTGGGGAATGGAAGAATTTATATTCCTTGCAGTCATCTGGTTATTAGCATTCTCTCTGAGAATGGGGTTTTTTGAGGCCCCGAGGGCATAGATAAACCTTCAAAGGGCCTCAATAGCTCTCAGAGAGAGTGCTAATGACCATATGACTGCAAGGAATATAAATCCTTCCATTCCCCACCATTCAGTTAGAACTGAAGAAGCTTCTTAGATGAGAAGTGAAACACTCTCAAGGAAAAACAAAGGAAGTCCAATTGCTGTTTCAAAAAGCACCTTTGGGACAACCATGGCCTGGATGACTGAGAATCTCCACAGACATTAATTGCTGAAGGCAACCAGTATAATGTCTTCTTACTGCTTTGCTCTCTTATAATTTATTTTGGTACCAAATGCTCTAGTAGGCCCTTAATCACATGAGGTTGGCCTTACTTCACTCCCAGCCTAAGCTTTAACCAATTGTATGCCAATATTTTCCGTTTTGAAATAATGATCAGTTTATTCTGTTTAATCCCCCAGGACAATAAATTCCATACATTTTCCTAGCCAACTAGTTATCAATGAAAGTCAGGACACCATATTGTCATCTTGGCAGGATATCTAACAAAAACAGAATTGTGATACATTAAAGATCTCTAATGAGGAAAATTCTCAATTTGGAGGGACTTTGCTGTTTAAAAATATATACGCACCTCAGATTAACTGAAAATGGTGTTTTAAAAATATTTTACGCATTGATCAAAGCACAGCTGAGCTGACTATGGAGTTCCTTCCCAGAGCGAAACACAGAACTGAAAAACAAGCCTTCAGATTTTTCTGGTTCTTGAAAAGCCTCTTAACATCTCAGTCATGAATAATATTTTTGAGATACACACTGAAGCAATAAAAGTCCCTGAAGCATGTTAGCCTAATAAATATCTTTATCACTGCATTTATAAAAACAGTGATTTTTGTATTTTGAGGATTTTAATTACTTTAGATAAATAGATAAATAGATGATATATATATATAGAGAGAGATGATAGAGATAGGTGATAGACGATAGATGATGATGATGATAGATAGATAGATAGATAGATAGATAGATAGATAGATAGATAGATAGATAGATAGATAGATAGATAGATAGATACTGTAGATCTAGTCCAACCTACTACTCAAGCAGGAGACCCTATACTCTTTCAGATAGGAGCTTGTCCAGTCTTTTCTCCAGTAATGGAGCACCCACAACTTCTGAAGGCAAGCTGTTCCACTAGTTGATGGTTCTCGCTGTTAGGAAGTTTCTCCTTAATTCTAGGTTGCGTCTCTCCTTGATTAGTTTCCATCCATTGTTTCTTGTCCTGCTTCCTGGTGCTTTGGAAAATAAGTTGACCCCTTCTTCTTTGTGGCAGCCCCTCAAATACTGAAATACTGCTATCATGTCACCCCTAGTCCTTCTTTTCTCTAGATTGGCCATACCCCCAAAAAACTCCCTTTTTATGACCCTTTGGGAAGCGTTGGGGCAACTGGATGAAGCTGAGCATTCACTGGCCAGATGCCCTAATCTATATGATATTATGTTACATATATATAGTTTATCTCAATACAGTGACAGGAGTGGCTGACACCCATGATACAAATCCCATCCTTACAGACTTGTATCCCAACATCTGAAGCAAATATGCTAGCCAAGTATTTACATCACTTGGGTAGGTCCGTTTCCTAGCAAGGTTTCTTGAGTGCTTGTCTGAACAAAAAGGAATGGTATCAGTTGACTGGATAAATACTAACTGAAAATGTAATATGTAGTATGGTGTTGCTTTTAAGCCCTGCTTTGTAACAAGCTCTAAAAAGTATTCAATCATTTTGTATTCTGACATTCTGATTTTATTCTCACTCTAGTTCATATCCTTTGTTTGCACAAGCTTGAGAATTCAATCCCACACTAAAATGTTCTGTCTTCACAAATGCCTACAGTTCCTTTGACCATCAGACAGTTTTGAAATGATAGTTGCACAAAAGTTAGTTATAGTCAAATAGTCAACATATAACATTCTTTTAGATGCAAAGACACATTCTTGTTTTGTATTATGGCATCTTTGGAAAAGTAAGATCAATATTTAAGAGCAAGACCAAACATCTTTCTATAGCAGACAAAAACTTGAATCAGAACATGCAAAAATTAGGTGCCAGTGATGCCCTATGAAAAGAAGTGAACCATATTTTAATCTATAAATACCTGCTCTGGGATAAATTTCATTGGGGTCAATGGAAGTGTAACTCAAAACCAGCAAAACCGAAATGAATTATAATTTCCCCAATGAATCAATCAAATTCACCAAAGCTTACTTTATCCTCAGCATACAAATACTTTAGCCATGGATGTGCATTACACTGAAAAATGCAACTGAGTACCAAAGAAACTTGAAGACTGCCAGAAAAGATCAAAATCCTCAAAGGAACAGCCAACATTGCTGAAGGAAACTGAAATTCTTCAGAAGACTACAAGAAGTCAGAAAAGGTCAGGAAACAGCCAGGATGCTTCAGAAGAATAGAATTCTTTTGAACATTACTACATTTGTTAGAACTGTAAACTTTTTTTCTCTGCTGAAATGTGTAAAACGTGGAATGGAGCCTTAGGAGATCAGTGGAGTCACTTCATGGCAAAAAAAGAATATATCGATCTCCTAAGGCACCGTCCCTGTTCCTCATTTCATGGGTTTTTTTGTGTTTCAACAAACAATATGTGTGTGTGTATGTGTGTGTGTGTGTGTGATAGATAATGTCCGTAAAGATGTATATAAGTATCAGGACTTACTTTATAAGAAAACCATGAAGATATGAGTGCAGGGGCAACATGTTTGCAGTATTCCAATATATGAGGGGATGCCACAAAGAAGAGGGTGTCAAACTATTTTCCAAAGCACCAGAGGGCAGGACAAGAAACAATGGTTGGAAACTCATCAAGGAGAGAAGCAACATGGAATTAAAGAGAAACTTCCTAACAGTGAGGACAATTAACCAGTGGAACAGCTTGCCTTCAGAAATTGTGGGTGCTCCATCACTGGAGATTTTTTAAAAGAGACTAGACAGTCACTCGTCTGAAATGGTAAAGGTTCTCCTGCTTGAGCAGGGGGCTGGACTAGAAGACCTCCAAGGTCCCATTCTATTCTATTCTATTCTATTCTATTCTATTCTATTCTATTCTATTCTATTCTATTCCTGCCGCCTGGCATTAAGAAAATAAGGGACTGAAGCTTACCAACCCTTTCACTACCTCAGATTGGTCTTACTTGCTTTTCCATTTTTTTTTTACTATTCTAATGGGGAGAAATAGATTATTTTAAAACGTTTGTCTGTTTTTCTATTATTTGCACTTACGCCTGAAAAATGCAATATCATATTGCCTATGGATTCATCAGCTTATCGGTGGATGATCTATGTGCCACACAAAATGTAGCTGTGAAAAAGTCCACTGTCATTCTACATTAATTTCTCTGTAACCTTACAAGTAGTCCTCAACTTACAACAATTCGTTTAGTGACCAATTAAAGTTACAATGGCACTGAAAAGTGTGACTTATGACTCTTTTTCCAGTTACGACCTTTGCAGCATCCCCAATGTCATGAGATCAAAATTCAGAAGCTTGGCAACTGGTTCATATTTACGACCATTGCAGTGTCTTGAGGTCATGTGATCCCCTTTTTGCTATGTTCCAATAAGCAAAGACAATGGGGAAGCCAGATTCACTTAACAACCGGGTTACTAAGTTATTAACTGCAGTGATTCACTTAACTATGGCAAGAAAGGCCATAAAATGGGGCGAAATGCCCTTAACAAATATCTTAACAACAGAAACTTTGGGCTCAGTTGTGGTCATAAGTGTAGGACTACCTGTATTTAATACCCTTCTCCTTCAATCAAGCAAGTCCATTATTGACATTAGACACCACTGTCTTCCTACCATCTGTCTCACAGAATGTCTGTATTTTAAACTAACTAGTATCCATTTTCAAGCGGGGGTTTTTGTCCCCCAGTTCTTTCTCTAGATATCAGAAAAGGAATAGAAACTCTGGTAGAAGTGCTGGCTTTTTACTTTTCCATGTGTGGGAGTCTTTTTATAGGGCCACGAAAGCCCAAGAAGATCCGTCATTCTTAGCAATTTGCAGGGATTTGATGACCATAAGGAGATCACCATTTACAAATTCAGTTTCATCCTCACTGTATTTACCATTCTTCTGTGGTAAACTCAATACAGTTTCTTTTGTTTAACAATAGACATTCAATACAATTATTCCATTTTATTTCACATCCCTCTCTTGAAAGGAATAGAAGATTCCAGCAGTGGGCCCTAGCAATCCCATAATATGTTGAGATGCATCAACTAGGATTTGTTCTTCCTACATGGCAAAAGCTCCGATGACTGAATTATACAATTATTTCTGTTTGTAACTGCTGATTGTCTTCCAATCCAGCCATAGGAGCTGAATTCTGAGTGGCTAATGGGATTACGTGGCCCTTGCTTGTGGATAATGTTGCTTAGCATCACACTGCAACTTTCCTGTGTATTCAGAAATATCCCATAATGTCCATTGAGACATTTTTTTAGAAACGAATATAGATATTGCTATCTCACTCACGATCATATTGTCCTATTGGTTTTTGAGATCTAGATAAAGTTCATCTCTTCTTGCACAAAGAGATGAAAAGAAGCCCAGAGACTCATGGCAGTTTGAAGCTTCTGAGAGAATACTGTCACGTTCTCTAAATCAGGGGTGTCAAACTCAATTTCATTGAGGGCCACATCAGCATTGCGGTTGCCCTCAGGGGGCTGAGTGGGTGGGTGTGGTCAGGGTGGGTGCGGCCTATTGGGTGGGCATGGCCAGCTCTACATCGTTCGCGTCAAGGGTGCCTGTGGGGGCCTGGGCAGGAGTGGGACAGATCTGAGGGTCTCTAGCAGAAGGGGATGGGACAAGGGCAAGCGCCAAGGCATGGTCCATTTCTTCATTCCTCACAAAGGGTGACATCTCCCTAGCATGCACCCAGGGGGCGGGGCCGACACAGCAGGGGCTGGTTCTTTGCTGTTTCCAGATGGCCTTGTGGAGATAAGACTGAATGTGTTGCAGCATAGATGGCCACCACAAAATTGTACATTGGCTCCCGGCCGGCCGCAGCGGGGGCCATTCCCTCACTGTTTCCAGGATGGCTTCGCAGGCCACATGAAACCACTTCGCAGGCCACATCCAGCCCCTGGGCCTTGTGTTTGACATGTCTGCTCTAAATGAAATAAATAAATATTCTGGGCTATACTTCTACATGCTCATCTCTCAGAAGTTATCTTGCCATGTTGGGTAACAGGCTTCTTTCCGAGTTCAGAACAATTTTTGTATTCCAACACTGGTCTTTTTAGCGAACTTTGAAAAAGAATGTAGCATAAAACCACTGGCTACATCTGGGTGCCTTGTATAAAGCCTGGAGCAACACTACATACTCTGGCACTGTAATGATGAGTGAGATATAAAACATCTGAGCACTAGAAAGAGAAAGATGGGAGATAGAATTCCAGGAGACTGACCTACTTCTGATCAAATTTAATATGTAACTTGCAAATCACGTGCAATTCTGACAGCTATAAATTATGGTTGCTCCTGTTCTTAGAGCTTGTCATCACAAAATAGCTCACTGAACTGAGCAGCCTACTTTTCTTGGGAATAGTAGGAGTAACAGGTAAGTTCAGAAGAAAGCAGAGGTGTCTATGGGAAGGACATTCTTATTTCATTTCAAAGCTCCCCAGAAGTGGGAGGAATATTAGGAAACAAATATGCTGGAGAGAAACACTCTGGAAAAAAGCTATGTCCTTTGTGCTACATAACCTCAAACTAAATGATTCTATTAGTTACTTTTAGTCCCAGGTAGCAAAAGTGAGAATTTTTAAAAGGATTTGTAAACTTTGAACTATGGCATAGAGAAGATAATTTGCTAGGCTTTTTTTCCACACTGATTCCAAAATAAATTTCACAATATTCAAGGTTTATTGTACTCCAGATTCCTCTCTCTCTCTCTCTCTCTCTCTCTCTCTCTCTCTCTCTCTCTCTCTCTCTCTCTCTCTCTCTCTCTCTCTCTCTCTCTCTCTCCATCCATCCATCCATCCATCCATCCATCCATCCATCCATCCATCCATCCATCCATCCATCTATCTATCTATCTATCTATCTATCTATCTATCTATCTATCTATCTATCTATCTATCTATCTATCTATCTATCTATCTATCTACTTATTGCCCCCCTCTCTCTCTATGACCACGGGGATGTTGCAATGGTCGTAAGTGTGAAAAATGGTCGTAAGTTACTTCTTTCAGTGCCATTATAATTTTGAACAGTCACTAAATGAATGATTGTACATTGAAGACTAGCTATATTTATTTAGAAATTTTATAGCTCTCATGACTCTTTGGTGAACAGTCACTAAATGAATGATTGTAAATTGAGGGCTATCTATTTTTATTTAGAAATTGTATAGCTCCCGTGACTCTTCATATCAAATAAAACCTCAAGAAATAATATTGCAAGTTAAAAACATCAGCGAAAAAAAGGAAACCCACAAGCCAGGGCATCGAACAATGTCCTTTATAGTCAGGACTCATCGTTAGACTTTTCCAAAGATGGGCTCGTGTGTCCTCCTGGTCTGACACTCAGGGGAAAAGCCCACTTTTTAAAGCTTTCCTGAAGGCTAAAGGATTGAGTCCCATTTGTATTTATGAAAAGAACATCCTACACATGTCACGGGGAAAGCATTTTTTAAATAATGTAACAAAAACAGGCACACGGGGTTGCACAAGGGCTGGGGAGGTGACTGAAAGAAACCAGGAACGCACATCAAACAGAAATTTGCACTGCTCAGCTGGGGAATAAGTATGAACTATTAGTAGGCATTATAGACCCTCACTATGGATCTGGCCTCCCATCATAAAAACACTGTTGATACATCTAAGGATTGCTAGAACTGGCTGTTTTGTCATTTTATCTCATGGTTTCCCCTATTCTCTCCCTTCAGGGGATCTCAACAGCAACAGTCACCAGGCAGGGCTCAATTGATTATCTTAAAATTTTGCTCCTGCCATTGACCACCATGTGTGTGTGTGTGTGTCTGTGTGTGTGCATGTGTGTGTGAAACTGCCTTTGAATTATTCAGAATAAAAAACATACAATGAAGAAATCAATAGGGCACATCTGATATAAAAGGCAAATTAAAGCATGCAGGATATGCTAGCTTGGGGGCATTAAACTCCCTATGAAAGAGGGCAAAGCATTTAGAGGTTTAAAAAGACAAAGAGTGTGTCTTTTCTTGTGTTCTCTTGTCCTCAAGTGTGATGGTTGCAGTCATGAACAAGGATATTTATGGGTCCCTTTTCATGTTTATCAGGGCGGAAATTTAACTTCAGGTGCCATTGCAGTCATTCCTTTCACCCCAACAGGTTAAAAAAGAAAACTGAGTTGAAAAAGACTTTAAACCAGAATTATTTTTGTTAGGAATAATAGGAGCTAATTATGAGAAAGATTGCAGATGTTTAATACTACACGTACTAACGGCAGCCAAGAATTGTATTTCCCAACATTGGAAAAATGAAAATTTACCAGCTGAAGAAGTACTAATTAAGAAAATTCTAGAGTGTGCAGAAATGGATAGATTGACTTTAAAGATTAAAGAGAAAGAAGACTCAGTACTTTAGAACATGGGATAATTTCTATCAATGGCTAGAAAGACGAATTAAAGAGAAAGTAATGTGATATGTAATTTTGAATATATATTAGCAAGAAGAAGGCTATTGAATGATTAATTAACATATTATGATAATTAACTATTATCTATTATTGTTTGTTAAATACATGAACCCAGACATTATGCTATTTGCTAAATATTGAGAATGTTATTTGGAAAACCCCCAACCCCAACCCTAACCTTAATCCTAACCCTAACCTAAATCTCAACCCCAACCCCGATCCCACTTTATTCCTAACCCGATAAAAACTAATAAAACCTATACAAAAAAAAATAATCTGAGTTGCAATGCACTATGTTGAAGGATAAAACTCAGAGAAAGATTGCAGGTCAGAGGGAAAAAAAATCCTTATATATCTAGAGCTAGCTCAACTCCTCTAAATAATTCCAAGTATTAGCAGATGGGTAGTGTGTAGAAATTCAGCTTTCATCATCTCTTATTGCCACCCCAACTCTACTGAAGTTTGGTGGGATTAGTCGCTTGGAAGGCAAAAAGAAATCTTTCATGCGAAGAGATTATTTGTGTCTGTACGCACGGCGGTTGAAAACTTCCGATAAAAATCCATAACTTTTTTTTTAAGCACCGAAATTTTCATCAGTTAAAACACGGGAAGATCAAATAGCAGTAGGAAAGAAATTGCAAATGCAGATGGTTTTGAAAGGCATCTTGCACATAAGATAATAAATATCAATAAATGATAAAGGCAATACAAGTAATGATAGCTAGTCTCAGACCACCCTAAGGTTGTTCCTGAGCCATGTTGATCTCATTTTATCCAGCTTCAGTTTTGCATACAGCAGGGATCCCCAACCACCGGTGTGTGGCACAGGCACCGGTCCACGGCATGCCAGAATCCGGTCCGTGCAAACAAGCAAAGCCTCAACAGCAGGATGCAGGTAGCACATGAAACCACGCCCCCTCCGGTCCACGGAAAAGCCTCTCTCCACGGAATTGGTCGCTGATGCCCAGAAGGTTGGGGGCCACTGGCATACACTACTTATCTCCTGCTCTGTCCCCAGATATTTTGTTCTCTAATACAAGGAGAAGATGTGATATTCCAAACCTCCACAATATGACAGCATCTTCATAGCCAGCCTAGAAAAACACTGTCTCAACTTTCATAAACTTCCTTCATTCCTTGATGACTTTTTCATCATCTGAGGGAAAAGAATCCCTCATTATCAAGATCATAATATCTTCCACACTGTCAGCAGCCTAAGCCTGAACTTATCCATAGAATAGGAGAAGATGCTGCAATAAACCTACATACTAGACCAGGGGTAGTCAACCTTGGCTCTTTTATGACTCGTGGACTTCAACTCCCAGAATTCCTGAGCCAGCACAGCTGGCTCAGGAATTCTGGGAGTTGAAGTCCACGAGTCATAAAAGAGCCAAGGTTGACTACCCCTGCACTAGACAGACAGTGTTCATTTTAGAGACTACAGAATCTGATGCATAACTATGTGTTTCTATCTTATATCTAAAATTCACTAACAAATCTATTGTCTAAATTTAGGCTGTATGTTATAATTACATTTGTCCTGACTCATTAGACAGAGTTGCTGAGAGTCTAGTGGTATATAAATGTAATAAATCATTAGTATATAAATAAAAAATGTGAAATCACAGCTGCCAATTCTTGAGTTGGTGTTGGTCTTTATATGCATCACATTGTTCCCAAGAACCTAGGGTGTCAGAATGATATTTGTATAGTATATCTATGGATCCAAACCTCTTGCAACTGACTAATGAAAATTTTATCAGTACAAAGATTTTCTAAGTGCTGTGCAAGATTTTTTCATATGGCACTTAGTAGGCTGATAACCAATGGGACCACCCACAGCCAGTTTATATCATAATCTCTCAATTTCAATTTTTGGATCTTGATACTTCATGATGTTCTCCAATTCTTTGTCTTCTAATTATTAATTAATAATTATGTAATCATTAATTATAATTAATAATGTTAGACAAAGATGCTCAACTAATGGAATTAAACTAGCTATTCATGAGACTGAACTATCTATTTAGTGAGAACAATACACAAAGATTGATTGATTTTCAAGTAGGATCTATCTATCTATCTATCTATCTATCTATCTATCATCTATCTATCTATCTATCTATCTATCTATCTATCTATCTATCTATCTATCTATCTCTATCCTGCCATATTTATTTTTTACATATAACCTAAAGCAAGAAAACCAAGATCATGGTATCCGGCCCTCTCAATTCCTGGCAAATAGATGGGGAACAAATGGAGGTAGTGACAGATTTTATCTTCCTGGGTTCCAAGATCACCACAGATGAGGACTGAAGCCAAGAAATTAAAAGACGCTTGCTCCTGGGAAGGGAAGCTATGGCAAATTTAGACAGCATACCAAAAAGCAGAGACATCACCCTGCCAACAAAAGTGCGTATAGTCAAGGCCATGGTTTTCCCAGTTGCAATGTATGGCTGTGAAAGTTGGACCATAAGAAAGACTTCGCAACTAACAATAACAACATTTAGAATGAGTAGATCACACATGCTCCGATCTTGAAAAGCAATATGGAGACAACTATTGTATACCAGTTCTGGCAGTATGAAGGAAGCACTCATACGTGATGGTTTTTGAGATGGGATAACTAAACGAGCAATGCAAATTAAATCGCGTTGGCATGCTCTGGGGGTGGGGAGGGGAAGAAAAAGTTTACTAGAACCAGCCTATACTATTTTCAAAAGCAGCTGTGGGCCTGAGGGCATATTGGCATGCCTTGCCTGATGTGAGGATGGCCCGCTTTTTTTTTTTTAGCAATGGGAACAGATGACATCATTATGTTTTCCAACTTCTGCCAACACACTGGCTGCTGGGCTGCATGTCTTTGTGTGTGGGCAAAGGCCGTTGCTTCATTAGCTATAGAATGCCGTGGCAGGAATGCCCCACCCTCCCTGGTCAACAAAGTTCATCCTGAAGAGATTTTTCCAGGATGGAGTGTGAAAGCCTGGAGGTTTGGTTTCGCTTTTAAAAAAAATAATGCAAATAGAACAATTCACTTTTCCTCCCCTTTCTGTTTTTTAAACTGGGGGAAACTGACAACAATTGGAGGGTATACAGAAGCAGAGGAATCTAGCAATCTCTCCTCCTCTTCCTTCTCCTTCTCCTCTTCCTTCGTCCTCCTTCCCCTTCCTCTCCCTCTCCCCCTCCTCCTCTTCCTCCTTCTCCTTTTCCTCCACCTTCTCCTCCTCCTCCTTCATCACCTCCTCTTCCTTCTCCTCCTCCTTCTCCTCCTCCTTCTCCTCCTTTTCCTCCTCCTCCTTCTCCTCCTCCTCCTCCTCCTTCTCTTCCTCCTCCTTCACCACCTCCCCTTCCTCCTCTTCCTTCTCCTTCTCCTCCTTCCCCTTCCCCTTCCCCTCCTCCTCTTCCTTCCCCACCTCCTCTTCCTTCCTCCTCCTTCCCCTTCCTCTCCCCTCCCCCTCCTCCTCTTCCTCCTTCTCCTTTTCCTCCACCTTCTCCTCCTCCTCCTTCATCACCTCCTCTTCCTCCTCTTCCTTCTCCTCCTCCTTTTCCTCCTCCTTCTCCTCCTTTTCCTCCTCCTTCTCCTCCTCCTCCTTCTCCTTCTCTTCCTCCTCCTTCACCACCTCGTCTTCCTTCTCCTCCTCCTTCCCCTTCCCCTCCCCTCCCCCTCCTCCTCCTCTTCCTCCTTCTCCTTCTCCTTCATCTTCTCCTCCTCCTCCTTCATCACCTCCTCTTCCTCATCTTCCTTCTCCTTCTTCTCCTCCTCCTCCTCCTTCATCAACTCCACTTCCTCCTCTTCCTCCTTCTCCTCTTCCTCCTTCTCCTGCTCCTTCTCCTCTTCCTCCTTCTCCTTCTCCTTCTCTTCCTCCTCCTTCACCACCTCGCCTTCCTTCTTCTCCTCCTTTCCCTTCCCCTTCCCCTCTCCTCCTCCTCTTGGCTGACAACAGGGAATACCATTTAAAATCTGGAGAACTTCTAAAAAGAAATCATTTCCATCTGCTTTCAACATAGGAGAAGCTTAAGGTTGCTGTGCAAAATACTCTTGAGTCACTGCTTATGTTTAGTACTATCCTTTCTCCTGGCATTTCCCCCCAAGGAGAGAACCTTGCTAATTAATATGATTTCTCCACATATGTTTTAAAGAGTCTTAGTTCAGGTGGACTCTGTTTCTCCTGTACAGGTAGTCCTCAACTTACAATCTTTCAATTAGTGACCATTCAATGTTACAATGAAAAAAGTGGCTTGTGACTGTTTTTCACACTTACGACCGTTGCAATCTCCCCGTGGTCACAGGATCAAAATTTAAATGCTTGACAACTGACCCATATTTATGATGGTCACTTAAGAACTGCTTCCATTAGCAACCGATGTTTTGAGCTCAATTGTGGTTGTAAGTCAAGGACTACCTGCATATAGAGATAAGGTCTCCATATCACAACTCACAGGCTAACACATCATGGTAAGAACACAAAGTAAGAAATATTCTGGTTTCATGCGGTATTTCATAGCTTCCGCTATCGTTACCCATGAAAATTTGCACTATTAATACTCCCTTCCTCCCCTCTGTCATTACAGAGCATGTGACAACCTTGTGAACTGTTGTGTAGACTTTACAGGCTTCCGCCTTTCCTATGTAGTGTTAGATTCACCAATTCTTATACAGATGCTCAACATTCAATCCTGGAGGCCTCACTCCATCATCAGGTAATTAGTATTTTCATTAACTTGCTTATTGTCAAGGAAAATGAGCCTTGATCATCTAATTTTTCCTCAATGAGTTGAATATTGTAATATATCTATAATTAATGTGCTTTATGCCACAAATGTGTAATGGAGTGAAAATCTGAGCCTGCTCCCAGCAGTCATTGTCAGTAAATGTTTGATGAATAAACAGAGACTTTCTAATGGGAAATGGTGGCAACTTTTATAAGCAGACACAATAAAGACTTTATTAACATACTTAAGAAACATTCTGGGAAATAGAATTGAATGCATTATTACTGTAGGCTCCTTTTGTGAAAAGTAAATTTTTATCATCCCCGAAGCAGGCATTCTCTAGCTTAGTGGAAATCACTGTGAGTTTCTCTTAAAGAACGTCCAGGACTGTAATTCGGAGGACATATTTTAAATTTGCTGTCCTATTTTTCATATTGTGAGCTGATTCAACTTTCTGTCCGATTTGGATTAGGAAATTTGGCTGAGGTTGTGAAGGGGCTCAAGCTGCAAGATGTGCATTTCTTGTGGTGGATGATAACAAGGTGAACAACGGCATTCGTGATGAAAAGGAAGCTAATTTGTAAAATGGCTGATTAAAAGATTATGAGTGTTAATAGCACAATGTAATGAATGATTTTAAACCTCCTGACAGAATCCAAGCGAGCTCTAATCAGCATGAGTTTGAACCTATTATAATAAAGAGATACTTATTACATTAACATCTGGCTCTATGTCACATTGAAGGGATATATGTATATGTATGTGTGTGTGTGTATGTATGTATGTGTGTGTATATATATATATATTCGTAGATATTTTCACGGGTACAGGTATGCAGGTCTTGGCATATTCGGGTCTTTTCCCGTGTAAGATTGAGAGTATCTTGGCAACGTTTCGACAAGGTCCCATGTCATCTTCAGGCTGGGGTCTTCAGCTTCGCGCTTGTGCGAGCAAAGTGTGATCGGAGCTGCCGTCTCTCTATAAATATTGATGGGGGTGTGTGGAGTGCTGGCTTTGTTGCTGTGGGGGGTTGGTTGGCTGTGTTGGAGCTATTGTTTGCAGATTGTTTGGCTGTTTCGTAACATCCTGAATAGTTGAAGTGCTGGCTGTGTGCCCATTAGTCTTTTGTGTTATAACGACCTGGGTAATGGGCTGTGTGATGACATCCTGAGATCTGGTGTAGTGATATCCTGAGTTCTGTGTTGCAACATCCTGGGTGGTTGGCTGTGTTGTAACATCCTGAGCTCAAGATACTCTCAATCTTACATGGGAAAAGACCCGAATACGCCAAGACCTGCATATATATATATAAAATTTGGATTGCTAACAAAGAATTAAGGGAGAACTGGAATAGCCATTTTGAACTTTATATTAGTTGGGTTTTAATCCCCTTGTATTTGTCAAGGTTCAAGAGCAGTATTTTTTTGAAAAAGAATTATTCTGTAAAACCTCTGAATGTGCTGATGAGGATGTACATTCATGCCTACATTTTAGGAAAATATATGTAGAAATCTAGGCAGAAGGCAGAAGCATTTAGAAAACAGGAAGATCCCTTGGTGTGCTTTCTGAAGTCTTGTTTCTTGTAACCAATTCTCATGCATGTTTCACATTATAAGAACAACTTATTTATATCGAGATTCATTCTGTTTAATTAAACAATATGTGAAGAACATGTCATTGGAGGATGTATTTCTATCTTTGGAGGATGTATTTCTGGTATGTGCATATGAGCAGGTATAAGCCAATGGTCTCTCTCAAAGAGATATTTTTAGTACTGAGAGAGATTAAAACCTCGGATCCATTGTGTTGAGGAAGCCTTGCTGGAATACATCTCCAAAAATCAAAATCAAAAACAAATCCAATAAATATCAGTACTGATCTCCCAAAATTCTCTAAGGCAATCTGGGGTCATAACAAAAGCAGAGCAAAACGTATTCTGTTAGACAACTTTCTTTAATTGCAGACACGCAGGTTAAAAAAATAGTACCAATAGCAATAGCACTTAGACTTATATACTGCTTCATAGTGTTTTACAGCTCTCTCTAATCAGTTTATAGAGTGAGCATATTGCCCCTGACAATCTGACTCCTCATTTTACCAATCTCAAAAGGATGGAAGGCTAAGTTAACCTTGAATCAGTCAGGATCAAACTGCTGGCAGTGGGTAGAGTTAGCCTGCAATACTGCATTTTAACTGCTGTGCCACCAGGACTCTTAAGGAAGAGGACACAAGCTCTAATCAATGGCTATAAACAATCATGAGGACTAGACATGTTTCCATTACAGTTATAGGACAATACACTAGAATCTTTGATGAAGGTAGCAGATAACAAATTGATTCTCATGATTGTAAATGTAGAATGTTGTTGACAGCTAAAATTTAAATTAGAAATGGACCAAAATATTACTATTGTAGATAATATTTAAGCAATATTTTGATTAGTATTTGATCACTATACATAACCAAGAAACATAAACAATGGAAAATAATCCAAACTTATAAGGAGATCAGTAATAACTATAATAAGATACTTCAAAAGATAGTCAGCAGTAATTGACTACTTCTATAAACAAGCATCCTAAACATTTATGGATGCCAGATAATGAATTCTGAATCATTAACTTACTTGAACATTATAAATATGAATGTTACACAATGATTTCCTATCTTCAAAATTCATTAAGAATCTTGAATAGTAAATCGGCTACAAATAGTTCAGTTGTCATGTAATATTAAACATTTATGTTCTGATTATCAGATGTTCTGAGTAACCGTAACCTTAATTAAAGTTAGAAGGGTGGAAATTATAATAATGCCAAAGGTCTGAAATGGATGATTATTCTTAGTAAAAATTATTTTATTTTCTCCTTTAGAGAAAAGCTTTTTTTCCTCCAATTTTTGCAGAGTTTGACAAGGAGCAAACTAATATTGGGGGAAAACAATTTTTTATATTGGGGCTGAAAATGCACTAATGTATCCCCAAAAGTCTTTTTTCTTATCCACATATAAACAGATTCACACGCAATCTATACCAGTGGTGGTGAACCTATGGCACGCGTGCCAGAGGCGGCACTCAGAGCCCTCTCTGTGGGAATGCGTGCCATGCCCCGGAGATGGCAACCGTCCCTCTTCAACCAGCTGTCCACTAACTCGCCGAGGTCCCACATGGCCAGATGCATCCCAGCACCCATGTGCTTGCTGGCCTCTGTGTGCAGGGGCCAATGGTGTCAGGCAGCAGCCGCCCTGTCCCCTGCCTCACCTTGCCCTGTGACAATGGCATTGCCGCCCTGCCTCGCCTTGCCTCACCTCACCCCGCAGGACAAGCCTCCTGCCCACCGCCCCACCTGCCAGAGACCCCCTGGATCTCCCCCAACCTGCCCGGCCCCCACAGGCATCCCTCTCCACGAGCAACATCGAGGTGATCATGCCCGCCTTGGCCACACCCACCCAGTCTGCCATGACCACCATAGTCATGCCCACCTGGCATCCAGCAATAAATAAGTGGGTTTTGGGTTGCAGTTTGGGCACTCGGTCTCTAAAAGGTTTGCCATCATTGATCTATACAAATCATAAATATATTATGCACAACCTCATTTAAGACATAAAATGAAAGCTTTTTTTAAATGAAATGTGCATTTTTTCAGTTTCATAATTTTTATCCCTCCTTACATACAGGAGTTCATCATATCTGTTGTATGTTTCCTTTTAGGGGCAATATATTTCTGAAGATCAGAGCCTGGCTGTTTGGAAAGTTAATGGTGACTTCTTGAAAGTTTTTAAAATGTAATGTAAATAATGTCAATAAATAAATACAGTGTTTTAAAGCAACAATCAAGGTAGCAATAATATGAGATTTCTAGAAGCCAGGGAGAAAGAGAAACAGAAGATAAGGCAAGGCTGTCTGTCGGAACTCAAAAGTTGTTTCTTGGGACCAGCAAACATTTTCTTCAGGCCTTGCATTTGGCACGCATAATAAATTAATTATCAATAAAGGCACCGCAAAGTTTAGGAGTGAGATTGCAATGATCCGTGATCGATCAGGACAAGAACTACAGCAGTCCAAGTCATCAAGCAAAGATACAAGTCAATATAGTTTAGGAGTACAGAGAGGTTGAGGGCAACAATTCATCATTTTTTTTTTATTTTGCGGAGTTCTTAAGCTACTGTCTAATTCATGGGAGCAAACTTACTCCATGGATGCATTTGTGCAGCCCCTCCGTTCAGCAGGTGGCAGCCCCTGATTGGCTTTGCCTGGGCTTAAAAGCCAAGCAGGACTGAGCTGGGTTAGTAGTTGAATGGGAGACTGCCAGGGAATTTCACTGAGGATCATTCCAATCAGCCTCTATCAATGAGAGGATGAAGTGCAACATGGGGAAAGCTGCTTATGGGGAAACTTTGACCCAACAAAATTAGAAGAGACTATGAGCAGATGAGAATAAAGAAGCTGTCAATGCTGTTAACATTGGATGTTTTGCATTGACAACAGATGAAAATGTAGCCATCTTTTTTCTTTTTGCTTTTAGACTTAGATGATGCTGGGGGGGGGGGGATGTGAATGACAGTCCAGCTAGACATAACAACACTAAACCTAGCATGAGAATCAAGGTTATTTTGCTCAGAGCTGATAAAGAAT
The DNA here is from genome assembly GCF_001527695.2 of Protobothrops mucrosquamatus. Taxonomy (NCBI): domain Eukaryota; kingdom Metazoa; phylum Chordata; class Lepidosauria; order Squamata; family Viperidae; genus Protobothrops; species Protobothrops mucrosquamatus. The sequence continues at coordinate 1,697,137 of NW_015386389.1, forward strand.
TGGCGAGCTGGAGAGGAAGCCCACACTTCAAGCTAATTGGGGAATGTGATTTATGACTGTTAATTGGAGGAGGGAATTGTGCTTTAATACTACGTGCTCAGGGGAGGGGAATTCAGTTTTTGTCTTCAACTATGTAAGTGCCAATATTATGTTACTCGAATAAAAGATCCTTTAAAGTAAATAATGCCTCGAAGTTATTTTGAAGAGTTTCATCTCTCGGAACCATGACAGAAGCCATGGAAAGAGCTCCTTGAATCACTTCTGTTTAGAATGCCATAATTAAACAAAATACTTGTCATCTATTGGGCAGAAAATGCTAAGACCAACAAAATCAACAAGATACTTAGGAAATCCCTGCTTTCTCTTATTCAGCAGAGAGCTTGCTATACAGAATCAGGTGGAAAAATTATTTTTCTTTCTCTACATTAAAATACTGTGTGCATTTATATGCATAACATTAAATAGAAAATAAAATATTGTAAATATCCATATTCAGTATTTCGACTAGAAGGAACAGGATATTTGAGCAGACAATCAGAATTGTTACTGTATTTTACCTAACTGAAGGTGAAGATGCAGTGAAGAGAGATGGTTGAACTCCTGGACAAGAAGTGGGACAGACACACCTAAGGAAACAAACAAATAAAAATATAATGGTAAACAGATTTACACTTCTAAAGCATGCCTACCTATTATAAATGAATTAGAATGCTCTTCTTGACATGCTTGTTTTATATTTACAAAGAGAATTCCTCCATCCCATGCAACATCCTATGTTCACACCTTCATCAACTATAGTCTAATGTAGCACATTGGATGAAAAGTTTCATTATTCATCTTCATATTGATGGGCTCTAACACTGAATACTAAAGGCTTTTTGCACTCATGTAAAAAGCACTGAGTCGCTTCCTGGTTGAAAGGATTAGCTGATGACATCACCGTTGCTCAGGGGATGCCCAGTAGGGGCCTCCTTCTATGTCCCCAGCAGGAGCTGGAACAAAGGACAAGAGCTCATCCCATCCCACAGCAGTACTTGGGTCTTGAACATGGGCTTGCTAACTTCCAAACCAGTGTCCTAACCACGAGAGCCACCATGCTCCATGGTAAAGGGTGAGATGACCAGAAGAACAAAGAATACTGGTCAGCCAGATATATCACTTAGGAGCATCCATTTTGCTTCAGAATGGGTTAACGGTGTTGACTGATTTGTGTTGCTATTTCCTTAACTAAAAGCACTTAAAATTAAGGTGTATTAAATCTGCTTGATCATCCACAATAAATAATTCAGCCTGTGGAATTTAACATCTTTCTCTACTCACAAATTATCTACAAAGAGGTCAGTCTTTGGTTAATTATTCAATGAATTTTGTAATGAACATTTCCAACTCAGCAAAAGGCTATTGTTCCCAAAGTGTTATGCTGGAAATGACTGGGATGCTGAGGCACTAGGTAAATATAGTCTGCTGAAAAATAAGCTTTGGAGCATTCCCATTAAAAAAAAATAGAGAGTTGTTTCTTGAGAATATGAAGCCTCCTGTAATCCACAAAACTTGTACAAATGGATCTTGCACGAAGTCCAGACATTGCAAATGTAACAATAAACATGGCACCTGTTCCTCTATATTTCTCTTTCTGTACAACCAGCATCACAGTTAAGTGGAGAATTAAGCAATGCTTAATTGAAGCATATTTATTTTTCCATAAGTACAATAAATATCTGCCAAGTAGCTTCTCTCTAAGATCTGACAAGCAGAGAGCAGACCAGACTAGAACATTTCCCAGAAAGTTCACACTACAATTTGAGTGGCTTGAATTCTTCAAGAATCTACCGGCCAAAAGAGCTCAACTAGGTAAAAAGAATGATTGGTAGCTGATTTATTTTATTTGGAGAGAGCATTATGGTTCCATGGGTAGTTCAAATGGGGGCTTGAAAATAGCAGTTCTGAACATTCTCCCTCTGATGCAACTATTCAATTCCCCCCTCTAAGATTGACATATGATCCATCCAATCGAGGATTAGAGAACATTACATTTTATGAATGTCAGTGTTATAATAAAGCCAATGAGAGGGTGCTATATTAAGACATGATTGGCATCATCTGAAAACATTCTCTTTTTATTTGTTGACACTGTGGTGGAATCAGTTACAGGAACAACAGTTGTTTTCCTTTTCTCACAACCACCTAATCCAGACATGTCAAACACAAGACCCGGGGCCAGATGCGGCCCGCGAAGTGGTTTCCTGTGGCCCATGAAGCCATCCTGGAAACAGTGAGGGAATGGCCCCTGCTGCCTTGGTCCTGGCCCAGGCTGGCTGGGAGCCAATGTACAATTTTGTGGTGGCCATCTATGCTGAAACACATTCAGTCTTAGCTCCACAAGGCCCTCTAGAAACAGTGAGGAACCAGCCCCTGCTGTGTCGGCCCCACCCCCTGAGTGATGGGGAGGTGTCACCCTTTGTGAGGAATGAAGAAATGGACCATGCACCCATTTTCCCATTATTATTATTATTATTATTATTATTATTATTATTATTAATCATCGCACAGTCAGCCAGATGTTCAGACTGGATTTGGCATTTTTGTCTACCTATCGAGCCCAAGGACTTGGCATAGGCAGATGTGGATGTCTGATGATATTGCAGATATCGTCGCAGGATAGAAGCGGTTCCTAATAAGGCCGCCTTTTGCAATTGACTAATGGCGAATTTATCAATGCCGATGGTGTTCAAGTGGTGCTCCAGTTGTTTTGGGATTGCACTCAAGGCACTTATTACTATTGGTACTACCCTTGCTTGCCTTTGACGCAGTCTTTCTATTTCTATTTGTAGGTCTTTGTATTTTGTTATCTTCTCCAGTTCTTTCTCGTCTACTCTGCTGTCTCCATGTCCACTATCCAGACTTTTTTGTCTTTCTTATCGACAATTGTTAAGTCCAGGGTGTTATGTTGCAGGTGCTTGTCTGTTGTATTAATAATAATAATAATAATAATAATAATAATAATAATAATAATAATAATAATAATAATAATAATAATTTTCCTCCTTACAAGTCAGTCAATGAAGCAAAGTCACAACTTTGCCGAGCTCATTTTCTGCAAACCCACATGCTTTCCAGCCTCATTATTGTAACACCCTATTAGCGCACACACGATTACAATATGTGTTTCAGAAGTGGGGGCCAGACGTTCGGATTTACTGTAATGGTATTCTGCAAACACAGGCCCTTTTCACACAGAAAGCCACACCATCTCTCTGAAACCAGATGCCTCTTTTTTTTTAGTGCTTGGGTCCTAAAGCGAGGCACTCATTCCCCTTATAATATTTTCCAATAAATACATACAGGGGCAGTCAGATGTCAGTGGAAACATCAATAAGCATACGTTGGTGTGTGTGTGTGTGCGCGCATGCGCGCGCGCATGTGTGCGTGTGTGTGTGTGTGCATGAATTAGTCACTGTGCCACCCGGAGCCCCCGGAACAATGAGCTGCTCTGTGGAAGACCCTTGAGTGGGAGCCGATTTGCCTCTTAATCCAAATGAATAATTAATGATAATTATCATGCTGCAGTTATTATCTGTGATAATAATATATCCGTAAGGTGAATAAATTCAATCCGCTACTATGCAGAAATGGCAACTCATAATATTCCTAAGAAATACAGATGTAATTATCGGTATTAACGGTCAAGAAGGGAAGGAGGTACTGTTCGAAGGAAGAGATTAGGGATCAAGAATTAGAAAACCAAAAAATAATTATAATAAAATCTCTTCTTTGAAAGGAAAGAGTGAAAAGATAACTTTTAACAGGTTTATTGTAGCTAGTGGACTTTTTCTTGCTTTTTCATGCCAATGGGAGATTCTTTCTAATAGTTATGAGTCTCCTTAATTTATTCTAGGAAGAATTGGGAAAATCCATTTGCTAATTACTGATTGACATGTATCTATTGCATCCTTGCTAATATATTATCTAGTGTTTTAAAAAATCCATAAGGAGCCTTAGAGGTGCTTGTCAGTTGAACAAAGAAATGTATAACCCTACATGTATATAATGTAGGGTTATACAGTTATAATATCTACATTGTAAAAATCCAAACAGACAGCTGACATTACTAAATAGTAATAGCACTTTGACTATTATGCCACTTCACAGCGCTTTACAGCCCCTTCTA
>NW_015386389.1:1701404-1707472 GCF_001527695.2 Protobothrops mucrosquamatus
TCTTCTTCTTCTTCTTCTTCTTCTTCTTCTTCTTCTTCTTCTTCTTCTTCTTCTTCTTCTTCTTCTTCTTCTTCTTCTTCTTCTTCTTCTTCTTCTTCTTCTTCTTCTTCTTCTTCTTCTTCTTCTTCTTCTTCTTCTTCTTCTTCTTCTTCTTCTTCTTCTTCTTCTTCTTCTTCTTCTTCTTCTTCTTCTTTCCTAATCCTAGTTTTTTTTCTGTCAGAAGAACCTGGAATCGGATGCCTGCCTAAATGTGAAATTCTCACTTCCTTGGAAGAAAATGCACAAAGCAATGAGTTAGGTATGAAGTTAGAGGTATTTGTGCTCAGCACAGTTCTCTCCATGCCTTGGAGCAAATATTTCACTTAGCACAATCCAACCCAAGTGCTAAATTTAGGTTATGAAAACTCTTCCCCCCACAAGCTTTGTTAGGAAAAGAGACTCCTGTTGTGTGCATACTAATTTGTGCATTTAAGGGATTTGTGGGCTGCTGTGCAAAACTTAAGAATTTTGTCAAAGCAGCTCACAATTAGAAAGCTATAAACAAGTACAATGTATAGTATCCAATCTGGGTCATTCACCAGGACCAGAGACTTCATCTTCTGAGTTTTCAGATTTGTACTGGAGCCCATTCTCAGGGAATTCTCTCTAGCAGAGTGTGTCTCTAAGTTCAGAAGACCTCTGGTCCCGGTGACCGACCCAGATTGGATTCTGTTTTTATCTTGTTTACCATCCAGTTCACATTGGACAGCCTACAGATAGATAGAGATATGGGTGGGTGGATGGATGGATGGATGGATGAGAGAGATGATGGACAGACAGACAGACAGACAGACAGACGGATAGAGATAGAGATAGAGATAGAGATAGAGATAGAGATAGAGATAGAGATAGAGATAGAGATAGAGATAGAGATAGAGATAGAGATAGAGATAGAGATAGATAGATAGATAGACAGAGATAGATAGATAGATAGATAGATAGATAGATAGATAGATAGATAGATAGATACATGGATGGATGGATGGATGGATGGATGGATGGAGAGGGAGAGGGAGAGGGAGAGAGAGAGAGAGAGAGAGAGAGAGAGAGGGAGGGAGGGAGGGAGGGAGGGAGAGAGAGAGAGAGAGAGAGATTTCCCAGTCATGTTATCTGTATGGAAAGCATCTTTTAATCAAAGGTAAGTAATAAACCTGCACAAAGCAGCTCTGATTTTTCTGGAACTGAGTGGAACTGAAGATTCAAGATCCAAGCTCAATATGACTCTATCTGAGATGCTTCAGAGTTATAAGGAGAAGGGGAGGTATGTCCATAAGAAATAATAAATAGGGATCAAAACATTGAAGCTTCTTCATTTTGCAGGTGAATGAAATGATAGTAGAAAAAGTTGTCCTTTTAGAGTGCATTAGCCTTGCCAAGCTTCAGCCAAAAGTCTTCAACAGCTTCACTGCTATATATTTCCAATACTTTTCTGCACATCTTTTAAGGCAGACATAACAGGGATGCAGAAAAAAATATAACGTAACAGCTTTCAAATTAACTAGAAAAAGCCTACAAAGCTGAACCAGACTGCCACAATGAGATGCAATGTACAAGAGATAAATAGGCTACAGTACAGAGAGACTTGTTTGAAGACTTACAAGTTGCCTTCAAATAGTTTTATCACCCCACTGTTCTTAAGAGCAATAAAAATCTGGGTCGGCACCCATTCATGGTAAATAGACCTAGCCATGTCCCATAAACACGCAGCATTTAAAAATAAGGTTTCGTTCAAGAAAGCATTCTGGACTGATCAGCTTTGAGTCCATCTTTAAAGGGTCCAGTGCTGGTTTCAATCCGTGAAACTGCATTATCACAGGAGATTGTGCAATTGTGTTTTGTGCCTGGCCACTTTGCAAAGTTGCCTCTCATCCACCTATTTATTCAGCATTCAAAGAGATAGCGCTCATGAACACACTGACCCATGCTAGTATCCACACTGCTGTCCAAATCAGATTACCTTTGATCTAATTAATTGTCCACTTCAGTGAAGTTGCAATATTGGAGGAACTCAAGTTCATTGTCTGCCAGCCTCAAGTCAGTCAGACAACAGCTAGCAGGTGTCAAATAATTTGACTGAGAGAAGTTTTATGACTTAATTATACTGCATAAGCTTTAGCAATTTGTTTTCGAATATTATGGAGTGCGCCTGTGCAGGTAATCTAGAGCTGATTCATTACATGCATAAAGTTCATGACTGATCATCGCCTAATTATGCATCACGTTGTCCAGGAAGCACCACATTTCAGATGGTAGTAGGTTGGGTTAGAAAAAAAATCTGTCAATTCTGGTTTCTCCTATCTATGATTGGAAAACCCAAAGACAGTATTTCCACCTCCTACAATCCTTTTATGGAAAAAAAAATACAAATCTTAAATGGTTCTCTGAAAGAATCTCTTAGGGTGGAGACATAGAAATGGCTGCAAAAACAGTGAACAAACAAAGAAAACAAAATGATAACATCTTACATTTGTTTAATTCTTATGAATAAATTAAATGAGAAGAAAGAGGTAGCAGTTTAATTGAGCTCCATAAAGGATAACTGAAAATGATGGATAAGAGAAAATGCAGGGGGAAATAGCTTTTATACTTTTGAAAAAAGATTTAAAATTGATTTTACCTTCCCCCACATATTGTTTGACTCTTAAATTCTACCATTCCATTTTTGTTTTCTTAGTGATGTTACTTACCCTCAATGTGTGGAAAGCTGGCATTGTATAGAATGCCTAGGAAATCTATAGAATGCATGATGTCTCTAGGCGAAATGTGAAATGCCTATTTTTTTAATATACTATATACCAATGGTGGCGAACCTATGGCACGTGTGCCAGAGGTGGCACTCAGAGCCCTCTCTGTGGGCACGTGTGCTGTCGCCCCAACCTTGCCTCCCCCCATGGCCCCCTCTCACCAGCAGCCCCCCAGAGGAGAGTTGCCCCTGAGCGCGGCCTGTGCAGAGCAGCGCAGCCAAGGACATGGCAGCCAGGCAGCGGGGACAAGACTCCACCCTCGTGCCCTGTCACGTGCAGATGATGCGGGATGTGGGCAGAGGGCATGCCCACCATGGCATTGCTGGGCTGCCTGGGCGATTTGCTGTGGTGGGTCGTGTAGGCGGTGGGTGCCCCTGTGGGCAGGCAGAGCATAGAGCGGGGGTAAAGCGGGTGGGGGCAGGGAGATGGGGGCGGGGGCGGGTTTTGGGCACTCTGTCTCTAAAAGGTTCGCCATCACTGCTATATACCTTCCCTAAGAATTATACAGTATATAATACAATATAATACATTCTGCATTATGCAGAATGACAGCAAAACAAAATACAGGCATTTCTAACTGAAAAAAAGAACAAGAGAAAAAAAGTAGTATTGACCTACTTAGCAAAGCATTCTATAGATTTCCTAGGCATTCTATAAAATGCCCAATTTCACACATTGACGGTAGCTGTAGAATCAGATAGTACAAAATCCTCATTCTTCCTTCATCAGTGGATCTCAGATAAACCCTCTGCGGCTGTTTGCTTTCTGATGTCTCATTCATAGCTGCACACCTTTGCTTGGACCTTCAAGTTAGCAACAGATAAACATGATCCCCACACAAAGGAATTTCCAAAATTGCTTGTAGCCTGTTACTTGTTAGCCTGTCTTCATGACTTGTAACTTTGAACTGGTACTCAGGACTTCAAGGAGGGTGAGCAGATTTTCCTTAAGCGTAAAATAATGTCAGACCTACAAAATAACGATGCCTTATTTGATGAGACAACTAGTCCGATTCATTTTTCCATTTTATTTCCCCTGATTTTTAACTAGTGTAGCGGGGCTGGCCGAAAGGCTTGGCAGGAACCTGGCCGGAGAGAGGGAAGTAGGAAGCTCAGACAGCTGCTGCCAGTTTGGGCGTGGCGGGCATGGATCGGGTGGAAGGAAAGAAAAGGGGAAGGAGAAAGGGAGGAGGAGTGGTTGTTGTTGAAGGGGAGAGACCAGGTGAAGCGAAAGAGTAGTTTGGGGTTTCATGTGATTCTTTTCCTCTGAAATAGAAGGAAAGAGAGTGAGAGAGAGAAAGCGGAGTTTTATTGCTTTCTTTCGCAGGGGGATATCCCGAGCGAAGGGAAGAGTGAGAGTGAGAAGAGGGAAAGCTTGGTGGGGTTTTAAATTCAGGTTTTAACTAGAAAGGAAGGGGGGAATTTGGCATAGAGAGATCCGGGACCACAAGTGCCAACAGAAGAGAAGGAGAGGCTGGTCGCTACTACTTTAGAGACCAGCAGCCATCCAAACTTTGATCATTATCACCTGTGCAAGCTGTAGACATTGTGGGGAGCTGCCCTCGCGGGGCGAGCTGTTGCTGCGGAGCGTTGACTATCTTTGCTCGTGTTTTCCGTTGCTACCCGGAGCCAGAGGGCCTCCCTCCATTTTCCCAAGTGGCTGCTGCAAGCCATTGACTATTATTGTCATGACTGCTAGGAGGTTGATAAATACTGTCAGACGCTGACTGCTGTGGCTAGGGGTTGGTCATCTTTGTTCCTGTAAACCCCTTTGACGATGAGAACCTGCCACCCCTTCACTCTGCATGAGTTCCCGCTAAAAAGGACACTCTATCAATGCCATGAGAGCGCGGCTGCTGAGCATAACTGAAGGGGGGAGGGCTAGGAGGTTCTGGGCTTTGGTGGCCCCTGAGGGGGTTATGCTACACGAGCATTCACTGGCTGCTGAGCATACTTTTCTAAACCATCAGTATTTCCTCTAAAACAGGGGTAGGCAACCTTGGCTCTTTTATGGCTCATGGACTTCAACTCCCAGAATTCCTGAGCCAGCATGGCTCAGCTTGGAAACCTCTCCCTTTCCCCTCAGCATGGCTGGCTCAGGAATTCTGGTAGTTGAAGTCCACGAGTCATAAAAGAGCCAAGGTTGCCTACCCCTGCTCTAAAAGATTTTTGTATTCCTGCATACAATTTTGTACACTGCCAACCTGCTGTTTCCTCTCTTAGAGAGTTGACAATGCCACTTTGGTTACGTAAGCAAAAACACACAGTTCCCCAAAGACTGAAAATAGTAGGACTAAAGCATATTAAGAGATCATCACAAGATCATACATATAAACTCTACTTTGTCACATATTTTCTTCAGGGAAAGAAATGTACTTTCTACATTTTTCCTCCTCATTATACATATATCCTAATTACAAAAACGGGACATATATGCCATTATATATGCAGATTAACATGAGTCTCTGAATACCAGCATGAATTTAGCATTTTTAATGGTATTAAGCTTCACAGATGTGATATATACTCTGTATGTATGTATGTGTATATATATATATATAAAATTTGGATTGCTAACAAAGAGTTAAAGGGAAGCTGATATAACCATTTCGAGCTCCTTAGCTCTCATCAGCCAGCTACACTCTTCTTCCCATATTTGGGCCGACTGGGTACATCATAAAAAATATATTTATATATGTCCATGTGTGAGAGAGGTGAAAAAATAGTTGGGTTTGGGGAGATTTGTTTTTTCTTTTCCTTGCAAATGGCTGTTTTTTTTGTTGTTGTTTTTTAAAAAAGCCATTCCCTTTATGCCATATTTTCATGTCCTCTCCCGAAGCTCCCGTAACCACAGTACCCAACAGTCACTTAAAACTTGCAGTGGCATTTGATCCCCTGAGTAAAAGGAACTTGAAGAAAGTATTATTGGTTTATATTTTTGAAAATCAAGCTATTATGTATGTGTGGGTTACAGGAGCCCTTGGGCAGTTTTGTGCAATAATAAACCATTTTATTGTTTATGCAAATGGTAACTGAATTGCTCGCAAGCCAGATCTTACACAATGCCAAATGAAGCAGGAAAGTTGTCTCTATGTGAAGAATGTGGATACAGCTGGCTTTGTTGGAAATGTGCTATTTATTTCCAAAGCTAATTTATCCTGAACATTATTTGCATCAGGCACAGTGGATCAACCAGTTTTAAAACTGAGGGGAGACCTGGATTATACACTCATTCATAAACCCACCCTACTCTTTGTATTTGGGGTGGGATGGGAGCATTTACAAG
>NW_015386389.1:1707572-1715142 GCF_001527695.2 Protobothrops mucrosquamatus
AGGGGGAGGGGGGGGGGGGGGGGAGCAACAAGAAAAAGAATTCCCCTGAAGAAATAGTATGTTTTCATCAAAATCATATCTGCTGTGTCCCCTAAGTAAGTATATTGGAGGTATTTTAGAACATGCATGCATCAGATTCTTCTAAAAAACCCAGCTAATCCTGAAAATGTGGTTTTATGGATAATGTGAGGTCCTTGTTCTCAACTTGGTCTGACTAACACTGATGATGTTACCTAGTGTGGGAAGTCAGCCCCCCAGAGAAGGAAATATTAAAAGGGCAGAAAAATATATTTCCTCAAAGGATCTTAAAGAGGCAGAAAAGCATGCCCAGTTTTCTTAATAGTCCCAAGTCTCCCTCCCCCAAGTAGAAACCAGCTCTGTACAAATGCAGATGTAAATAATCCAGGAAGGTTGGAAGCCCCCAGCTACAAGATTAAGAAGACAAAGAGACCTAAAATCTACATACCCTGCCCAAAGTCTAAGACAGGACATAATAGGATTAACTCCCAGATGCCAAAGGGCACACCCAGACTCAGGTCAGAATACATGACACAGGAAATACAAAGCCTCAAACGGGAACAGGAAACACTCCAAACAAAAGACTCCAGAGGGTATAAAAACCCACTCCTACATGTGCGCTCTCTCTTTTCTTCCAGAGCCATTTTTCTGTCTGGCTCTCCTTTTCAATAAACTGCAACCTTCTTTCTAAAGCAGTCGCCATGTTGTTTATCCCCGGCTTGGACTGAACCATGATGATGACTTTTCCTTCAACAGTAGTTTGGGTAATGAAATGTCTGCAAGAAACATTGAAGCTCAGAGATCACCAAGGACCCCTCATTACAACCCCGAGCTACAAATGTTCTCTGTTATTGGTTTATGGATAATTCTAGAGTAGAAGCTGTTGCTTTGATAACAGTGGAGCTAGAATATTTGTCTCTCATTCTAGGGGTTACTATTTTGTTACAGAAATAATTTAAATAAGTGCTGGTGTTTGTATGTAGCATCTTGGATCATTAGTTCAACAAGGTGGGACTTGAAACATTAGTGCCGCTTTATAAAACCTTACTTAGTAAGACAACATCTGGAATACTGCATCCAGTTTTGGTCACCACATTACAAAAAAGATGTTGAAACTTTGGAAAAAGTGCAGGGAAGAACAACTAAGGTAATTAAAGGCCTAGAGATTACAACATATGCAGGAACTAGGTGTGGCTGATCTAGAGAAAAGAAAGACTAGGGATGACATGATAGCAATATTCCAGTATTTGAGGGACTGCCACAAAGAAGAGGGGGGCCAACTTATTTTCCAAAGAACCAGAAAGCAAGACAAGAAACAATGAATGGAAACTAATCAAGGAGAGAAGCAACCTGGAATTAAGGAGAAACTTCCTAACAGTGAGAACAATTAAACAGTGGAACAGCTTGCCTTCAGAAGTTATGCGTGCTTTATGACTGGAGGTTTTAAGAAAAGACTGGACAGTCACTTGTCTGAAATGGTATAGGGTCTCCTGCTTGAACAGGGGATTGGACTAGAAGACCTCCAAGGTTCCTTCAGCTGCATTCTGATTGATTGAAGGTAGGGTGTTATATCTTTCACCAACTGTTCTAATGAACTAACTTTTGGAACAGATGCAGTTTAACTCAGCACATGACAAACCTGATGCCTGACTGTTATGACTCAGTCTACTTCTACTTGAGGATTCTGCTCTAGCTTGAAAGCATCTTCAAAACTCTTATGTTGGGCAGTCAAACGTACTTGCTTTGGATTCAGCTGCTGCACAAGAGGAATTGCTAAGTGTTTGTATTCTTGCCAGTTTTTCATTCACCCTGCATTTTGCAACCTACACACAGTTCTTGGTAGACTTCACAGCCAACTCAATCCTTCTAATCAGTTTCATAATCCCCGTAAAAACAGGTACTTTTCCTTGCTTAAACAGAATTTTTATGGGCAAATATCATCTTAATCCTTCCCAGTTTAACAATCCTGGTAAAAACTCTCCACCACTACCATTTCTTACTTGGATAACAGTGTGTGCACTAAACTTTGGCCTCCAACTGAGGTTGTGGCTGGTAGAAAAAGCACCTGCCTATAAAACTTCAGTATTATGCCATCCTCACTGCTTTTAGTAGAATTTCAAATGTTGAAGAAATAGCATTTTCCCAACCAGGCCTCTGTCTTTTCATTTAAACAGCTCACATTTAGCAAGGAAATAGCCAGATGCATACAGCCTATGTTGTAAACACAGGAGTAGGATATAGCTTTATCTTTTTTCTTTCTGTGCAATGAGGCTTATAATCTGATTTATACCTTGATGTTTTAGCAATTTTTGCTAGAGGTTTTTTTTTTTTTTGGCTTTTTGGAACCTTAGTGATGTGGAATATTTTGATAGCGAGAGAGGACAGGAGAAGAAACATCCAAAATCTCACCGTACGGTTTCATTAAAAAAAATAATAATCACAAAATTGGGCAATATATTTGCAGAATTTGTGAATGAAAGAAAGCTATTAGTTTTTAAACTTGTTGGCTGCCTACCAACTGCGATCCAAACCAATCAGGACAAATGCCAGAAATAATGTTAATTCAAGAGTCTGATATTATTCACTAAAGATATGTATCCAGGGATTTATGGAGAAATTAAAGTTTAAAGATTAAAAATATGCTCCCCCCTGCTTTTAAGGATTTTTAATTCAACTTACCATGTCCATTGATCAGCAATGAAGGGAGTTGTACACCAACCAAATGTGAAATGTACAAGATTGGAAAAAAATGATCAATTGTCCATGAAGATTCTCAGTCATCCAGGTCATGGTTGCCCCAAAGGTGCTTTTACAAAAGGCATCAGGACTTTGTTTTTCCTTAAAGACGTTTCACTTCTCATCCAAGAAGCTTCTTCAGAATTGACTGTTATTATGTGTACTGCTGAAATTTGCCAACAGTATACACAATAGCAATAGCAAAAGCACTTAGATTTATATACCACTTCACAGTGCTTTACAGCTTTCTCTAAGCAGTTTTCAGAGTCAGCATAATGCTCCCCCAACAATCTGGGTCCTCATTTTACCAACCTCAGAAGGATGGAAAGCTGAGTCAACCTTGAGCTAGTCAGGATCAAACTCCTGGCAGTGGGCAGAGTTTAGCCTGCAATACTGCACTTAACCACCATGCCACCAGGGCTCTTTATGGAATTATTAAGGAATAAGGAATGGTCCAAGCAGAGTTTGATATATTGATTAATTTACCAGTTGCCAAGTCCAGCTGAGTGGAATATTGGCTTAATTGGTTGGCAGCCAATAAAATGGTGATAAATCACATTGAACAATGGTCGATCTAATAGATGATACACAGGAAAAGTATTTTTGATGAGAACAAAAGCTGAATAGTTGTCAGTGGACACAATGAGAATACTAATATTAGTTAGTTCAAATTACAAATATATTACTGTATGTTCATTTTTTAAAAAAATCCAGTCAATATAGTCCTACTGGATAATAATAGGTCCCAATACCTAACATTTTGGTGAATGGAATATAAGAATTGCTGATCTTGTAGGGGTCACTTATTTTGTCATCAAGATACTGTACTCTGACACGTGATCATTTGCACACAGTGTAGATGAGTGTTACATCATTGTTGCTCTATGTAGTACATTCCAATCCAAAGTGGTTGCATGGGGCAGACATGGAAGAATAGACAGCTGAAATACACAGCTGTATTATGCTATTCCTACTTTTGAAAAGCATTCCGAATTTCAGTTATGGCAGAGTAACTAGAAAAAGCACCTATTATGATTGATTTGGGTTGATGGCTAATTTGATTGTCAACTCATTAATATATAATCACATATGTATGTAGGCATACACAAATGGTTGGGAACCTCAACATCTAATGAAATAGTTCCTCCCTTATCTTCTGCATATGGACCATTCCTGAGCTGCATATGATCCTCAGCTGTTCTGTCTGCACACAGCTAGAGGTCCAAATGACCCAGTTACTCTTCCTCACAGTCTAGTAGATCTGTTGCCAGCTGGATGGTGGGACAATTATTTTTATTCCATAACTGCTACTAGCACAGCTGAGACAATTCACATTCACGTATATACAGAGGTAGCTCGTATGCCAATGATCACTGCATTCATCCAGACAGGTGAGAAACAGCAGAATTCTGCTTCATGTGCAAGACAAATTGTGCTGTCACACATAAAGCTTATGTCTCTGCTTGTGGAGAATCTAGCCACTACCCACAATGTTGCCCTACTAGCCCCCTTTTTGAAAAGCAGGAGGATGCTGTAAATTGTGGAACAGGGTGGTGTATTTTGTTAATAGTTGCCTTGGCCACTCACAAACTGGCTTATCAGGAAACAAGGTGATTTTAGTTCTTCAGAGATCTGAGCTTAGAACAAAGAGAAGCTAAGCAGAGCACAGACATGTGCTGATACCATTCAATGTTTAGTCATTCAACCCAGACTGGCACTATATAGGGTGGTGCTCATCTCCGATTTTTAGTTGTGGGAACCAGCGTTGACAGAATACTTTCTCTGGTCCCAAAGTGCACATAATGCTGTTACCTTCCCACCAAAGTGGTACCTATTTATCTACTCGCTTTTGAACTACTGGGTTGGCAGGAACTGGGGCGAGAATGGGAGCTCACCCCATCATGTGGTCCTTGGGTCTCGAACCTGGGCTGTCAACTTTCCAGCTGACAAGCTCAGCATCTCTCTCTATATATATATATACACACAAACATTACATTACACTACACTACACTACACTACAGTACAGTACAGTACAATATACTATATTCTGTTCTATTCTATTCTATTCTATTCTATTACAGTACAGTACCGTACAGTACAATATACTATATTCTATTCTATTCTATTCTATTCTATTACAGTACAGTACAGTACAGTACAGTACAGTACAATATACTATGTTCTATTCTATTCTATTCTATTCTATTACAGTACAGTACAGTACAATATACTATATTCTATTCTATTCTATTCTGTTCTGTTCTGTTCTGTTCTGTTCTGTTCTATTCTATTCCAGTACAGTACAGTACAGTACAGTACAATATACTCTATTCTATTCTATTCTATTCTATTCTATTCTATTCTATTCTATTCTATTCTATTATGTTATATTTAGTATTGTATTGTATTGTATTCAATGTACTGTATATAGAGAAGTGCAAAGACCACAATCAATTGGATTCCACCAAATAGCTGGAGAAAAAGAGGAAGGTCAAAGAAAACCTGGTGCCAAATATTTCAGGAACACTTGAAAAACATCAACCCTAAATGGAAGGATCCGGAGATTGTAGCTGTGAACCAAAAACTATCCATCATGCTTTTAGCCAAATGTGCTTAGCATAGAATGTGAACATATATAAATTCTCTACCTGCTCCAGAAGCCCACCATTCTTTCCTTCAAATTCCTTCAAGAATTGAGATAATTGATGACTGACTTCTACAGTCGGGTCTACCACTCACTATTGGCAACTAGTATATAGCCTCTCTGTATTTGTTTTAGCGTTTCTTCTAATTCACGGGTGTCAAACTCGATCACATCATGTGATGTGTCATGACGTATCACGATGTTTTTTGCCTTTTGGAGTGGAGGTGGGTGTGGTCTGCGCATGACGCATCTGGTCTACGGGCCACCAGTTTGACACTCCTGTTCTAATGGATTAGTTACAGACTTACATCATATATTCATTGAGACCATGATGTCATCATCTTCAGTTCCTGAAGATGCAAGATTTATATCCTGCAAGGATTCAGATCCTTATCAGTCCTTCTTCACTGATGTAGGTCTTCTAGTCTTGCTCTCCAGCATTTGAGCTGTGCCTCCAATGGTCACAAACTGCCTTATGCCTGAAGCTTGAATTCCAACAAAGCAAACCATTTGCACTACATACTAGGTTTGAACCTGGCTTGTCTAAAATAATTCACAAGTGACAATGTGAAGAAAAACTGTGCCTCCTCTTCCTATTCTTCCTCCTTGTTTTACTTCTGTTTTGTTTACACTTTTTTCATTTTCTTCCATTTTAGTGCTGTAAGCAACCTCGAGTAGCCCCACAGTGAGAGAGGTGGCAAAATCAATCAATCAGTCAATCAATCGATCGATCAGATTACTGCCAATTCATCAAATGAGTGAGAGTGAAGTGTCAGTGAGTTGCATGCTTATATAATCCATGTGTTAGTGCTTGATTTTGGGATTTTGCTTTCAACCCAAAGCTGTGTTTTGTGATTCAGAACTAAAAATAGCGAAATTCATGATCCTACATTTGGGCAATCTAAAAAAATGGCATGTTTGATCGTTCAAATGCAAACATCTGTGCATTAGGGAAGCTTAGGATATTGCTGTCTAGGACTGGCTTCCGATTTGCAAATCTAGCTAGTTCTGCCTGATGGAATAAATTATTCCACGCTCTAATCACGAAAGGCATTAATGGAACCTAATTTATTCCACAGCACTGCTAGAATAACTTCCACTTCTGAGCTTCTTCAGATGTTGAGTCACTAGAGGACCCAAATTGACAAGGGAGTAGGGCTTTCGCCCCCCCCCCCTTAATAAATCTTAGCTAAATAAAGACTTCCAGTGTAAAAAAGAGCACTTGGGAGATCATGTGTGTTTCTGAGACTTTCTCAAAGGACCAGACCTTCATACATCAATGCATGGATTACAATGAGTTTAATAGATAGGATATGCATTAAAATTATCCTCTGGTTATTCAATAGAAATACATATATGTTTTTTATATTCATCAGATCAAGATAATATTTGCCTTTCCAGAGGTGGGAAGGTATGATGCCCGGGTTAATAGAGGGGTTCAAGAAAAAAAGGATCTCATTTCTCCTATGGAATTGTAAGGGTAAACACAAATCAGTCTAATATTTTATATTTCAGAATGATAAGCTAAATTACAAGTAAGCTAGAATTTTATATAGGGATGAGGCACATTTTTTTTACAGAAATAGGTGCAATATTCTAAGTTACACATATTTAGAATCCAGTTTGTTTACTGAGTTCAGCCCATATGTACACATCTCACCTATTCCTAACTTAATTAAGCATGCATTATTCCAAGGTTTGATTATTTGCATGATTGAATAGGCATTGGGCCCAATGTCCTTGGGTTCCCACGACTAAGTTATTATTGTTATGACTAGCTGGTCTCTCATCTCTATTCGCCCTCCCAGCAGCAACTAATTCTAAAAGCAATAGAGAAAATGGCTGCATTTCCATCAGTTGTCAAAGCAAGAGCATCCGATGTTAGCAGCGTTGACAGTAACCTTTAATTTTTGTTTTTTTAAAAAAGGCAATGTGCATGGGTACATTTGCAAAATCAGTATGAGTATTAGAGATGCACACATACACCACCACAAATTCCATAAAAAGGTACCCTTAAGTTGAAGAAAGGAGTGGAATAAAATTAAAATCAACCTTATCTCACCATCGGATCGTTCTCTCCTTCATCATCGCTGTCAAAGGAGGGTAGATCAGGGGCGGGTGGCTCCCCAGATGGGATTCGAACCCACAATCCCTGGCTTAGAATGTCAACGC
>NW_015386389.1:1715242-1725654 GCF_001527695.2 Protobothrops mucrosquamatus
GGGGGGGGGGGGGGAAGCCTATTGTGAAAATGAATGATGGAAAGGGGAGGCAATCAGGAGTCCTTGAAAGAACATTGAAGACAGAATGCTGGAAGAAGGATATTTCCAAAAGCATGGACGAGAATGGATTCCATAGTAACAGAAAGGCAATCCCTGAATCTAGGTATAGTTGAACTATTTATTAGTGTATAGTGTTGTTACAGGAGCCAGGAGACCACAGTGCAAGGGCCAGTGGCAATTTGACTTGCCAAGGTACCAACCCTGTTATAGGACATGCTTGCATGCTTCCCAAGGTGCGCCACAGGAGGGCAAGCTGGCTTTGCGCCAGAGAGAAAGATGAGCAGTTCTTCCTGAAGTGTTACCCAAGGCCTCCTCCCTCCCCTGAGCTGCCTTGCAAATGGGCACTGCAACTAGGAAGGTTCAGAGCCATCTGGAATCTGACTGCCTGCACAGAGAACCAACTTGTTTTCCCCACCAAAGTGGTACCTATCTCTCTACTTGCATTGAACATGCTTTTGAACTGTTAGGTCAGTGGTTCTCAACCTTTTTAATGTCGCGACCCCAACCGGTCGTAAGTCGAGGACTAAACCGGTTGTAAATTGAGAACTAAACTGGTCGTAAGTTGAGGACTAAACTGGTCATAAGTCGAGGTCTACCCAACCGGTCGTAAGTCGAGGACTTTCCCTTCCCGGGAGCGCCGCGCATGCGTGGTTCCGCCCCCTGCGCCGGCCGAGGCATAGCTGGCAAGCGGCAGAGACGGAGCAGGCTGACCACCAGCTGGCCAAGGCCAAGGGAGGTAAGGCACCCGCCAGAAAAGGGGGAAAAATGGTGGACAAAAAAAATGGCGGACAAAAAAATGGCGGACAGCCTTGCTTGGCGACCCCCGTGAAATGGTCGATCAACCCCAAATGGGGTCCCGACCCACAGGTTGAGAACCACTGTGTTAGGTGGACAGAAGCTGAGGCAAGTGACAGGAGCACACTGTCATGTGTCTGATTAATGAAACACTTCAAAGAACTTTCAGGCATGGTTTAACCTAAAAAGCCTTTATTAGTGTAACGGAGTGTCAGCACGGCATGGAGGATGCCAAGATCTGAATTTCCCTTCCTTTGCACATAACATTCCAGGCATTTCCCCTCCCCTATTTTGGGGTCATGATTCACATCTTCCAATTAACCTGGAGGGCAAAGATTCACTTCCGTTCCGTTCCGCGCGCTTTTCCCTCCTTCTCTCAGTCTTATCTGAATTAACTCTAAAAATACCAGACAGTTCTGCATATTTTGTCAAAGCAAGAATATTCAATATTAGCAGCGTTGACACACACTCTGCCAGAGCTAGGACTCAAACTGTTGGTGCCGAGACTATTTCCAATGTCATTAAGCCACTGAGCCACAATGCCTCTGGTGTTGAAGTATCAGCTGCCATAACTGTATACTTTGGGGAAAAATATGTCCCAACTCAACCACATTGGGTTTTCTCAAACCACTGTTTGATTCCCACAGTGGCTGCTGTCAACAAGGAAGACGTACCATTTCATCAGGAGGCACTTTAGAGCAGAAATGGGTAATATGGCGCTTCTATGTGTTTTTGAATTAGATTCCCATCAGTTCTAGGATGGGAATTGCAATCCAGCAATATCCAGGCAATAATCTGTGTTATAAAAGGACCGACTATAAAACCTAATTCCAAGCTGGGGTGAATCTATAACATAGTCTTGCCTGCTGTGCAACTTCTGTATACTTAAGTACACTCTGATTTGAATCAACTTTTGATCACTTGATTTTTTTTATCACTTCATGGATATGTCCATGTAATGGTTTATCATAGCCTTTTAGGGAAAGTCTTTTTCACTTTCCAATCTAGCTATAGCCCAGCTATTTAACAGAAGCATTCCATCTAAATATTGACTACTGTAAATACAACCCTGTGTAGCTTTTTGAGATCACAAAGACTAGCTAGGTACTGGCCACCCCAATTCTGGCTAAGTCATGTCTAAATATTTATTCAATTAAAAAAAATCCCTGCACAATACTAGAACTGGCAATAAATGTTGAGGGTTTCAAGCTAAACATTTTAAAAAAAGGAAAAAAAGATTTAGGTAGTAAAATACAAAAGTTTATTTATTACACTGTCTTTAAAAACATCAGACGATAAGTACATTTTGTTGGTTTTCTGGGCTTTCAAGTCAGCACTGACTTCTGGTAACTGCCTGATCAAAATCTTGCAGTTTCCTGGCAAGAGTTTCAGAAGTGGATTGCCATTGCTGTCTTCCTAGGGCTGAAGAGAGTGACTGGCCACAGTTCTACAGCTGGCTTCATGCCTAAGGCAGGAGTAAAACTCACAGTCTCCGAATTTCTAGCCGGATGCATTAACCGCTACACAAAACCAGTTCTCTGATATTTCTATACCCCTATATATTTAAAACTGTAGCTACAAACAGATAAAACACAAAACAACGCCGGGGAAAATCCAGGGATTCAGGCAGTTTAAATAAGTATAAAGATTTATTGCAAGCTTAAGCTCTCTGCAAGAACCTGGGCTACTAACGGTCAAGGGAAATGAGCGGGAGATAAGAGAGGCGTTCAAGGTGGGCTGGACTTAGATCTCTTGCAGGTGCACGGGGACTCATGACTGATGGCCCATTTGACCAGTCCCCTTTAAGGACTGAACCTGCATCCCTAAAAACTGGAAGGCATCCAATTAGGGAAGACTGCTCCCTTTCTAACAGTTGCTTTGTATGTCTGAAAAGTATCAACTTTAAAGGAAAACCTGAATGGGATCCATAATATAAATGTACTTGCCCTTTCAAAACACAGGCATGCAGATCTAGATCAATGTACAATACAGTGCTGGATCATTATTAATAGATTCATACTTCTAAGTCTTAAGATGCTATAGTTGCAGAAAACAATGTAATAATAAACAGCAGTGACATTTTAGCTTGTAAACTGTGTTGAGAGTAACTATAACAAGCATGGGGGCTATATATATTGTTCAGAAAAATAGAAACTTTGATCATGGTGGATGTTAATTTCTCAGATATTCTCCTAGGATAACAAGTATGCAAAAAAAAAAACACCAGTCGGGGTGGGGGTGGGGTGTTCCCAGAGGCAGTGCATAATTGCTTACTTACTCAAGTCAGCTTACTGACTGCACTTTGTGATCATAGGAACTTCTGCATCTAGAGCTCAGAAATTAGCCCATCTTGGTAAACAAAACTGTTCTGATTTTAGGATCACATAGAAAGAATGTAATCATATGCAAAATAATGGAAAAGGTGGGGGGAAACTCCCTGGAACTGTTTGATTTAATGAAGGAGTCAAAAAGGATGATCTTCCATCCTAAAGGAGAGTGTGGTACATAAAATTAGTGAGCTGCTGAGATGTGGACAAAGATATATTCTAAAGCTACAGCAGAAGGGCACACATCACCAAGAGTGTTTGCTGGAAGAGTAGACGTTCTCATGACTATGCGAAGAATAATGGGAATTATTTACAAAACAGCTGGACATGCTTCAGTTACAATTCATTCTAGCTAGGTCTCAATGGGAAGAATGTAACAGAGAGCAATCTGGTTCTATAAAATAACAGTAATAGAACATCTTCTTGGGGAGAAGGAAGATTGCTTAGTCTTTTCTTTATTTTTAAGGCTGATTTTAAAGAAAAGAAGGGAAGGAAGAAAAATACATAGTATAAAATATTCCACAAAAAACGGACTGTGGTACACTGTCCAAATTATTTCTAGGCACGGGGACTCCACTGGGGAGGGGTGGTGGAAGTTAAAATTGGCATATTGGGAAGGGGACTGCATTGAAATAGAGGCCACAATCCTTTTGTATGTGTACACAAGGTCAACTGATAATATACAGAAGAAGAAGTTCAACTGGGCTGCCATGCCCAACCTCATGTAGATTCTGACAGACCGCCCCCATGGATGCTGCTGCTTCTACATCTCATGCCTATTGTCTAAGAAATGTTTTTTGATTTGCATACAACAATGGTTTTCCCAGTTGCAATGTATGGCTGTGAAAGTTGGACCATAAGAAAGGCTGAGCGCCAAAGAATTGAGGCCTTTGAACCATGGTGCTGGAGAAGACTGCTGCGAGTCCCCTGGACTGCAAGGTGATCAAACCTGTCAGTCTTAGAGGAGATCAACCCTGACTGCTCTTTAGAAGGCCAGATCCAGAAGTTGAAACACAAGTACTTTGGCCACCTAATGAGAAGGAAGAAGAGCCTAATGCTGGGAAAGATTGAGGGCAAGAGAAGAAGGGGACGACACAGAATGAGGTGGCTGGATGGAGTCACTGAAGCAGTAGGTGTGAGCTTAAACGGATTCCAGAAGATGGTAGAGGACAGGAAGGCCTGGAGGAACATTGTCCATGGGGTCATGATGGGTCGGACACGACTTTGCAACTAACAACAACAACAAAAAGCGATGATTGAGATGAAGCATTATAAGAGAGTTACAGCTTAAAAGAATTTTGCAGTATAATCCTGTTGAGACCATTCACTTTCAAATTAGTGGTTCCATGGTTGAGATCTGCCTCAATAAAATGGATGAGCCGTGGTGGTGCAGTGGTTAAAATGCAGTATTGCAGCCTAACTCTGCCCACAGTCTGGAATTTGATCTTGATAGGGCTCAAGGTTGACTAAGTCTTCCATCCTTCCAAGGTCAGTAAAATAAGGATCCAGGTTGTTGGGGACCATATGCAAATAATGCTTGTACATTGTAAACTGCCCAGAGAGGACTGTTAAGTGCTTTAGGGTGGTATAGAAGCCTAAATGCTATTGCTATAAGAATACGGGACAATATTCTGTGAAATATACTAGCCCAGCAGTAGAAAACTTGTGGTTCTCTCCCCTCACATACACACACCTTTTTTAATTTTTAAATTCCATCAAACCAAACCAACATTACCAGTCTTCATTTCTCAATATCAGGAAGAGCATCTTGATTTCTTAAACCAAAATTATTTTATGGATGAATCTAAAAATCAAGGTATCTGGTAGTTTTAGGCAAATATTCTATTGTCAATCATTGATTAGACTGGCAGATCTCAGTTGAAAAAAATATATGAATGGCAGCAAAGAATTAAAGCTTTGTTTACTATATCTCTTTGCAGTCATTTGTAGCTGTCCTGATTTTTGTAGTCCAGATCTAGTAGCTTTAATCATCAGTCATGTCAGCTGATCACGGAGATTACTTTGAAGACTTTTAAAAATAATGATGTTGTATTTAACAAACAATATTGGATGGATGAAAAGAAGGAAGCATCCAAAGTTTCATAGAATAGATTGCCATTCCACTGTCAAAAAAGCCAAAAGATCTAGTATCAATATTGTGTGTAGTGGGAGCAGTGAACCATCACAAACTCCTTACACCAGCATTCATCAGGATAAAATGAATGTCCAATCTAAAGGGGTAGAGAATGAAAATGGGGCCAAAAGACTTTCTATCAAGCTATTGACAGTCGGGCATGTGAAAAGAAGAATAAGAATAGAAAGAGTTGGAAGGGACCTTGGAGGTCTTCTAGTCAAGCAGGAGACCCTATATCATTTGAGATAGGTGGTTGTCCAGTCTCTTCTAAAAAACCTCCAGTGATGGAGCACCCACAACTTCTGAACGCAAGCTGTTCCACTGGTTAATTGTCCTCACTATTAGGAAGTTTCTCCTTAATTCCAGGTTGCTTCTCTCCTTGATTAGTTCCCATCCATTGTTTCTTGTCTTGCCTTATGGTGCTTTGGAAAATAAGTTGACCCCTTCTTTTTTGTGATAGTCCCACAAATACTGGAATAGTGCTTATTATGGAATTGCTACTTGTACTACTACTACAAATGCATATAATGATGCAAAGAATCTTAAAGATTCAAAGTCAAAGTCAAAATGTTTCTGGCAATCAAAGACCAGTTCAATTAAAAATACTCAAGGAGTACCCAATTAAAAATTCTAGAATAAAATAATAACCAACAAAAAACCACAACAAAAACAAAAAAACAAATAAAACCTGTTAGAATCATAATTCAGTATCCTATCTGTCGGTCGCATGTAGTCTTAAAGATTAATATTGCTAAGAAACCAGAACTTTTTTTATTGGAACTTATGGAAAATGAATTAGAAAAAACTGATGGTAAATTGATATTGATGGAAGAATAATGAAATTCCCACAGTGTAGTAATAGATTGTGAAAGTGTCAGAATTTGCAGAAATGGAGAAACTGACCTATCTGGTGAGAGAATGAACAATAAAAACTTTTCTGAAAGACTGGAAACTTTATGTTGACTTTTTGGAGAAAGAAGGGGAAAAAATGACATTGATTTCACCAAGGTGAAATTGCTGGGATGATTTCAGATTTTTTTTTAAAAAAAGGAGAGGACAGGGAAATCTGGATGAAATGCAAGATTATGCAGTGGTCTTGGGGAAAAAAAATGTTGCCAATCCTTGCTTACTTTAGCTCAAATAGATATGGGATATCATACCACTACGCATAATATAGTTTTAAGTTGAAAAGTTATGTAAGAGAGAAACGACCCTATTTTCACTTTCTGCAAAATTAGTCCACTCCAGTAAACAGTTGCCTTCATAAATGTAGGTTAAGAAAAAAAAGACTTTTATTCAATCAGCAACTCGGGATAAATCCCAATTTACCGCTTTTGGCTTAAGTTGCTCTGTAAATGCATCCTCCGGAAACACGGCTCTAAATAACTCATGAAGTCATTCCCATGAATTCCAAAGAACTGCACTAGGAAAGACCATCTCTTTGGTCTTTTGGTGGGCAGGATTAAAGAATCGCTAGCAAAACGATGAAATGCTTCATTCCCACCCATATCCATTCTTAAATATTTCTTTATGGATTTTTGAACACTGCAGAACACTCCTCCGTAATGGAGAGCCGAGCATTAAGGAGGAACCGAGTGTTGAAGGGTCTCCAGTAGCAAAAGCTGAGGGCTGCTGTGATAGCTTTGTAGCTTTTTCTTGCCCGTCTCTGACTGTACCTGGTATTAGAGGACAAAATTGAAATAGAACACAGCTGCTGAATGAACAGAAGAGTTTGGCATAGTTTTTGGCAGTAGTTTGCTCCCCAACCTGGTTTCAATTTAGTTTCTTAACATTTCGTTACCAAACGAGCAGTAGTGGGATTCAAATATGTGAACAACCGGTTCTTTATTATTTGTATTTGTATTTGTATTTGTATTTGTATTTGTATTTGTATTTGTATTTGTATTTGTATTTGTATTTGTATTTGTATTTGTATTTGTATTTGTATTATTTGTATTTGTATTTGTATTTATGTTGTTGCTGTTGTTGTCATTGTTGTTATAATACAATTCTAATTTTGACTACAGAAATGTGATCTCCTGGTGGTCTTCTATCTGAGGCAACTTCGAACCCTGGAAAAAGTCAGCTGATGAGGACTGATATGTTTCAAGAATTTTGCAGGAAATATGAAATATGGCAGAAATACGGGGCCAGCCCTCTTTCTAGTTTTTACCTTTGTCCAATTTTTGTGTGTGTGCACATGCACATACGTGGGGGACTAACTGGTCCTCCCCCTCAGCCTTCAGCTGCTCTGGACCCTTGACTCCCACCCTCTCTGCTGAGCGGCCCCTCACTGAGGGCAGACTGGGAGAGGCACAGAATCCTAGACAAAATGACACAATCATCCTAAGTTGAGGTTTCTCCTCCTCCTCCTCCTCCTCCTCCTCCTCCTCCTCCTCCTCCTCCTCCTCCTCCTTCTTCTTCTTCTTCTTCTTCTTCTTCTCTGCTCCTGGAAGTCCATTCTGGGCTGGGCAACAAAAAATTAGCTACCAGTTCTGCTGAACTGGTGTGAACTGGCTGAATCCCACCACTGCAAACAAGGTGACATCATCAGCAGGTTTTTCTTGACTATTCTCCTTAGCTTATACAGTAAATGTCTTGTGTGCCAGTGTGGTCAGTTAGTAGTGTGATTGGTTGTTTGTTTGGAGCTATATTTAAATTCTGAGCAGCTGATTGGTTCTCTTGTTGATTGGCACCTCTGGTTTCATATTCATATGCTGGATCTAGATCAATATGCTTGTTAATTGCTCTTTTGGTAGAATACCAGGCTTCCATAAGTTCACCTGTGTGGCAGGGGTTGGCATGCCCAATGATTTTTGTTCCTTCCCAATCGAACTGATGTATTTTATTATCCATGTAGCTTGAAATCAGGGATTTCTTGGCAGGTGCTGTTTAACTGCTAGTTGATGTTCACGAACCTTTGTTTTCAATCGCCTTCCTGTTTGTCCCACATAGTTCAGCATGGTATCAGACACTTTTACCACCTCTGATGTTGAAGAAAGGTTTACCTCAGAGCCTAACCACTGTTAGTAATTGGAATAGGCAGCAAGTTCTATCTTAGCTTGTTGCCTAGTAGCAAAATAACAGTGGGGATTGTTCCTTAAGATAAAGTGGAACCGGGTATGTGCAATGCTCAGTCCTCTTGTTTATGGCCCCTCGAATGCTCTTTAACAACAATTGTTGAAAATGGATATCACAGATCCCCACTATTTCGAGGTAGGAAACACACAAACTTTGCACTGTTTTCCCCATTCATGGACATATGGGTCATTATTATAGCCAAATTCTTCAGAGGATCTGGTTTTTGTTTTTGTTTTGTTTTTTTGCGAGTTCCCTTTGGGCACCACAAGCTCTTTTTCTCCTGCCAGCTGACACTGATGCAAAGTGACATTTGCACCTGTTATCACCATCTTATGGTAATTAGCGCGGTGGCTTAAGTAGCAATGGCAACCTTCACATCCAAACACAATCCATTAACATATTGCAGCTGTCACCAGGAGAGAAAATCTCGCGGAGTTCGCTGCTTTGCCCACCCTTGCATACCTTGGCTCTGTTAGCATTTGCTGCTGCTTCACATATTGGGGTCATTGGGGATGGGGAGAATGAAAAGGTGGGGATGAAAGCAGTCAGGAGTGAAAGAATACATTTTACTGCAGGTTTACTTTCATGTATTATGCATAACCTTCAAGGTCACTGCATGATCATTTATAAGATTTTAATGAGATATCAAAGAAAGAAAGAATAAAATGTAATTAATGGAATATATATATATATACATACACACACACACACACACATACACACACATACACACACACCACACCCAATTAAATAAACCAATAAACAAGCCAACAACAGATGTAGAACCAGCTAAAAGGTGCTGGCCAAATTGTTTGGTAGACTCCTTTGAAAAACAAACAGACAAACATCCTGTCAATTGATTTCTTCCTTCCACCTGTCAATAAAATAATAGAGACAATTAACAGCCACACCAGCTCATTCCAGAGGAGGAGAGGGGGGAGGGGAGGGAAGGGGAGAGGAGAGGAGGGGCTGTGAAGGGAAGAAAGAGAGGGGAAGAGAGTCAAGAGGGAGGACAGGGGGAGGGGAGGAGAGGAGAGGAGAGGAGGGGAGGGGAGGGGACAGGAGAGGAGAGGAGAGGAGAGGAGAGAGGAGGGAAGGGAAGGAAAGAGGAGAGGAGAGGAGAGAAGAAGAAGATACATGAAGGTTTTTCATAAATCACAATTTTAGTACAGAATTACTGTGTTTCTATGATATCACCCATATACAATCCATTGTCTTTGCTTTACGAAAATGCCTATCAATAACTAAAGGTAAAGGTTTCTCCAGTTGTGTCCAACTCTAGGGACCAATGCTTATCTCAATATCTTGGCTAAAGGAACCAGCATTGTCTGAAGACACTTCCATGGCCATGTGTCCAACATAGCTATATGTCGAGGCACACAGAACGCTGTTACCTTCCCACCAAAGTGGTACCTATTTATCTACTTGCATTTGCATGCTTTAGAAATGCTAGGTGGCAGGAGCTGGGGCAAATAACAGAAGCTCATTGCATCATGCAGTGCTAACCACTTGCTATTCTGTGGTAAGCTATCAACTCTGCCTAATGATAGGGCAGTCCCTGCCTTAGGAAGTGCTGTATGTTGACGATTGCAGCCAATAGGTGCATCTTGAGGGATGTAAGCTTAAAGATTGCCTGAGATATTAATTTAGAAAAGTGGTGTAACTATCACAAGTTTGGAAAATATTTATTCAGCCAGTCAAGGGTTGGGCAAGCTTTTTCTGATCCATTATAGTAAACAGACTACTCTGGGGAGAAGCAAAATTACTACAAATGAAAGTGGATGTTCATCCCTTTATGTTATGGTCTACACAGCTTTGATAAATGTTCATTTAAGTATAAAGAAAAGGTTAACTCAAAGTACCACTGAATAGGATATTAGAACAGCAGGGAGAGCACTGAGGTGATTTTACCTGAGGGATGGGTTTAGGGGCAAAATGGCTCCCATACTGTATAGTTTAACACACAAATGCCAGTCCTGTGTTATTTAATTTTCCTTTCAGAAACCCGAAGTGCT
>NW_015386389.1:1725754-1750740 GCF_001527695.2 Protobothrops mucrosquamatus
GAGAGAGAGAGAGAGAGAGAGAGAGAGAGAGAGAGAGAGAGAGAGAGAGAGAGAGAGAGAGACTTCTGAAGAAAGAAAAAGCAGTAAACACTGGTGACAAGTGACAGGAATTGATTCTGCTCTCCCCTTCTTGTCACGTCTCTACATTTTATTTCCACCATTTCAAGATTTTGCTAGGGTAGAAGGATAAGAATGGATGGAGAAGAAAGGAAGAGGGGAGCAGACTTATGGCCCCAGGGCAGTGTTACCTGCGTGGCTGACTTTTCTTCAATTAGTAGGCTTTCCTGCCTGATGGTGAGATGTATGTATGACTGGGGACTTGGACAGTTGCGAGGTATTGATTAACTCTAATGCGAAGTCAAATCTGAATAAGATCAAAAGCCTTTTAGAGGAGACCATGTGTTCTCTAAGCCAAAGGCCTGCTAATAATTCTGATGAGCTGTATTTGCCTTTTGGTCTGCGAGAGATTTTTCACGGCTTACTCATAAAAGCTCTCTTGATGGAGAAAGTCCATTGGGCTCGCGGACAAAAATCAAATCAAACTCCCTGATGTCTTGAAATGTGACTGGCGCTTGCTAGTTTTTCAACCCAGGTCACGCAATACATATGGAGAAGTTGAAACAAAGAGATTGCTAATAACGCCAAACTTCAAGGAACTCTATTTGGTTGTTTCATTGGGAACTCAGTGATCTGGTCTTGTACAATAAAAGGAAACAAATCTGAGACAGTTGTTGTACATGATTTCTGGAACGCTGGGATCTTAAACACTTTACCTATGCTTTCAAGCATTTAAAGAAATGCTTGGTCAAGACTGTCAATATAATTTTAAATTAGCTCGTTATTAAACAATAAATCTGGGCCAGGAAAAGCAGTATTTCACCTGTTCTATAAAGCCTACATTTTCATAGTTTAACTTCTAGTTAAATGAATGAGGATTATGTAGAATCTATTCATAGTCAGGCAAACAGTGATAATATTTTCAAGTAATTCATCTTGTGTTTTTTTTAAATAAAAACTCTCCCACTTCCCATTAAATTCATGCCTAGTAGTGGCTCTTAAATGCCTTATATTCTTCATGAGGTTCCTGTGCATTGCTCTACATATGGAAAGTCACCACAACAAATCCTCATCACATTCTCAGAACTTGTATCATTGCATTATCTGATTGCTGCTCTTGTGTTTAGTCTGTTTACACAGTATTGAGCAATATGAAACCAGAATGGCTGTGTTAAAAAGGTATAGCACAAGCATTACATATTGCCACAGTGGAGGTCATCAAAAGGCTGGCTATCCATGTTTATCTCCTTCATGGATTACTGCCTTGTCGTGGTGAAGGGGCTTGCGTAACTCAATGAAGCTATGAGCTATGCCGTGCAGGGCCACCCAAGACAGACAGGTAACAGCAGAGAGTTCTGAAAAAATGTCCAGATCCTGAAGTTGAAACTCAAGTACTTTGACCACCTAATGAGAAGGAAGGACTCACTGGAGAAGAGCCTGATGCTGGGAAAGATTGAGGGCAATAGAAGAATGGGACGACAGAGAATGAGGTGGCTGAATGGAATCACTGAAGCAGTAGGCGTGAGCTTAAATAGACTCCAGAAGATGGTAGAGGACAGGAAGGCCTGGAGGAATGTTGTCCATGGGGTCGCAATAGGTCGGACACGGCTTCGCAACTAACAACAACAGCAATCCATGTTTATGCCCAACAGAAACATTGGTGGCAATGGTAGAAAGAGAACAACACTATGACCAGATTGAGGGGTCCTTGGTGCTCTCTGAGCTTGGTTGTTTTCTTGCAGACATTTCATTACCCAGACTAAGTAACATCATCAGTGCTGTTAGCTAGTTTGAGTAATGAAATGTCTGCAAGAAAACAATCAATCTCAGAGAGCACTAAGGAGTCCTTATTTCAACCCTGAGCTACAAGTCTTGTCCTCTATTGGTAGTATAACACTATTGTTATAACAAACAACCCAAATTGCAAAGGTTCAGTGCTGAGTCTATCAACCTAGAAGGCTGAGGCAGTTCTGTTTAAAGTTCCTCTCAAGTGTTTGGATATGGGGTGAAAACAGGATTATTCACCATCAATCTCTGTTATTTGCAACTTTCACACATGTTCACTAACATGAGAAGGAAATCAAGGTTCTGAATCACATGGAAAGATTTGCTTTGTGTATCCCATTGTCTCTCATTATAAATTAGCAAATGACTGTTTCACAATATTGGAACAAATTTGCAAGAAGTGATAAGTACCAAATCTATCTTGAATAAATTTAGAAAAAAAAATTTGCGGGGTAATATAATAGCAAAGACTATTGTACTACTGTATATACCATAAGATTCCTGCAATATATTGCTTCAATATCTGCAAAGCGCAAAGTTGGTAGTAAAGCTGTAGTAAAACCAGAGTAAAAGCTAGAGTATTTATTCACAAAATTGCACCTCTCTTTCTCTTTTCTCCATCTCCCCAGAGCACCTTTTCTATGATAAAGAAATAGAAATTTCTGTGTCTTTCCAATTTTGAATCATCAACAAACCCCCAGATTTCGGTCTACTTAGAAATCTTTTAAATCTGGCAACATTGACCCATTCACGTCAAGATTTTACAATTTTTTTTCTGAGTTGGAAGCATGCCTAAGTTATAATTGGAGCTTTCATTACAAAATCTTTCAAAAATCCATAATGATCATAAATATCGCCCCAGGATTTTACCATACTGCGGTTTCATCATTTTTCAACTCAGAAATTAATTTTTGAATTTCTGATTGCATACCTAGAGGTCAGTTGGGAAAGAGGTGGGAGTTGGGGGCTGAGAGAGACACCATTGTAAATATATGATTTTGCCCTAATTTCTGAAAATAAATCCTGCCTGGTGTCTGTGCTATCTCCCTTGTATACTGCTATTAACAACTCTTTATCATTTTCTAAGGAAAGGTTTAGCAATCACTCTCCCGACATACACGAAAGTTGGTAATCTTGCCAACATTTATCCAATAAACTTTGTACCAATAATCAGTAGGCTAAAGGCTACATTTGTTTATCATAAATATTTTTGGTTGAGTGTTCTCCAGGCCCCTCAACGGGCAGGATTCAGATCAGGATATTTCACTATGGATCAATCTGTAATTCTACACCATTTAGCTGAAAAGTACTCAGCCTCCCAGAGGAATCCTTTATGTTGCCTTTATTGATTTAAGGATGGCTTTTGAATCCATTTCTCAGAGAGACTCTGGAGGAAGTTAACCCTAACATCCATTGGCTGCTGTCTTGTCTGGCAGATAAGAGCCCTGGTGGTGCAGTGGTTAGAATGTGGCATTGCAGGCTAACTCTGCCCACTGCCAGGAGTTCGATCCTCACCGGCTTAGGATTGACTCAGCCTTCCATCCTTCCAAGGTTGATAAAATGATCGTTGGGGGCAATATGTTGACATTATAAATCGGCCAGAGATTTGTGTAAAGCACTATAAGATGGTATATAAATCTAGGTGCAATTGCTATTGCTATAATTTTGCTACCCCAAAATATTACTATGCAAAATTCAGGCTATTATAGTGGTGATCGAACCATTCCTTCCCTATATATATAATAGACACATAGTCAGGGCCCTTATCACTCTCCAATTCTTGGCCATCAACTTGTCTCCATTCTTTTTTAAACAGGTAATGTGGCTGTCCTGCCCATAAGCCAAGTGGGCTTAGTTACATTAGTGACTAGGGACTCTAAGGAATCTCTTGAAATTCACTGTTGAAAAACTAAGAGTTTACTCACCTATAGAAAGCATTTTAACTCTCTAGTTAGGTAGAAAATTAATAAAATATCAATTGACAAGGTGAAGAAATTATCTTGGCATCCAATCCTAATTTTCCACATGCCAGAATAATAGATAAAGCAAGCTCTCTTGAAGTCCTCAAAGCCTTAAATGTGTTCCTTCACCTATGTGAACCATCAAGACCAGGGGTCTTCAAACTTGGCTCTTTTATGACTTGTGGACTTCAACTCCCAGAATTCCTCAGCCATTGTGCCTGGCTGAAAAATTCTGGGAGTTGAAGTCCACAAGTCATAAAAGGGCCAAGTTTGAAGACCCCTGATCAAGACAATCATTACATCCCTGAAGCAATTAAATCATATAAAACCAAGATTTGTTGATTTGCTGCTATATGTTACTCAGCTATGAGTCCCTAAGAATGCTTCTACTTTGGGTTCAACATTTCTGAAAGCTATACTCCGTGACCAATCTCAAATGTCCTTGCTCAGAGATTGACTCCATTGGGTTCCATCTGATACTTTGATGTCTAGAGTTTGGTTCATTTTTTGGGTATGGGGGATTTACCTTTCTCTTTGATGGAGGTTTATCTCATCATTGAAGAGGTAAATTGATCTGGCTTGAGTTACTGAGGCTTCTCATTCCTAGCTATATCATCTCCAGATATATCCTTGGTTGAAGTTAAACAGAGGATTTGGGATTGATAGAGCTAAATTACTGTATTCTCTTATAGTACAATTATTGCCCCATCTTGAATAATCTCTAGATACTTTCATACATCTTGCATGAATCTCATATTACTTTTTTATATATTTACTGAATTGGCACATTACCCATTATCATGACCACAGGCAGATAGACCAGTTTTCCCTATGATCGCTCTGTGTGTGTGTGTTGAGGCATAGAACTTGTCAGTAACTCATATACTGCTAAATTGTTTATTATATGACACATGGCGTCTGGCACTTATAAACCAGCCTTTGTCAGATTTTGTTGACTTTGTAGCTGACAAAATCTGACAAAGAGGTTTCAGACTTCCTATGAGACCAAATCATAACCAGCTACTAAAAGGCTGCTAGGTTTTTATCAATGGCAGCACCTTGAAGAAGTAGGTTGCATATTCCTTTTTTTATTATTAATTATTTCAAGCCTGGCTGTCATATACTTTCAGGTTTTATGTCTATTTGTGTTTTGATGTTCAGACAAGCTTTATTGTATGTTAAATTATGAATCTACATGTTCTTCCTTGTATTGTATTCTTAGTATCATATCCTCTGAATTCATTATTTCCTGATGTACCGTACTGTTTGCTTTAACATAACTTCTTCTGAATAAGTCACATTTATACTGTAAAGTCCTCCTTCAGCTTCTTATCCTCCTTTTCATAGCCTTCTATAACAGGGGTCTCCAACCTTGGCATCTTTAAGACTCATGGACTTCAACTCCCAGAATTCCCTATCCAGCACGGATGGCTGAGAAATTCTGGGAGTTCAAATCCACAAGTTGTAAAGTTGCCAAGGCTGGAGATCCCTGTTCTGTAATACTTATTGTGGAGAGTGCAGATCTTGCGTGGCCTTGGAAAATGACTCATCGAAATGTTCTAAATGCCTCAAGTGAGAGCTAATAACTTGCTAATAAAATAAGTATTCCTCTTTTCCCCCCTTCTTCCTCCACCTCCCTGATATTTTAGTTACTCTGATTTCCAAAAAATTAATATAGTAGCAGAGCCACTATGGAAGGGATTGCAGTCTCTTAGTCTCACTGTCTCAAACCACAAAATGTCGTTACCTCAGACCACTGACCAAACATGAAGGGAAACAGACTATACTATAAGAGAATATATCTGCGCCAATTACATCAAGCTATTATAGAAGGGGCAGAAAATAAGGTCTCCAGAGGAACCAGGTTAGACTGTCTCCTATCATCTAGCAGCCAAACCATAGCAGAACACAGGCTAAGAAGCAAAGCCATCAATTCAAATAATAGATTTACAATTTTCGCCTGCATCTTTCCTTGAGTTGTTTCCATTCCAGCAGGCCATGATTAGGTGACAATTCCTGACTGTATTAAAGCCCTGAAGGCCCATCTATTCCGTGTGGCCGGCCTGGCGTAGTTTGATTATGTTTTAGTGGGGTTTTTGTATGGGGTATTTTTAGAGCAGGCCTGTTATTTAATTTGATTTTAGAACAGAAATTTGTGT
This sequence comes from Protobothrops mucrosquamatus, assembly GCF_001527695.2. Classification (NCBI taxonomy): domain Eukaryota; kingdom Metazoa; phylum Chordata; class Lepidosauria; order Squamata; family Viperidae; genus Protobothrops; species Protobothrops mucrosquamatus. The sequence continues at coordinate 1,731,717 of NW_015386389.1, forward strand.
ATATTTATCGTGGTTTTTATTATCGCCTGTTCACCGCCCTGAGTCCCGTAAGGGAGATAGGGCAGTATATAAATTCAATAAATAATAATAATAATAATAATAATAATAATAATAATAATAATAATAATAATAATAATAATAATAATAATAATAATAATAATAATAATTACAGCACCGCATCTGAAGATTATAAGATTTACTTAACAACGAGAATTGGAAATTGAGTAGTTTTGATTTCTTGGTTTTCTCTTTTCTTCTAGGTTCATTCATGCCACTTTTTTTATTGTTCTGCAAGATATTCTGGATAGCTGAAAGATAGGATAAAAATCTTTTAATCCGTCTCTTTGCTTTTTATAAATGGCTATTGTTTGTTTGCTTATTTTTTTAAATAAAAAATTACAAACCAAATTTCTTTTATACAACACAGGGTTATTCAAGAGGGAGAATGTAAACTGAAAATGATAGTCAATGATCAATCTCTCTCTTTTTTAAGTGGGGTGAATGCAAGACAGATTTTAAAAAGCTTTGATGGAAGGGCTGCCACTGCTATCTTGACTTTTTTTTTATCCACATTTAATCAGGCCTGATACAAGATGATTTTCTTCATGAATCAAGAATCAAGATGTACCATTCATAAAAATTCATTAACCTTAATAGAGGGTTTTGAAGTTTAGTTTGTTGTTGGGATTGCTTTTTTTTTTAACGGTTGATAAAACATAGATCACGTTGGTTGACTGATAATAGATTTTCATATTTGTAATATTTTTAATGCCATTGACTGCAGGTAGTCCTCGATGTACAGCCACAACTGAGCTCAAAATTTATGTTGCTGAGTGAAACATTTGTTAAGTGAATTTTACTCCATTTTATGACCTTTCTTGCCACAGTTGTTAAGGGAATCACTGCAGTTCTTCAGTTAATAACAAGATTGTTAAGCGAATCTGGCTTTTCCGTTGACTTTGCTTGTCAGAAGATCGCTAAAGGGTCACTGCAACCGTCATAAGTAAGAATCAGTTGCCAAGTGTCCAAATTTTATTTTATTTTATTTATTTATTTTTGTATAATAATAATAATAATAATAATAATAATAATAATAATAATAATAATAATAATAATAATAATAATAATAATAATAATAATAATAATAATAATAATAATAATAATAATAATAATAGTAAAGTTGGAAGGGACCTTGGAGGTCATCTAGTCCAACCCCCTGCTCAGGCAGGAAATCCTATACCATTTCGGACAAATGGCTGTCCAGTCTCTTCTTAAAAACTTCCAGTGTTGGAACATTCACTGCTTCTGGAGGCAGGTTGTTCCACTGGTTAATTGTTCTCACTGTCAGGAAGTTTCTCCTTAGTTCTAGGTTGCTTCTCTCCTTGGTTAGTTTCCACCCGTTGCTTCTTGTCCTGCCTTCAGGCGCTTTGGAAAATAGCTTGACTCCCTCTTCTTTGTGGCAGCCCCTGAGATATTGGAACACTGCTATCATGTCCCCCCTCGTCCTTCTCTTCATTAAACTAGACATACCCAATTCCAGCAACTGTTCCTTATATGCTTTAGCCTCCAGTCCCCTAATCATCTTTGTTGCTCTTCTCTGTACTCTTTCTAGAGTCCCAACATCTTTTTTACATTGCGGTGACCAAAACTGGATGCAGATAGATTTTATTAATTTTTATAGGGATAGGGATAAGATGGGGGTCGGGATTAGGGTTGGGATTTGGGTTAGGATTAGGGTTAGGGTTGGGGTTGGGGTTGGGTTTTTTCCAAATAACATTTTCAATATTTAGCAAAGAGCATGATGTCTGGGTACATGTATTTAACTAACAATAATAGATATAGTTAATTATCATAAACAATATGTTAATTCATCACTCAATAGCCTTCTTCTTGCTAATATATATTCAAAATTACGTATCACGTTCCTTTCTCTCTGACTCGTTTTTCTAGCCGTTGATAGAAATTATCTCATGTTCTAAAGTACACTGAGTCTTCTTTCTCTTTAATCTTTAAAGTCAATCTGTCCATTTCTGCACACTCTAGAATTTTCTTAATTAGTACGTCTTCAGCTGGTAAATTTTCATTTTTCCAATGTTGGGCAAATACAGTTCTTGCTGCCATTAATATGTGTAGTATTAGATATCTGCAATCTTTCTCATAATTAGCTCCTACTATTCCTAACAAAAATAATTCTGGTTTAAAGTCTACTTGTTTTTTAGTCATTTTCTCCAACCATAAATGTATTTTAACCCCAAATCTTTTTGCTTTGGGGCATCCAAATGTTGTTGATGTGACCATGAGATGCTGCAATGGTTGTAAGTATGAAAAATGGTCATAAGTAACTTTTTTTTCAGTGCCATTGTAAATTTGAACTGTCACTAAATGAACTGTTGTAAGTTGAGGACTACTTGTAATTCAGCAAATAGAGATGTAGAAGTAGACGTTCATAAATTGTGGACCTGTTTTGAAAGGGAGGGAGGAAACTATTACTATTGAAATCTAATATACAAATCTATGTGTATCTTTCTTACTTTGTCATTAGGTATATTATTTTGGGGTTTTTGTTTTGTTTTGTTCTGTTTTTGTTTTTTCTTTTTCTTTCACTCTTCTTTTTTGTATTTTAACTTTGGAAATAAAATAAAAAAAATATTGAAGCAAAGGTTCATTAGTTTGAAGCTAAATTTAGATGTAGGCAAAATCCTCATTTTTGATGGGCTGAAAGACTAGGACATGGGCACCTGATTATAGCAAAGTAGTAACGCCATGGAAATCAGGAGATTCAGGCAGTTCAAGATTTATTGCAAGCTTAAGTTCTCTATAAAAATCTGACCTACTAACGCTCAAGGGAAATGAGCGGGAATTAAGAAGGAATTCAAGGTAGGCTGGACTTAGATCTCTTGAGGGCACACAGGGACTCATGACCAATAACGTGTTTGACCCCTCCATCTCAGCCTGGTCATCTTCTACAGTAACCTCATAAGAGTATGAAACAAGACAGCTTTATTCATGGAGCTAATTAAAGAATTATCTTTTTGCAGACTTTTTTTTCCCCACATGTCACTCTTTTCTATTTTTAAGAAGGAAGCAAAGATGAAATCATTTATGAAGGTGCTTGAAAAGTAATTAGGCTCTTAATGATAGCTGTTGGACTGAGCTAAATTCACTTTTATCCTCTCCCATTTTATTTTTACTATTGCATGCATTTGGTTTTTAGAGAGGGGTTGTCTTTCTTACACTTTTTCTTTCTCTCTCCCCTTCCCCTGTTCCCTCTCTCCTAGATCAGAGAATTAGAAAGTTTAGAATGTAATACCCACTGCCCATTAGCCTCTACGTGTACATATGTTAGGGAATGAATATTTCAAGAGCACCTAGTAAAAATATGAGGACTTAAAAGGGAGATGTCAAGGAACTTTATGAAATTCATAAATCCTTTGTGAAGCAACTGGATGTATTTGGGAAGAGCAGTGGACTTCAGCTCTCAAATCATTTTACTCTACCTAGGAACTGAAAAGCAGCATTACCCACAATCAAGAATCTCTGTGCAAAGTAAAAATCATCATTGGAAAACTATTTAGCATAGCAAAAGTCTTTAAAGAGCCATCCATTTTATTTACTAACTTCAGTACTAGAGCACAGAGCTCATCAAACAAAATTTCAAAGAACAAAAAAGGTTGTATCTTAAGAACTCAGTCAACAAATTTAAATGGCTGAATATTTGTCTCTTGTACAAATTGTTTGTATATAACGTTTATAATTGTTTTTTTTTTTTTATTGTGCATCGTGTTACTATAATGGATAGTGAAACAGTGGGATGGAGGGGTGATTGTTGAATCCAAAAAGGAAAGTGATCCTGGAAAAAATTCAGCAACAACAATATGACAACTGTATCTCCATAAAACCCCTCTAATATTGACCTGAAGAAGAATTTGATTTTACTAAGTTTATAGCCAGCAAGGTAAAACTTCGACAAAGTACTCATCAAACCAATCCATTTGTAAGAAATCCTGCAAAGTGAATTGTACTGTTGTCATTTCTCAGTTGGGGTGGGCAAAAAATCAGCTAAAATTAAATCTCCTGGGGATCTGACCTTTTTTAGGTATATATCTCCAAAGTTGTGGTGAAGAGACTTTAAGCGACCATGGCTGAAAGCCTGCAATAAAGAGATTACTACCTCAGTCTGAGGTTTTAGTAGCAGTGCAGAAAGTGTTTAGATATTAAACATGTCCGTTTTGCACACCTTAAACAAGCAAAGTGCTGATATTACCCAGGAATGCAGTTTAGATTAGCAGAAAACTCTTCCTCCTCCCATACAGGTCTACCATTTTGCAAATCTACCTAAGAAGCCTTGGAAGAGTAGAAGGTCAAATGTGCCACCATAAAAATAATACATAGCACCTGAGAGTGAGGACATGAGGATGGGTGGCAAGAGCCATTATTTAGCAATTAAAGCCAAAGCAATAGAGCCATTATTGCTAATAAAAAAGCATATTTGTTATTCATATAAAGGGTAGTAGAACGAAAACTCTTCTAATAATTCTGCATAAGCTACCAAAAGGATGTTAATATTTCATAAAGCTGAGCAACTCCATAAATTAAGTACAACTTTCCTTTCTTTTTCTAGCAATAAAATCTAAAGCTCAGTCATATGTTAATACAGCTTAGGGCACCTCTTCTCAAATCTCTTTACCATATATTAATTGTGTATTTAATGTAAAGTCGTGCAGGTTAATCTAAATTTGGTTTATGTTAGTTTCATGGGCTTTATGTGTTATTACACTCCATCGTTTTTTGCAGTTTTATGCTAGCATTTGCAATGTTGACCAATACTGTGCATTGTTTTGCACATAGGTTTGCTTAGCTTATGTTTTTTAAAATACAGTTTCCTCTAAAATGCATTTTTTATTAAATGTAACTGTACGATATCCTTTTTGGAATGCAAGTTCCCCAAAAGTACATTTTTTCTTAATGGATACATTTTTCACAAATATACATGATTTTATATGGAAAATTCTAGGCATTCTATTCACTAGTGTTTACCCATATTGCAATTGAATTAGTTTTAATGATTTATGCCAATTCATTCACCCCCACTGAAATCTGTACATTAAATGATTCCACATTTGGTCAGATTTCACATGAAGTGATATCTAGTTTTTGTGTGTTATGGTTAAGAAGGATGTTTTAGAACATGCCCAGAGAAAAAAGCAAACATGGTAAGTGATCTAGAAATTACTTCCAATTAGAATACTTTGAAAGAACTGGGCATGCTTAGATTGGAGAAAAAATGTTAGGAGGAGGAGAAAAAAGGTTGGAAACTTTATAAGGTCTTAGTAAGACAGCACTTGAAATACTGCATCCAGGTCTGAGCACCATAATATGAAAAAGATGTTGAGGCTCTGGAAAGAGTGCAGAGAAGAGCAACAAAGATGATTTAAGAGATTGGAGGCTAAAAAAAATATGATGAACAGTTGCTGGAATTGGGTATGTCTAGTCTAATGAAGAGAAGGACTAAAGGTGACATGATAGCAGTCTTCCAATATCTCAGGAGTTGCCACCAAGAAGAGGGAGTCAAGCTATTCTCCAAAGCACCTGAAGGCAGGACAAGAAGCAATGGATGGAAACTAACCAAAGAGAGAAGCAACCTAGAACTAAGGAGAAATTTCTGGACGGTTAGAACAATTAATCAGTGGAACAGGGTGGCTTACCTTCAAAAGTTGTGGGTGCTCCAACACAAAGGCTTTTAAGAAGATGCATTTGTTTATTTTGCTGGCTTTTTCTAGCACTAATACAGTTTAAAACCTACTGAAGAAGCTAACACATATTCCATTGTAGCACAGAAGTTTTTTTAAAGACAAATTATTTATCAATTTACCTGTATTTGTATGCTACCTACCCCTGCGATTTCATTGCACAGACACTGTGGAGAACTTCAGAACTTGACCTGAATACATTCCCCACTTCCACTTCTCCTCCTGTCCATGTCTGTCATGATAAATTATTTTTGGAATGCATGAAGTCTGTTGTCTCTTTTTCTCTCCCCTGAGAATACAGATGCTTTCCCACCCACTCCCTCCCCAAAATAATTAATATGTCTTTGCTCCCAAAGTCTGACACAGATATCTATCTATCTATCTATCTATCTATCTATCTATCTATCTATCTATCTATCTATCTATCTATCTATCTATCTATCTATCTATCTATCTATCTATCTATCTATCCATCCATCCATCCATCCATCATCTATCTATCTATCTATCTATCTATCTATCTATCTATCTATCTATCTATCTATCTATCTATCTATCTATCTATCTATCTATCTATCTATCTCTATGTCTGTCTGTCTGTCTGTCTGTCTGTCTGTCTATCTATCTATCTATGGCTGTCTATATAACTATCTATCTATCTATCTATCTATCTATCTATCTATCTATCTATCTATCTATCTAACTCTATCTCTATATCTATCTATCTATCATCTAGCTATCTATCTATCATCTAGCTATCTCTATGTTTATCTATCTATATCTCTCTCTTTCTCTACTATCTAATTTATCTAATTTATATCTAATCTAATCTAATCTATCTAATCTACTGTATATCTATCTAATCTATATTTATCTATCTATCTAATCTATATCTATGTATCATCTATCTGTAAAATCCATCTAAGAATAAAGAAAGACAAAAGCACCATTTGTCAAAACCATATGGCATTACTGAAGTGAAAGCAATATGACACTCCATAATGCTCAATTGGCTCCCAGATGTTTTCTTGAACTGAAATGAATATTTGGGCATATTATACTAATAGGGGTGCTCTCCTGTCTTTAAATTTATGGCTTTAAATGAGTGGAGTCAATGTCATTATTAGACTAGTTGCAGGTCAATACTAAAAGCCCTTCATTAGTTACAATGGGCCTGTGTTATAGATTTTTCTTTTAAATCGTAAGTCTGGATTTGCATTTTGTTTGGAGCAGGTTGACTGAAAGGTTATTGAAAATTTTAGCCTGTTTTAATGACCCCTTTGTAACAGGTTAAAAAAAGGACATAATTTCTTAATATTTTGTAAATGAATAAATCATATAAACCCTTTTATTTCTAGAGATTACTCCTATAGAAACAAGAGGTCGCTAGACTATATACATCATCACTATAGACCTCTGTTAAAGTGATATTGTGTCATAATGCTTCTCTTTTAAAAGATTGTGTTGGAAAAAAAAACTATGGAATATCTTTATTTTTTTACACCTCAAGTCTCTAAACAATGGAATGAGGAACTATACAGTCATTCCAGTCAAACCATTTTTGGACAACATGGTGCTGAGAGTTGAATAGATTGTATTGAGATACAACACAATACATAAGTGAACTTCTCTGCCAGTCCGATGCTGCATTTTCATGTGATTTGTTTTAAAGGAAGGTGGGAAAGTGACAGTGATGAATGTACCTGTCACTCGATGGCTCCCATAACACACACAACTCTAAATGAAGATTAACAAAGCACAACTGTTCTATTCTCATAATAGGCAGAGCTCAAACAAATACAACATGCTCTAGTTTAGCATCAACATTATGGCTTCAGACGTAAATATTATGTCCCCAGAGCATCTAAGGCAACTGCTGTTTTTCAACAGCACAATATTGAAACACAACCTGTTCTGCCCTAAAACACATGGCACAACATAGGAGAACAAACACATCAGGATAAGATTCAGCAGCCCATCTGCATTTAAAAGACAAAGGCCACTCTTTCAAAGATAGCAAAGTCCACATCTTGGACAAAGAGGACCGCTGGTTTGAAAGAGGGGTCAAAGAGGCCATCTATGTCAAAAGTGAACAGCCCTCTCTCAACAGAGCGGGAGGGCTATGACATCATCTATTTCCAGTCTACAACACAGTCCTTTCAACAGTTCTAAGAAGGCTCCACACCCATTTGCACCACTCAGGTGACCCTGAGGACACAGATAAACCTCCAGGTGGCCTCAACAACTCTCTAACAGAATGCAAATGAGCAGCTATCTGCAAGGAATATAAATCCGTCCATTCCCCACCATCCAATCAGAGCTGAAGAAGCTTCTTGGATGAGAAGCGAAACGTCTTCAAAGAAAAACAAGAAAGTCCAGTTGCCTCGTGAAAAACCATTTTTGGGACTGTTCTGCCCTAGTTCAACCTAACCTAATCTGTTAGGTGTATCCAGACTATAGCTCTGTTTTGGTTTCACAGCCCAAAAGGATGGTCCAAACTACTCTGCAGCATTCATGGGGCTGCAAAAGAAGATATTTAGAGGGTTGAAATCCACACAGAAAAGGTTTAAGGGTTCTTGGGCAAATAATTATATTGTCACTATTTGCTATTGAAGAAGGACACACATTTTTCTCATTTGGATGAGACAAAGCAGGAAATCCGCATTTCCCAGGAGTAAGCTGTTAAATAATGGCATACTTTCCTCTTGTCATGTCTCCCCTAGTCTTTCTTTTCACTAGACTAGACATACCCAATTCCTGTAATTGTTCTTCATATGTTTTAGCCTTCAGTCCCATAATCATCTTTGTTCCTCTTCTCTGCACTCTTTCCAGAGTCTCAATATCTTTTTTTTATATTGTGGTGACTAAAAATGGATGTAGTATTCCAAGTGTTGTCCTACTAAAGCCTTAAAAAGCAGTACTAATATTTATGTGATCTTGATTCTATCCCTCTATTAAAACAGTTTAGGATTGCATTGGGGATGGTTTTTTTTGGCCTTTTTGAAACCATGAGCAGCATTGAAGAAAATTAAAGAATCCCTCAATTATTTGCCAGTAGTTGAGATCTCCCTGCTATCTTTACCTCACTGGTTCCAGTTTCTCCAGGGTTTTTTGGCGTAGGATCTGAATTTCTCAACTAAATCATATTAAACCTTTTTTTCTTAAGGTGTCTGCTTTCCCTCCAACAAAGATGTCTCAGACCAAAGTAATTCCTAATGTCAATCTCCAAAATCATACCTCTAATTTGAAAAGATAGGAGTTGTGTTTGAAAATATCAAACCGTCAGTGGGTTAGTCTGAGTTAAGGATCCCCATTTATTTCTAGTTTTTCATACCATTCACAATTAGCAATCCCCAACCCAGACTGTAGCCAAAAAACACCTGAATGGAACTCAGCACAAGATGCATTTCACAGAAGAGAACAACAAGCAAAGACAAATGGTTAAAGGACTAGGAATGATTGGAGATTCATTCAGGGGAACATAAAATCAAATCTAGAGAGCAACTAATGGCAGAAGGATACAGCTGTCAATGGTCTTCCCGTGTACAGTTATCAGAAAGATTTAAGATGGATAAAAGGTCTGGTGGTATGGAACAAAGAAAGAGAGAATTTGAAGTGCATTTGTATGCAGATGACACACGTAATTGCTAAAGCGAATAAACTTTTATTGAAATTTGAAATGGAAGAAAAAGAAGAGATTAAAAATGTATGATAAAGTGGGTTAAGAATTTTAGTTACAATATACAGATAGATCAGTGGCAAAATACATGGTCTAAACTATTTCATTTTCTTAGAAATGAAGCCCTGGGTATAAGAGTTAGTCAGGCAAGGATATCAGGAGAGTAAGGTTAATTAAATTGAGAGGCAATTTGGTCTAGGGCAGAGGTCCCCAATCCCCAGTCCACACCCAAGAGCTGCTCTGTGGCCTGTTGGGAACTGGACGACATAAGCCCCGGGTAAGTGGGTGAGGGCACAAAGCTCCATTTGCACAAGTGGCATGCTTGCATGGAACCATCCCCTCCCCCCCCACCGGCACTGCTGCAGGTCCACAGAGATGGAAAAGTTGGGGACTGCTGATCTAGAGATTAGGGCACCAGTCTAGAAACTGGAAGACTGTGAATTCTAGTCCTTCCTTAAGCATGAAAGCTCCTGGATGACTTTGGGCCAGTCACTTTCTCTCTCAGTTCAAATCACAGGGTTATTACTGTGGGGCAAACAGGAGGAGAAAGGAGTGTTAAGTATTATTCACCACCTTGAGCTGTTTATAAAAATCTTAAGGTCAGGATAAAACTACAATAAATGAAAAAAATAAATCGTTTGCTGCGAGAACCTTAGAAGAAAGGGGGTACCAGAAACATTGTATTACCACCCATTTGGTGAGGCACATCATTGTTTTATCACCCTGCTTCCAAATTAAATCAAATAACAGCCTTGAGCCTGATGGAGCAAGGAAAACGTGGGACCAGGTTATCTGAAGGACCTGGGTACATCCATGCTACCTTCCAGGTCTCATCTCCTAAGGCAGCGGTCCTCAACCTATGGGTCGCGACCCCATTTGGGGTCGATCGACCATTTCACGGGGGTCGCCATGCAAGGCTGTCCGCCATTTTTTTCCCCTTTTCCGGCGGGTGCCTTACCTCCCTTGGGCTGGGCCAGCTGGTGGTCGGCCTGCTCCGTCTCTGCCGCTTGCCAGCTACGCCTCGGCCGGCGCAGGGGGCGGAACCACACATGCGTGGCACTCCCGCGCAGAGAAAGTCCTCGACTTACAACCGGTTGGGTAGTCCTCAACTTACGACCGGTTTAGTCCTCGACTTACGACCGGTTTAGTCCTTGACTTACAACCGATTGGGGTCACGGCATTAAAAAGGTTGAGAACCACTGTTCAAAGGAGAGGTGGGACCCAGAAGAAGGGCCTTCTCCGTAGTGGCTCCTTCCCTTTGGAACATCATCACCATGGAGATTAGATTGGCTCCACCTTTGACGCACTTTCGCAAGGCCCTGAAGACCTGGTTCTGCCAACAGAGCTGGGGATTCTAGAGTGGGATGGAACCCACCAAGTGACTCTTTTGAATGCTTGTTGTCACCAGCAGGGGTGGGGGAGTTAACTGTTTTATTTCTTTTATATTGGGTTTTTAAATTGTTTGTAAGCTGCCCAGAATCACTGAGAGTGAATGGGCAACCATATACAGTAAACCTTCTAAAAAAATTGTTAAAATATAAGAAATGACATTGCGATCCATTGGCTCTTTCTTTCTCAGAAAATTTTATCATCTTCATCTATTTCAAAACATAACGGTGGGGGGTAACCTTAAAGGGAAGAGTCAGTTTGCAAATACATGTTCTAAATAAGGAAGGCAACAAGGTAGTATTGGTTGAGCTTTGATTGCTGAGTGACAACTTTCTTCTTCTTAATTATGAAAATAGAATTACATTCTGGTAATTTATTTATTTTTTAAAAAACATCTCCGCTTATCCTTTAAAAAAAATCGAAGTATGAGAACTATTGCCACCTCTTCAGATTTTTTTTTTCTTTCCTCCAGATTGGTTTGGATAATAATTACTTGGGAAGTGTTTGATCTCAATGATGAATATATGATTAGTTTTTCATGAAACCAGTCAACCACACCAACTCAGTGCCACTCATGTGAGACCTTGTTGATTTAGCTGTTTGAAAGAACACATTTTGTCTTGCTGCGGTTATGGGATGTGGGTCTTTGGGGAAAAAAGGGGGTGAGAGAAGGGCAAATTTATGGGTAATGATATTGCAACAACTGAATATTTAAGATTTGATAATTCTTGACTCAGTTATGCCCATTTCTTTACTGAGCTGTCTGTGGCTCTGATACAGATGCGATCCGAGGAGCAGAATATGTTTCTTTCGTTTTTCAAAGAGAAATTTGCAAGGCTATTGTCGTCTGCAAAGCCCTTGGAGAGTTTTGCCCTGATGAATAATATTTCATATGGGGAGTGTTTATGTGATTTTCACGGAGTGGTAACCCCGCCACCCACTAACTTTGATGCATGGAGATTGCTGCTTTTCTTTGCTAAAGTGCATTTACACACCACCTCCTGCAAATTGACAAAGGTTGGAAATGGAAGTCTCATTCAGGGGAGCTTCTCTTGAAGGGGTGAAGAGAGGGTGGATCAAGGTGTTGTGTATTGGACACTGTACAGTACAAAATGAGACCCCGAACTTTCTTGCCTATGGACAATCTCTGAGAAAACGTTTAGGGCAATGTTTGCACCATAAAGCGTATAAATAGTAAATTTTACTCACAGTAAAGTGAGCATCTATGGCAGTGATGGTGAACCTTTTAGAGACTGAGTGCCCAAACGGCAACCCCAAACCCATTTATTTATCACCGGGTGCCAGGTGGGCGTGGCCCATTGGGTGGGTGTGGCTGTGATGGTCATGGCAGACGTGGTGGGTGTGGAAAAGGTGGGCATGGTCACCTTGATGTTGCTCGTGGGGAGGGACGCCTGTGAGGGCTCGGCAGGGTTTGGGGAGATCCAGGGGGTCTCTAGCAGGTGGGGCAGTGGGCAGGAGGCTCGTCCTGCAGGGTGAGGTGAGGCAAGGCGAGGCAGGGCGGGGTGCCATTGTCGCAGGGCAAGGCAAGGCAGGGGCCGGGGCGGCTGCTGCCTGACACCATCAGCCCCTGCACATAGAGGCCAGCAAGCACATGGGGGGGCGACAATGTCCGTCAGCAGCCACAGCCTGCCGGCCCCTCGACCGGCACACTCTGGGACTCCGCAGTCCACCACCAGCAGTTCAGAGAAGCCGCCTCTGAGCTGGACAGCCGGCCGACAGCTGAGGAAGCAATGCAGTGGGTCGTGCCCAGGAAAAGGAGAGCATGCGAGGCCAGGAGGGATGGGATGGGTGGGAGGGAAACCAGCTGTGCTGGGATGCATCTGGCCATGTGGGACCTCAGCGAGTTAGTGGGCAGTTGGTTGAAGAGGGACAGTTGCCATTTCTGGGGCATGGCACATGTGCCCACAGAGAGGGCTTTGAATGCTGCCTCTGGCACGCGTGCCATAGGTTCGCCACCATTGATCTATGGTAACTCTCATATAAACAAAAGTATCTCATGCAGACATTTAGGACTTTTGTTTATATGAGATCATAGATCCTCACTTTACTGTGAGTAAAGCTGCAGGGAGATAGTTGCAATCCTCCTCCTCCTCCTCCTCCTGTCTGAACCAAGTTATAACATTTTTAAGGAAAATGTAAAAAACTAGTCACATTTAGGACAAAGCAGTTTGAAAGGCTCCTTTGAAAGAAATCCCAACCGTTTAATGATTTCCCATTAAACCTCTCCAAGAAAAACATATTGTCATGAAAAGGAGTAATGTATTGTTTTTAGGTTTGAACACTTTGATGGCATATTGTTAGGTTCAAGAAGGAAAAACTGTGGTTTGTTTAAATTATGATTTGCCTCTAAAGCCAATAGCTTTAGAGAAAGCAAACTTTCATTTCTGGTCCTGATTTATTTGGATAACTCAGTTTAAATTAATAAAAGTTCCTGATGTTTAGCTAGAAGGATGCTTCCAGTAATATAATGAAGGAGAAGAGAGTACTTGTTGTTACTTAAGTATATAGTTTTCTGAGTCAAGGATTATGTAATTTCTGCATAGTACCGTACTTTCCAATGCCAAAGCAGAGCTAAAAAATTCCAAATGACCAATAGATGGCAGCAAAGAGTTACATTTTACCTGTTCCTTGGTTGACCTCTAGTGGTCATATGAATTATACTAATTAACTTGCTACAATACATCATTGGGTGACATTAGATAAACATGGGGTGATATTCTCTACATTAGAGAATATTTGAAGGACTATTTAAATATTTTATTTGAAGGACTATTAGAAGATGATTTTATTTGAAGGACTATTAGAAGATGATTTCAATGTATCTCTTCAGAGGTAGAATTTAGGCTCCAGGGAATTACTTTGTTTAGGAAAACCTAAGATTCTCAAATGACAGTTAGCTGTAAAAGAGAGGCAATTAAAATGGAAAAGTGTACTCCTAAGCCCCACCTGAAACTAAACATTTTTTTCAGTACTAAATCTAAACTAAGTTTAAAGCTCTTCCACACAAAACCCTCCCTTTTCTCCCATTTTGAAAACTTGTTGTTCTTGTTGTTGTTACTGTTGAGCAGCTGATCAAACATTCTTTTCAGTAGAGTGAAGCACACCTAAAGATCTCCCAACAAAACATTGTCTGTCTACCCATGCCTTTATTTGAAGTCTGAATGAAGATAAAGAACCATATGAAGAAATAACAAGAATCTGCCATTAATAATTAAATTTAGATAACAGATTACGCAGGGACATTGGACAGCTTATCACAGTTTTCCTCATAATGGTAAAGGTTTACAGTATTTTGAATTATATAGTTAGCTCATTATATGTGGGATTTCTGTGTTTTAAATAAAGGCTTTCCTTCCTTCCAGTTGCAGGAATTGGGTATGTCTAGTCTAGAGAAAAGAAGGACTAGAGGTGACATGATAGCAGTGTTCCCAATATTTGAGGGGCTGCCACAAAGAAGGGGGGGTTAACCGATTTTCCAAAGCACCAGAAGACAAGAAACAATAGATGGAAACTAATCAAGGAGAGAAGCAACTTAGAACTAAGGAGAAATTTCCTGACAGTGAGAAAAACTAACCAGTGGAACAGCTTGCCTTCAGAATTTGTGAGTGCTCTATCACTGGAGGCTCTTAAGAAAAGACTGGAACACACATGTCTGAAGTGGTATAGGGTCTCCTGATTGTGCAGGAGATAGGACTACAAGACCTTCAAGGTCCCTTCCAACTCTGTTATTCTGTTATTCTGGATAAGCAAATAGTCCACTCATATCTACAGATTTTTATTTCAATATTTGAGGGGCTGCCACAAAGCAGAGGGAGTTAACCTATTTTCCAAAGCATCAGAAGACAGGGACAAGAAGCAATTGATAGAAACTAATCAAGGAGAGAAGCAACCTAGAACTAGGAGAAAAAAAAATTCCTAACAGTGAGAACAATAAACCAAATGGCTTGCCTTCAGAAATTCTGGGTGCTCCATTACTGGAGGAAGGAAGAAAGACTAACTACTATCAGAATATTCTAGTATCTTTCAGTGAAAGCTCTGATTCCCCAGTAAAAGTTTGATATGAACTGCTTTAAAGAAACAGAAGAACAGATTTGCAAGAAAAGATAATCCCACCTTTTTAAAGAATGCATGAAGCCTGGAACAAATAATTTAAAGAAGGTGATAAAACAAGGAAGCACAATTCACAAGTCCGTTGTATGTGGGTCTACACATACAAAAATACACTTACAATTTGACAGTGGAAAGGGTATATTATACTATGTATGTTATTTGAAAAAAAATAAGTAACATTCACATTCAGCATGGCTTATTGTCAAACCGCAGAAACTCTATTTAATGCTCACCAATGTGGCGCTTAGCAAACAGCCTTGAACTGAGCTGTGTTTGCATTTGATTTCTATCACAGCTTGGGAAAAAAGGGTTGCTTTCATCTGCTCTCCTCTTTTTACACTCTTAACCAAAGAAACAGATACTTACCTCTTGGGCAGAACAACAAGAGAAAAACATACACACAGATAAACACCAAAAAGCAGTTGCCCTTTAAGAGTTCCTAATATCCTTTCAGTATATTTCCTACTATCACTTTCTTTCATGAACCCCCAAAGCTCAAACAACTCCTGCATAAAACGGGGAAGTAAGGGAGGGAGCAGGGGTGAGAACAAACATTTTGGAAGCTCTGTGTTTTGAAAATACACCTAGGGCTAAACTAAATGTTCTCTTAAATGCATGGCTGTGGGAGCTGTGGGTATACTTTCCCCCTTTCCTTCTCTAATATCTGAGGAGGGGACCAAAAGAAGTGGAAATTCTCATGATCGTAGCACGACAGATGCAGATCAGCCGCCACCTAACAAAGTTACCTAAAGCCCTAAAATATATTTGCCCACTGGGCTACAGATCACTGACATGCACAAACCAAACCACTTCAGAGACTACTTAGGCCCAGTACTCTTCAATATAATAATAATAATAATAATAATAATAATAATAATAATAATAATAATAATAATAATAATAATAATAATAATAATAATAATAATAATAATAATAATAATAAAAAAGTTGGAAGGGATTTTGGAGGTCATCAAGTCCAACCCCCTGCTCAGGCAGGTAACCCTATACCATTTCGGACAAATGGCTGTCCAGTTTCTTCTTAAAAACTTCCAGTGTTGGAGCATTCACTGCTTCTGGAGGCAGGTTGTTCCACTGGTTAATTGTTCTGTCAGGAAGTTTCTCCTTAGTTCTAGGTTGCTTCTCTCCTTGATTAGTTTCCATCCGTTGCTTCTTCTCCTGCCTTCAGGTGCCTTGGAAAATAGCTTGACTCCCTCTTCTTTGTGGCAGCCCTTGAGATATTGGAACACTGCTCATCCTTCTCCCTTCATCTTTCTCTTCATTAAACTAGACATACCCAATTCCAGCAGCCTTTCCTTATATGCTATAGTCTCCAATCCCCTAATCATATTTGTTACTCTTCTCTGTACTCTTTCTAGAATCTCAACATCTTTTTTACATCATGGTGACCATATCTTCATAAATGACATAGAAGGGGATCTCATCAAATTTGCAGATGACACTAAGATGGCAGGAATAGCCAACACCCCAGAAGACAAGCTCAGGATCCAAAAAGATCTTGACAGACTTGAACAATGGGCCCTATCCAACAACATGAAATTTCATGTGGAGAAAAGCAAGGCTTTACACCTGGGCAGGAAAAACCAAAGGTACAAGTACAGATCAGGCAAAATCTGGCTCGAAAACAGTAACTGTGAGAGTCCTAGTGGACAATCACTTAAACAGGAGCCAGCAGTGTACGGCAGCAGCCAAGAAAGCTAATACGGTTCTTGGTTGTATAAACAGAGGCATAGAATCAAAATCATGTGAAGTATTAGTATCGCTTTATAAAGGTGTGAACTTAAATGGACTCCAGAAGATGGTAGAGGACAGGAAGACCTGGAGGAACATTGTCCATGAGGTCACGATGGGTCGGACATGACTTCACAATTAACAACAACAATAAAGCCTTAGTAAGGCCACATCTGGAATCTTGCATCCAGTTTTGGTCACCACATTACAAAAAATATATTGAGACTTTGGAAAAAGTTCAGAGAAGAGCAACAAAGATGATTAAAGGCGTGGAGACAAAAACATATGAAGAACAGTTGCAGGAATTGGGTATGGCCAGTCTAGAGAAAAAAAGGACTAGGGGTGACATGACAGCAGTATTCCAATATTTGAGGGGCTGCTAAAGAATAATTCCTTTGCTCATAACATGGATCATGTTATGTATTGAGGTTAATTGCTTAGAAACTGTTGGAAACGGTCAGATGGCTGCACCTGTTTAAGCTCCAGACTAACTGTCCATGCTAATTATCTTGTCTTTAAGAGGGAAATACTGCTTTAATTCTATTGGCTTCCGCCTAGTTGTGAGCTGTATAAATAGTGGTTAAGCAGCAGTTTGGACTGCTTCTGTTGTTAACTGAATAAAGAGTTGTTGTTTGTACCATTCGCCTCATCAATGCCTCACCGAACTCGAAACATAACAGGTCACATTATAGGGGGGCTTGAAATATAAAAATTGTTCGCAAAAGACAGATACCAACTACATGGTTTCTCTTTTCATATCAGAAATAATTGCTGGTGGTTGGACAATATTCAGGTCATAACAAATAGAAGGACTGTTCATTTGTTTCCCTGTGTGGCATTCTGTAATCTGCAATCTGTTTTATCCTAAAGTGATATGTTCACTCAATAAAGCTGCTTTGCAATATAAATTGTAGGCATGATCCGTGATCTGTAATGGGAGTGGTAGGATTAAAGTCCTATGCTGCTAACTCCGAGGTCCCCCTGCAGATTGCAGGTAAAGTTCTTATGTTTGTGTAAATGTAGAGTCTGGATCGTTAGTCTTACATCATGGTGCTAATTGCTGCATGGAAGGGTTACAACTATTTAGATCTGCCAATTGGTTGGATGGATTATGACATCTAATTGTACGGTGGAACTCTTTGATCCAAGTGAGAGAGGTTGCAAGTCAGGGGAGGTTGTTGTGACATGGTGTAACTGGCAGAGGGAGAACTTGTGGGAGACACAAATTAACTTTTTATGGGAAAGATGGTTCTGATGTTTAGTACTGATCCCAGATTCTACCCTCCTTTATTCAGCCCCAGTGTGTGGTCTTCAGAGAAGCAACCTAGAACTAAGGAGAAACTTCCTAACAGTGACAACAATTAACCAGTGGAACAACCTGCCTCCAGAAGCGGTGAATGCTCCAACACTGGAAGTTTTTAAGAAGAGATTCGAAAGCTATTTATCTGAAATGGTATAGGGTTTCCTGCCTGAGCAGGGGGTTGGACTAGATGACCTCCAAGATCCCTTCCAACTTTATTATTATTATTATTACTATTATTATTATTATTATTATTATTATTATTATTATTATTATTATTATTATTATTATTATTATTATTACTATTACTACTACTACTGTTGTTGTTGTTGTTGTTGTTGTTGTTATTATTATTATTATTATTATTATTATTATTATTATTATTATTATTATTATTATTATTATAATATAACCTCACTGGCCCTGGATTCCAGCTATTGCCTCTGAATACCAAGTCAGCTTGTAACAATGCTCTCCAGTATACAATATGGCTGGTGCATTTCTTCCCTCTTTTCCTCTTTTCTGCCAGTTAACAACAACCAAAGAGATCACATAAATCCAACAAAATCACTTCCAGGAATGTTGTTGCCCCCCAAAATATGGAGCAGAAGAAAAATACAATGTTAAAATATGAAAGTTCTAGGCTTGTCAGAATATATGGAGCCACCTGAACAGAATCAGGACAAGCCATGTGAGAACTAAGGCAAAGCTCTGTGAGTGGGGAATGGCCCAGAGCCTGTAATACCACAATGGTACACTGGAGCAAACGATAACACATATTGTTCAGGAATGTCTCCTCAGGACATTTTAAGGCCACCTGGGATGATCTCACCACAGCCACACCAGAAGAAGTTAGATGCTTAGCTTCCTTAGATATCAAATTATTTTTTTTTATTTTGATTTTTGATTTGATTTTATTAGATTTCTACCCCGCCCTTCTCCTTGCGGACTCAGGGCGGCTTACAGCCCGTTAAAAACAAATAAACAAATACAAAAAACATACCACATTTTAAAATCAATTAAAAT
>NW_015386389.1:1750840-1758450 GCF_001527695.2 Protobothrops mucrosquamatus
CACCCGGATCTCTGGGGGGAGTTCATTCCAAAGGGTGGGGGCTCCCACCGAGAAGGCCCTCCCCCTGGGGGTCGCCAGCCGGCACTGTCTGGCTGACGGCACCCTGAGGAGACCCTCTCTGTGGGAGCGTATCGGCCGGTGGGAGGTAATCTGAGGCAGCAGGCGGTCCCGAAGGTAACCAGGTCCGATGCCATGGAGCACTTTAAAGATGATAGTCAACACCTTGAAGCGCACCCGGAAGGCCACCGGCAGCCAGTGCAGCTCGCGCAGCAGCGGCGTTACATGGGAGCGACAAGTCCCTCCCAACACCGCCCGCGCTGCTGCATTCTGGACTAACTGAAGCCTCCGAGTGCTCCTCAAGGGAAGCCCCATGTAGAGAGCGTTACAGTAGTCCAGGCGGGAGGTGACAAGGGCATGAGTGACTGTGCGTTACCACCTCTATCCCATTGCAATCCTATGGCTCCATATTATGGTGGTTTTTTATTATGGTTTTATTTTACTTAAATATATTATCTCCTATATTGCATGTCTTATGCTTTATTTAAATTAAATTTATATATCAGTGGTTGCATAACCTCTGTAGATGCCATACGCTAAATAAATAAATCTTCTGCCAGTACTATTGTAGAGGGCAGAGAAATAGAAGATCATGTAATGTCAGGGTGTAAACCAATTATAATAAATTCTACGAGCTGAAGAAAAAAAAAGTAGTTATTTCTAAACAATTAATTGTATAACAAGCGCAAATGTTACGCAAACCTGTTTGTTCTTTTGTCCTCTACCCCTGCCCCATTTTTTTTGCAAATTCTCGACTACATTTTTGGGACAATGCGTAAGTGGTGACCCCCAAGGTTTGGACAGGAGCAGACATATGTGACATCTGTGTTGGTTGCTATGGTGAAATTATTCTGATAGCACCCAGACAGTTGAACTTTACATGCTGAGCAGATGGAGGACATATAGTGCTTTCCTGTTTCTGAGAATTAAAAATAGTGGGATGAGAAAAAAAAAAAAGCACTGAACATGGTCACAAGCACCAATGTCTTTGTAGCTGAGCTCCACAATTGCAGTAATAATTAGCACAGCATACAAAATGTAGTGTTCAGTTTATCTCTTTCTAAGTATGGGATTTAAATTAAAAATCTAGTTAGATGTCTGAGTTTCCAGATTCAGATGGACACACCACAATAATCTCTGGATGAAAACATGTCACATAATTCATAATTGCAGAATGTATATTTAGACCAGAAATGGCATGCATCCAGAGTACCAACAATTTGGGAGTGATGGTTCCTAACTATCATAGGATTTCTAAGATCAGATCATTCTATTGTCAAGAGTATTGCTTTGAATTTCAGTGGTCCAGTAATCGAAGTGAATAATTTCCCTTTCTCTGAGATTAAAGAATCCCATTATATTCCTGTGGCCAAACTGAAATGTGCCCTTGGCACAATGGTTAGCCCAAGCCAACTTGTCCTATAAGGAAGACTTCTGAGGGTATCTTGCAGTTCAAAAACCATCTAAGGATCACTTCTGTAATACCAATAGCAACAGAGATGATGATCTGATCCATTCAGTAGAGTCCAACTTTTGGGGATTCTAGGCCCAAGGTCTCTCTATACCTTCTGATCTTGTACTAGTTTTTTGAGTTTTTCCATGCTCTAGCTGACTTTGATAGTGTCTAACCACCATGTTCTTTGATGACCTGGTTTCTTTTTACTGCTAACTTTTCCAATCATAATTGCTTTTTCCAGTGAATTCCCCCAAATAATAATAATAATAATAATAATAATAATAATAATAATAATAATAATAATAATAATAATAATAATGATGATGATGATGATGATGATGATGATGATGATGATGATGATGATGATGATGATGATGATGATGATGATGATGATGATGATAAAGGTCCAACTTTCACATAGGTAGCTACGGGGAACACAGAAGAGCAAACTAATCTACGTTTGGTTGTCAGGCTGATGTCCTTGTGTTTCCATATTCATCTCATGTTCATCATTGCTGTGCAACCCTAAGCAATCCAATGTTTCATTTGAGCACACCTATACTATTCATATACAGCAGAGCTGCTTAAGAAGGGAAATTTGCAACTACAGCCATTAATTTATAGTGAATTCTCAGTGATTATTTTGTAACGTATGTTTAAAAACTGCTAAAATCCTTATTAACTTGATGCCATCCTTACTAAACAGTTCTTGGTGTAGGTATTTAATTTCACTGTTCGCCAACATAATGAGGATGGCTTTAATTATTGTTACTAGAAAGTGGACAATTTTCTATGGAGAAATATATCCAGCATAATTTAGCTCCTTGACCATTGCTCGTTTTAATTGCCCAAGGGAATAGAATCTGATATATTTTTAATTATATTGGTTTTATATGATGATTTTCAGAAGATTCTCTGTCATTTTGTTGTAAAAATTAGGTATTTTTTTATTTCAAAGTTGCAACTTTTGGCTAAGAAGCAGAAGCACTACATTTCAATGAGTCTTTAATATTAGGATTCAATTCCCACCATTAATCTTTCATTATTCTAGCAGATTAGATCAAATCCCATTAGGCACACTGGACTGTGACCAATTATGACTTTATAAGATCATTGCAGCTTCTTGAATAGTGTCCTGAAAACGACTTGTTTGTTGATGCAAGCCACTCAAAACAGAAATTTTATATTCATAATATTCCATCTGAATTGGGAATAATGTTCCATTCTGCACTGCCTTCCAAATATTTTTCAGGGATAACCTAATAACCGTATTACTTTAATCATGCCTACAAGGTGATGAAGCAGAGATGGCGATTTTAAAATACCTATATTTTGACACTGAGACACTCTTCCCAGGAGGATCTGCCATCTGGAATGATATTCCCCATAAAAGTCTTCTTACACAAGATAAGTCTATCTATTGTCTCTTCTGTGTCTTTGCACTTTGAATCATTTGATGATTTTTTCAATTCTGGCCTTGATTACATTAGTCTGAATAGCTTGCTCTTGAGCAGCTAAAATAAAGCCTCCAGTTTCTTTCTTTTTAATGTTCCAGTTGTAAGTCATTGTCAGGTTTTATCTTTATCCACCTTCCCCTCAATCTGTTGTAAAAACAATCTGGTGATGCTTTTCTTTGCCAGCCTTCTGTTTGTGTTTTTATTGCATTATTTCAATATTTATGTTTTGTTGCCTGTAGATTCAGTAAGTTCCAATTTTAACTTGATCAGTGCTTGTTGACTGTCTTTTACATAATCAGCTAATGCATGCTTTTCATCTTTGACAGTTTGTTTTACCTGAAGTAAACCTATTTTTCCATTTCTGCATGGTAGGTATAATCTATTAATATCACTACAGCGATGTAATGCATAGTGAATAGTCATCAGTTTTCTTGTTTTTCAGTCCAAACTGTCCAGTTCAGTTTGTGTCCAGTTAATAATTCCAGCAATGTATCATATCACAGGTATGGCCAAGGTATTGATGGCTTTGATAGGTCACTGTTCAATTTGACTTTAGCAATTTTCTCATTCATTGGAATGAGATAATAATAATAATAATCACATTTTAACTTGTCTATGCTTGATGCCATTCAACTGTAAAATGTCCAGATACTTATTAATTAGGGTTGATCACACGATTAGATAGATGCTTAGACTGGATTTGGCATTTCTATCCACCCATTGAGTCTTTCCCAAGGACCTGGAATAGATCAATATTATTGTTTGATGGCTTTATAGGTATCGTCACAGGATGTAAGCTGTTCCAAGTAAAGGTTCCTTTTGAAATTGACTGATGGTGATTTTGTCAATGCCAATAAATGATGGTCTAGATTTTTTTGAGATTGCACCCAAGGTGCCTATCTTTGCTTTCTTTTGTCATGTTGGTTTTATTTCTCTTTTCAAGTATTATTATCATCTACAGCAAACCAACAAACTGAGATGAAATCACAGTATAAATATTGTCTTCATGTGTTTGTAGAAGTATATAAGTAACAAATTTTGTGCTTGACACTTGATACCCTTTAGATACACTTCTTCCAATAGCCTCTCATGGACTTATTTTTCAAAATCACAGGTGTTATCATTGTGGTTATTCTAAAAATAGCTTTGTATGAGCATTTTGTAAAAAAATTCATAACAAATTTGAGTCCCCAGTTAATGACAAGAGTCTTAATGTGAAGGAAGACAACAGCAGATGAATTTTAAAGCTTTCCCTTTAAATTTTCTTATTCTTCTGAGGAAGAGACCACATTGAAATAATAGTTCAAATCCACAAATGGTCTCTGAATTGAAAACTGAAAACATTTTACTCCGAATAGGTTCATAATAGAAAGACTCAACCCGGAAAATTTGTGTTGTAAACACAGCACAGTTAAATTAAATTAAATGTAACATAAAGAAGGATTAAAACTATTTCATGGTTTATTATCTTCAAAACTACAATTAGTCTAGATAAGTGATAATAATAATTATTTTTGATTCTATATTAAATTTCACTCAGAATAAAAAAAATGCATATTGCTAATTTAAGAAGAAAGGTCAAAGGGTGATGTTTTAGTCCCATCTACATTATAGCTGTTGTATAAATCTAGTAAAGATTTTTAAAAAACCAAAATAACAAATACTGTGCATGATTAGGGCTTGAATAAATGTCTTCCTCTCGAATTCCACCTGCAGTGTGCAATTATAAATAAAAACAAGCTTGCATTTGTTTTCCTAGGCAGGTTCTCCCCTAACATTTCTATTGCTGCACGCCATTTCTGTAATAGGTTTTATTTTTATACTACTTTTCTGCCTACTGACTAGACACATGTTATGATGTAATTCTTGAACCAGATCCTAAGGACCCTCATCCTTCAGAGAAATCTGCATATCAATGGGTTACTGATGTCCCAATCTGCATATCAGCCTTAGGAAGCACACATTCTGTTTAAAATATGAACTCAATAAAATGGTCAGAATGCCAATTGTCCTAGACCCTAAAATGATTCCATCTTGGGTTAAGAAACTGGTTAGATCTCAAGGTTTCTTAACATACACTAGAACTACACAGCTCTAGATCAGCCCGCTCAAAGCAAATTGGGAAAGCTACTATCAATGACCCCTATCAAAGGACGTTAAGTGGCCATACCTCCCCTTTAAAATCTACACAGGCTAAATTCTCTGTCCTTTGCTCTTTTTCACCTCAGCATTTGCCTATCGCTGCCAATAAGCCAACTTCACTCGCAGTGTTAAAAAGCAAAGGAACTGAAACTGCTGACATAGCTTCAGGGATAAATTTGTCCTATTATCCCTCTTTCTCTTTTTAAAGCGCGTCGCAGCGAATGAATGCCAGGGCTTTTGTCACTGTTCTGACTTGAATGCAGTTCAGAGGAGCCCCTGTGCACAATGGGCCTTTGTCTTCCTCCCGCTAATAGCGCCCGGCTGTAGGTCATCTGCATCATTAACATTTGCTGCCGAATGGACGTTTACACAAGTCCAAGACCCACTTCTTGGTTGGAGCCGTGGAGTTCTTTGTCATTATTTTTGAAACCTGCACGCACACACACACGCACATACGCACACACACACGTTCGTGTGCACACACACAGCCACCCTTCTCTCCCAAGTGGAGCCTTCACCCAAATATATTTAAGGATGAAACTATTAGATACACAATTGGTGAATTAATGTCATGAGGACTGCTGCTGGCAGCTCATCCATTTTTGATATGCCACTCAGACAAATGAAACATAAGCCACCCCGGAACAAGGGGACCTTTTGACAGTTCAAAGGAAACCCCTATGGGTGGTTTCCTCTTGAAGCCACACTAAACAGGCCCGCACTCCTCAGCGGGAAGCTGCCGGTGTCTCATTAACCCCTAAACAGGCCCGGCGTGAGCTTTCCTTTTCAGCTATAATTATGCCATGCGATTCCTGTTAGGCTGCTCTGAATAGCAACACTGTCATCGGAACGTTATCAGCATCCCTCTTCTAATTGAAAAGCAGATTAGCGTCTCATGTTAATTAGCCCCAGTGCCCGCCCACTTGCATGCATTATGATTGCCTCTTAAATAGTTAGGGTGTTGAAATCCCCAAGAAAGGCCGGGTGGACTTAATTGCAGTAACCTGCAAATTAAGTTTAATTTACTTTAAATTTACCGGTTTAGCAGGCTCATTTGATGGGTGTTAATGTGCTGGCAAATTAATTATCTGAATTAGCCATGCCTGGTGGAGTTTTGCAGATGAATATATTGTACACCGGTCTATTAATAACAGACAAACAGAAGTGGGTTAATGAAAAGATTAGGCTGAAGTTCTGCCTTCTTACTAAAGAAATGGGGGATCTTGCGCGAATTCAAATATCATCGCCCGAGAGTGCAAATACAGGGAGAGAATACAAACAAATTGGAATTTATAGTTCTCCGTGGTGTGCCATCTAGAAGAAACTGTAAAACATATCCCGTGAAATATTTGATAAAAGAAGGCTCTTCTAGGCACTCAAGGAGAACACTTCTGCAAGCAGACAAATTCCCATTAGCCGGTGTCTCTACTCCAGACTGTAAATATGTAAGTGCTTTCAAGAGTACATCTTGCTATAGAGGAGGGAGGTGGAGAGAGAGAGAGAGAATTTGTGTGTTGATAAATACATTAGAAATAATATCTCATATATTAATTCCATGGTCCACTTTGTGGGCGCAGGGAGCAGAAAAGGGGCTTTCTCCTATATTTCATTTCTAACCACTGTCTCCGCCGTGAAGTCCTCGGCAGAGAGAGAATGGTAAGGAAACTGTTCTAAGAGCTCATATTTCTCCCTTTCTTCTGCATAAACGAAGGGAAAGAGACAGCCTCTTAAAATAAAGACAGACGTGGTCTTGTAAATACCTTTAATCGCCCAACTCCAAAGATACTAGAGATCAGGACTGATGGACACCCAGAAAAAGCAGAGCCAAATACTCATCTTTCCTGGCTCTTATTATATGTATTTACAAGGGTTTCTGGGAATAGGGTCCATCACCATGAAAAGTGAGACACTGTCTAAGGTAAGTAAAAGGTTTTCTTCCATTACCACAACCTGAGTTCAAATTCAGGTTCCCCCATATAAGCGATTGGAAATTATTGACTTATACACCGCCCTCTAGAGTTAGGTACAACTGAACAGGGGAAACCTTTACCTTTAATGGAAGTGATAAAGGTAAAGGTTTTTTCCTGTTGGGTCCAACTCTAGGAAGTGGTGCTCATCTCTGGGATAGAATCAACATCACGTGAAGTGTTAATATCACTTTACAATGCCTTGGAATACTGCATCCAGTTTTGGTCACTGTGATGTAAAAAAGATGTTGAGACTCTAGAAAGAGTACAGAGAAGAGCAACAAAGATGATTAGGGGACTGGAGGCTAAAGCATATAAGGAACGGTTGCTGGAATTGGGTATGTCTAGTTTAATGAAGAGAAGGACGAGGGGGGACATGATAGCAGTGTTTCAATATCTCAGGGGCTGCCACAAAGAAGAGGGAGTCAAGCTATTTTCCAAGGCACCTGAGGGCAGGACAAGAAGCAACAGATGGAAACTAAGCAAGGAGAGAAGCAACTTAGAACTAAGGAGAAACTTCCTGACAGTTAA
>NW_015386389.1:1758550-1761050 GCF_001527695.2 Protobothrops mucrosquamatus
AAGAGACTGGACAGCCATTTGTCCAAAATGGTATAGGGTTTCCTGCCTGAGCAGGGGGTTGGACTAGATGACCTCCAAGGTCCCTTCCAACTTTATTATTATTATTATTATTATTATTATTATTATTATTATTATTATTATTATTATTATTATTATTATTATTATTATTATTATTATTATTATTATTATTATTATTATTTGTTTCTTAGCCGAGGGAAGCCAGAATTTGCCCCAAAACACTTCCATGGTCATGTGGCCAGCATGACTATGTGCCGAGGGGCACAAAACACCATTACCTTCCCACCGAGGTGGTACCTATTTACCTACTCACATTTGCATGCTTTTGAACTGCTAGGTGGGCAGGAGAATGGAAGCAATAAAGAGCTTGTAAGCACTCTTCATTCCAATCCAATCCTTTGCAGGGAAAACTATCACCGTGCCTGAGGGTTCCATTTCCAAGATCAGGCTTTGCTCCTAGCACCAATCATAGCCTGGGCCATTTCCAAGATCAGGCTTTGCTCCTAGCACCAATCATAGCCTGGGCTAGAGGCAAGACCTGGAAGTTGAAGAAAACACCTTGAAGGAAGACAACGGTAAGCCACTTCTGTAAATTGCCAAGAAAATACCATGACTGTGTCTGTGAAGTCACCAAGAATCGAGAGACTTAATTTTTCACTTTACTTTATTTATAAAAATGATTTACCACAGTTCATTTAGTGACTGTTGAAGTTACAACGGCACTGGAAAAAATTAATTATGACCATTTTTCACACATAGGACCATTGCAGCACCCCCGTTGGTCACGTGATCAAAATTCAGATGCTTGGCAACTGACTCACATTTATGACGGTTGGAGTGTCCCGGGGTCATGTGATCCCCTTTTGCGACCTTCTGATAAGCAAAGCCAATGGGGAAGCCAGATTCACTAAATAAACATTGTTACTAACTTGACAACTCCAGTTATTCACTTAACAAATGTGACAAGCAAAATTGTAAAATGGGGAAAAACTCACTTAGCAAATTTCTCACTTAACGACATAAATTCTTTGCTCAATTGTGGTCATAAGTCGAGGACTACCTGTATTTATAAAAGCACATTTAACACAGTTTTACAATTTTGTAAAAACAGGTTTAACGTAAGAATCCCACCACAATTTGATATACAACACAGAAAAGAAACAGAGAACCCTAGTCTTATACATATGCATCCAAGTAATTTGTATCATCCAGCCTAAATTCATTATGTTTGTTCTCAAGGCACCCAGAAGATGCCCACTTCTGAAGCAGATAGTTAATATGAAAATAAATAAACTAGACGCATTAGCTATTACAAACTAGGATTTAGAAGACCTAATGTCTTCCACTCAGCAGTGCAAATCTGGTGCATAATTTCCAGCCAATTAAGTTCCTTAAGCACATCTTATAGATTTATTATGGGAAGAATCCTATGTACCTTCATTGTCTTGAACTCCTTGAGAAAAGTTTGATAGAAATGTAATATCATCATTATAGATTTTCCAATTCTATTTTAGTGTAACGATGGCATTAAACCAACTCAGGTTTACAAAAAAGTAATACAAAATAAGCAGTCAGGTTCTCCAAAACTCTTCATCAGGCAAAATGTCAAACAAAAAGAAAAGGAAGAACAGGGAGAGGAGTCAAAGAAATTTGTGTTCAGGTCTTACAATCTGTATGTAGTTATAGCCACAGAATGAATGTAAGATTTAACAGCAGAATGTAAAGGAGTATTGAAATGGTTTCTAATGATTTTGTATGATATTCCTCTAAGGATCCCAAATTGTCAAAGTACTTTATTTCATTCATTGATCAGACAGGAGCAACAAAGCAGGATTAGGATAGTAAAATAAGAGTAGTGCAATAACACAAAACTAGGGGTAAAATAGAGCAAATAAAGGTAAGTAAAAATAATAATCAAATCAAACAGTTTCTGATGGATCTTGCATGCTATTGAATAGGATTTGGTGAAATTATAAGAGGGTACATCATTATCTGATTATGTAGCTAAAGTAAAAGTCAGTGCAACCTGAAATGGGAAGTAATAAAGATGTAATAATAAGTTTCTATCCCAACTCATGGGAAGCATAGCTACCATGAAACTCCAAGAACTTGATTAAGAGGACTTTTCCATTTCTAATTCATCTTTCAACAGTCTTCTGAAACAATCAGAATTCCCCAAATTTAAAATGTCTATAGTTACTCAAGTTTATGAGCATTCATTCCTTCAATTTCTCCAGCAGATCAAGCAAGATGCCCTGTCAAATTGACCCTGCAGCTTACCCAAGAGATAAAGAGAAAATTTGGAGAGGACAATCTAAAAAAGTGTTGATTGGCCCTCATGTCATCCAACCACATTCAATATCCTTTGGATCTATATTAAACTCTAATGTAAAAGTAACAATCTTTATTGGCTTACAACCCCAATTTCTCAGTTAAGCGGCCTTCAGCTTCATCCAAGTCATGATTGATAAGGATTGTACTG
>NW_015386389.1:1766050-1833550 GCF_001527695.2 Protobothrops mucrosquamatus
CAAATCGGCAAATGTTCAATAAACTTTCTTTCACACATTAATATATTTCTCAGTGATTTTTGAAAAGCAAAAAGCAAAAGCACACCCTCTATCTGGAATAAAGTCACACTGCATTTCCCCAGTTTTGCTGCGTGTTCCTTCTTCTCTCTCTCCTTTCATTCGGAATTCTCCCAAATACTTTCAGCGATACACTTAACAAATTAATCCCCCTGTAGTTTTTGCCTTTACTCTTACTTTTTTTCTTTCCTTTTGTATACAGGAACAATAATAGCATTCTTCCAGTTGTCCATCGCAGATGCAGTCTTCACACACATTAAACATCTCACACAACTACTGCATAAGTAAACCACATCCATATTTTAACATTTTCCTTTTATACCATCTTCACTGGCAGCCTTAACATTTTTTTTAACATTCTCAAGGCATTTATGAATTTCTTCCCATCATTCTTTTCCTGGATGCTACCATTTGTGGATTACTTTTAAATTCCATGCTTTGGAAAATACTATCGTTCTTAAATATTCTATCCATGTTCTCTCAGTTCAGAATAACAGTATTGGAAGGGACCTTGGAGGTCTTCTAGTCTAACCCCCTGCTTAGGCAGAAGATACTATGTACCAGGCATGTCAAACTCGCGACATCACCAAAACTGGATGCAGTATTCCAAGTGTGGCCTTATTAAGATATTGTAAATACCAAAGATGTTAAGTCCTTCCTTTTTTCTAAAGCAGGGTGCCGTGTGTGCTCACACATAAGATAAAATAACAGTGTCACTTGAAAACATATGCAATTAAAGCAAATTTAGCTGCAAACTGAAATACAGGAAAAATACTTATTACAAGCAAAGATGACCTTGCTTTGTCTAGTAGCTAATAATCTTGCTAAAGCTTGTAAAGAATGAGGTGAAATCAGATGTAGCTTGCTTGCTTTGAGGGCTTTTTTTTTTTTAAACAAACAGGAACAAAATTCAAAGCATGTAGTTTTGCACCAGAAAGCAAGACAAGAACCAATGGATGGAAACTAATCAAGGAGAGAAGCAACCTAAGAACTAAGGAGAAATTTCCTAATGGTGAGAATAATCAACCAGTAAAATGCCTTGCCTTCAGAAGATGTAGGTGCTCCATTGCTGGAGTCCCAACGGAGCTTTTTTTCATGAGGCAACTAGACTTTCATGTTTTTCTTGAAGATGTTTCACTTCTCATCCAAGAAATGTCTTCAGCTCTGACTGGATGGTGGGGAATGGCTTCTTGGACGAGAAGTGAAACTTTTTCAAGAAAAACAAGAAAGTCCAGTTGCCTCATGAAAAAAGCACCTTTGAGACAACCATGATCTGGATGATTGAGAATCTCCATAGACATCTTGTCTGGAATGGTATATAGGGTCTCCTGCTTCAGCAGAGGGTTGGACTAGAAGACCTCCAAGGTCCCTTCCAACTCTGTTATTCTATTAAGAACCAGTGCATTATCTGGACACATCTGAAGGAGCAAGCTTTTAATAATTGGCTACCACAAAGTTTTCTTTCAGGATTGACAGACCATGAAGTTCCTAACAGTGAGAGCAATCAACCAATGGAACGGCTTGCCTTCAGAAGTTGTGGATGCTCTATCACTGGAAGTTCTATCACTGGAAGAAGAGACTGGACAACCACTTGTCTGAAATGATATAGGTACTCTCTTGATTGTGCAGGGAGTTGGACCAGATGACCTCCAAAGTCCCTTCCAACTCTGTTATTCTATGTTCTGTGTTCTTCATCAGAGCCTGGGAACTCAAGTCTCAGTTACATGAGAACTCCAACTTTCCCTGGTCAGTTTCCTCCAATGTGACTGCTACTTCTAATTTGGGAAGTTTTCCCTATTAATTAATATCAAGTTGAAGGCATCTGATCCTCTTGTGATGTCCTCCATCCTCAGAAGTTGAAAATTGCTATCCAGCCAACTTAGAAATTTTCTGGAAGAACTTGCTTGGCAATTTGTTACCTAATAGATGACATCCCTACAATTTCAAGCCACGTTGAGAGGGTCTGTAGTTTTATTTTAGGAAGGAACCGTCCACATCTTCTCCTTAGTCAGGAAAACAAAAGCAGACACCAAAACCAGATTTTTATTTTGCTTTGTTTTATTCCTCCACTTATTTTAAACCAGATGTTCTTTTCAACATTGCCATGATCATGGATCTGATTTCTCAACACAAATGAATATTTCCCATAACAATGAATTTCTTCATTCCTTCCTTCTTCTTGCTTTACTTCTTCTGAACAAATTTCTGTCTCTATATAGACCAATTGCAGGAGTCATTCGGCTAGGTTTCTCTTATACGTGTTAAATTATATTTGTCCTTCTGGAATAAGACTCCCCACACTGAAAGAATACATTTCCTAGTTATTGCCAAGTGGGCCCTGAATCTTAAAACAGACTTTTCAGCACTCATAAAAGTCCAAGTGCAAAGTTAGGGTTTCATCTCAGGAGACCAGCTGTGTCTTGTGCTGTTTTAACTTGATGCCTCCATTTTCACAGTTGCCCTAATGTCTCTGAACAAGTAATTTGTCCTCAGACTAAAACTGACTTTAGTGCTGGTATAAGCCCAGAATCTGACAAGCCAAAATACTGACACCATTATAAGGGGGAAAAAAATAAGATAAGAAAGAGTATTGGCATGTCAACAAAGACTATACTATGTGTCTAGAGAGGCTCTGAAAAAGAAGTTTGCCTAGGCAGCAGTAAGACAGAAATCAATTTTTCTGATTCCTGAAGGTGTTTTTTTGCAATTGTTCTGTTAGATCCTCTTATATGAGCAGCTCAGAGAGTGAAATTTCAGCCTGACTCACAACAGCTCAAAATCACAGCTAACAAAGGAAAGTGAATGATGAAAAAGAGAAGGGGGAATTCCAAAAATACACATAAGAGGGAGGCAGATTTCCCCTTGCTAGAAAGCATAAAAACATATCTTTGCAATTGTTAGCTGCTGGGTTATTTTTTATTTTTCGCTGATTTTTTTTAAAGAACTAAGCTTTGCGTGGACCCTTAAAACACAACGAAATATTTATGCTGTATTTAATAATATTATTTAATGGAGGTATTATTCTTCAAACTAATGTCACTCTAGAATAGGCACAGAAATTCTTCTTCCACTCATTTCTAGCCAGCTGCATCTGCACCTTACTTTATTTGTATGTTTTGCTGTTTTTTTTATAGTAGCCCTTAAGAAATAAGCTTTGCATGGACCCTTAAGACACAACCAAATATTTATGCTGTATTTAATAATATTATTTAATGGAGGTATTATTCTTCAAACTAATGTCACTCTAGAATAGGCACAGAAATTCTTCTTCCACTCATTTCTAGCCAGCTGCATCTGCACCTTGCTTTATTTGTATGTTTTGCTTTTTTTTTTTATAGTAGCCCTTAAGAAATAAGCTTTGCATGGACTCTTAAGACACAACCAAATATTTATGCTGTATTTAATAATATTATTTAATGGAGGTATTATTCTTCAAACTAATGTCACTCTAGAACAGGCTCAGAAATTCTTCTTCCACTCATTTCTAGCCAGCTGCATCTGCACCTTGCTTTATTTGTATGTTTTGCTGTTTTTTTTTTATAGTAGCCCTTAAGAAATAAGCTTTGCATGGACTCTTAAGACACAACCAAATATTTATGCTATACTTAATAATATTATTCAATGGTGGTATTATTCTTCAAACTAATGTCACTCTAGAACAGGCACAGAAATTCTTCATCCACTCTACTTCTAGCCAGCTGCATCTGCTTGGAAAAACACACCTTACTTTATCCTGAAATCCCTTCAATAGTCTTGCTGGGATGAAGATGCAAATTTACGTCCAGCTGGGAAGAAAGAGAAGACTGAGTAGGAAGCAGCCACAGGACTGGTCCTACTTCAAAGGTAAAGATGGCCTCAGGTTGAGCTCAGCTTCTGGTGATTATGAGGACACCACCATCCTGCTTTCTTGGCAAAAGTACAGAAGTGATTTGAGATTGCCTTTTTCCTAGATCTTTTTCAATATCTCATTCTAGCTTATAGTGCTTATGCTCCCTAGCATTTTCTGTGAAAATACTAACTAGGTCCAACTCTGATTAACTAGCCAGTCTGAACAAAGACTGCCATCTGCTGAGATAACAATGACCTTAGCTTTCTACAAAATTTTATGTACCTGGGTAATGTAAACCCACTTAATAGTCATACCGGTGGTGGGGAATGAAAGTGGCTTTCCATGGCCTGTGTATTAGTGCAGTTGTAAAAGTGTAACCCTGACAAAAGCTAATTTGGAAAGACACGAGGACAACAGAAGCAGCAGAAATAGAAAAATAAAAACAGCAAATGGATCCACACCATCCTATGTATGAACAGGAGCCCTGTCCCCCATGACCAAGGATGAAAATTTTTTTTTGAGAATGATAGAATCAAAAGATGTTGAGACTCTAGAAAGAGTACAGAGAAGAGCAACAAAGATGATTAGGGGAGTGGAGGCTAAAACATATAAGGAACGGTTGCTGGAATTGGGTATGTCTAGTCTAATGAAGAGAAGGACGAGGGGGGACATGATAGCAGTGTTCCAATATCTCAGGGGCTGCCCCAAAGAAGAGGGAGTCAAGCTATTCTCCAAAGCGCCTGAAGGCAGGACAAGAAGCAACGGATGGAAACTAATCAAGGAGAGAAGCAACCTAGAACTAAGGAGAAACTTCCTGACAGTTAGAACAATTAGCCAACAATTAGACAGTGGAATAACCTGCCTCCAGAAGCAGTGAATGCTCCAACAGTGGAAGTTTTTAAGAAGAGACTGGACAGCCATTTGTCTGAAATGGTATAGGGTTTCCTGCTTGAGCAGAGGGTTGGACTAGATGACCTCCAAGGTCCCTTCCAACATCATCATCATCATCATCATCATCATCATCATCATCATCATCATCATCATCATCATCATCATCATTATTATTATTATTATTATTATTATTATTATTATTATTATTATTCCATTGAATCCAGAAACCCATCAGATAGAACTATGGCATAACTCAAACTATAGTGAAAATTAGTCCAACTTTATGGAAGAACCTATGCATGGGCACCAAGAGCCACAGCGGTGCAGTGATTCGAATGCAATATTGCAGGTTGACTCTGCCCACTGACAGGAGTTCAACCCTGAGGGGGCTCAATGTTGACTCAGCCTTCCATCCTTCCAAGGTCGGTAAACCGAGGACCCACATTGTTGGGGGCAATGCACTGACTCTGTAAACCACTTAGAGAGGGCTGGAAAGCACCGTGAAGCGATAGTTTTCAACTTAAAACAGTTCATTTAGCAACCATTCAAAGTTACATCACTGGAAAAAGTGACTTATGACCATTTTTCACACTTATGACCGTTGCAGCATCCCTGTGGTCATGTGATCAAAACTCAGATGCTTGGCAACTGACTCATATTTATGATGGTTGCAATGTCTCGGGATCATGTGATCATCTTTTGCGATCTTCTGATAACCAAAGTCAATGGAAGAACCCAGAACTCACTAAACAACCGTGTTACTAACTTAACAATTGCAGTGATTCACTTAACAACCGTGGCAAGAAAGGTCGTAAAATGGGGCAAAATTGACTTAACCAATGTCTCACTTGGCAACATAAATCTTGGGTTCAATTGTCATAAATTGAGAACCAAATATATAAGCCTACATACTGTTGCTGTTGCTATCTCCCTTATGGAATATGGAAAACTTTGAACAGATTGAGAACAGAGGTGTCACAATGTAAGATGAATTTGAAGACATGGGGCTATACCACAGGAAAGTGAATATGTGGGGAATTGCAGAGCCCTGAACATTTATTGTGATGCCACAATCTTGATGGACCATCAATGGTCAGGAACATGCTTTGTTCCTGACCATTGATAAAGCTATTTAAACCACTACTCTGTGGGCCTCAAATGCTATCTAATGTCACATAAAGGTTTTTTTTTTATTCCTTCGGTGTTTTAATTTTGATACACTTTATCTAGTTATTGAAAAGTTTTTTTATTTAGATTATTTTACTAACTTTAAACATCATATTTTTTTTCTTTTTGATGAAAGATGTTTTGGACTCGGAAAACAAATACATACTTGGAAAGAAACACCAGTATACTGTAGGAAACCACACCCTATTATCCATGCATGAATGGATGAATCGATGATACGTGAACAGTTACATGTCCAACCTCATTTATAGATAGAGAGATGCTGCAGCGATCAATATCTAAACATCTGTATAGACAGAAACACAGCTTGAGTTTGGTGTTCCATTTAGTCCCCTAACCATTTTGAATGGTTCATTAATCAAGAACAGTAAACAGCTTAAGTGTCTCCATTGCATTGTCCTTAATGGAGATTATGGCCAAAATTTTCTTTTCAAGCTTATACAGGGAGTTCTCCACCTGCAAAGATGTTTTCATCAACTCTTGAAGGGCAGATAGGTGTGAAGCCAGTCTCCTCATTTTCATTATGTTTCATATTAACATCCCCAACACAAATAATGTCATAGGACAAAGGTCCTCAATCTTTTGAGCATCAGGGACCGGTTCCATGGAGAAAGGTTTTTCCACGGACCGGAGGGTACGTGGTTTTGTGTGCTGCCTACATCTCGCGGGTGGGGCTTTGCTTGCTTGTGTGGACCTGTTGGTGGCATACTGTGGCCCGGTACCGGTCCATGGACTGGATGCTGGGGACTCCTGTCACAGGAGATTTTTGGACAAGATGAAAGCATAGTTTCTTATACCCTTGAAATGTCCTAGAACAGCGGTATCAAACTCGCAACATCACGTGACGTGTCGCGACGTATCGTGACTTTTTTTCCATTGCCGGCAAATGGGGTGGGTGTGGTTTTGTTATGATGCATCCGGTCCACAGGCCAGCAGTTTGATACCCCTGTCCTAGAAGCTTGAAACACCTCCAGTGCTTCAAAAACCTGGTGAGTACCAAGTGGATATTTATGTTGTTTCAAATCAGCCTAGGCTCTAATTGTGGGTGCATTCTTTTGAAGGTACATATTTTTGCTGGTCCTTGGACAGCTCAGGTGACCAAATACTGGAATTGCATAACACCAGACATGTCACTGAAAGGCAAAATCAAAAAACTGCCATTTCACTTATTTTGGCTAGGTCAGAGGTAGGCAACCTTGGCTCTTTTATGATGCGTGGACTTCAACTCCCAGAATTCCTGAGCCAGCTACGCTGAGGGGAAAGGGAGAGGTTTCCATGCTTAGCCATGCTGGCTCAGGAATTCTGGGAGTTGAAGTCCACGAGTCATAAAAGAGCCAAGGTTGCCTACCCCTGGGCTAGGTCACGTGGGGAATTCACTGGAGAAAGCAATTGTGCTAGGAAGAGTTAGCAGTAAAAGGAAAAGTCATCAAGGAACATGGCAGCTGGACACCATCAAAGCTGACGTCAGCCAGAGCATAGAACAACTCAAAGAAGTGGTGCTAGATCGGAAGATGTGGCAAGATCTAATCCACAGAATTGTTAACAGTCAGACAAAACTATCAGCATCCTTTCTGCTGTGTTTAAAATAGCAACACAAGTAAGGGTTCCAACAGATAGCAATTGAAGAACAGTTACAAATTCTGACTTATAAAACACTGCATGGATGCTTATTGTTACTCCTTATTTATTTTTGAATGTTCTGGATATCTGAAAACTATTTTCTTTTCTTTCTTCTTTCTGCTGGTTAATGACCCCAATAAAGTTAGTTATATTTGCTTATTGTTTACAAATCTATACCAGACCAACAGTCTTTATCAGCCTCCTGATATAACAGCAGAAACAAAGCATACCAGACTACTTATTGGTCTGGAAAAAAGACCTTTACTACTGCTTGGAACAGTGTGGATTACAAAGTGACAGGCAGAATCTTTTAAATCTGTATTTGATATAAGAAGGAAAGAAAGAAGGAAATAAACAAAGCATCAAAACACAAAATTGTTCAGATACAGTGGATGATTTAACAGTAGGAAACTTGAAAAGAATATAGACACAGAAGCAATAAAACAGGAGGCAGGGATTACTCAAATGCTTCTAGGAAGCTATTACAGATCTTAAAAATGGATATAATTTGTTTTTCTGCCTATAACCACTTTTTTGCGGGCAGCTAACTCAACCATTTGAATGAGCCATGCTGTCTCCATTGGGGCAAAAGCTCTTTACATTTTTGCAGTACAAATCTTTTTGTATCGGCTTAACCACATCCTCAGCCAGTTTCCACAAAGTTGCTCATATCTCCTGTTTAAAAGAGCAGACACATAGATCTTTTGGTCACAGTATTTCTCACACAGATTATCGGGAAATTTATAGAATGAATTTAATTGATGGCTAATCATTCAACATTTATATTTAGAAGCACACTCTCATCTGCCCACTCTGTTCACTGAGTGCCACAAATTCTGTTGCTAGCCAATAGCTCTTTCTGAATTTCTGTCACATGACTATGTGCAGTGATGGGATTCAAATATGTGAGCAACCGGTTCTCTGTGTGGATGCCACTTCTGGAAGTCCGTTCTGGGCCTTGGCAACAAAAAATTAGCTATCGGTTCTGCCGAAGTGGTGCGAACTGCCTGAATCCCACCACTGCATCTGTGACAATACAACTCTGCGAAAGGAACAGGCATGAATCTATGTATGCCTTTATAATAAATAAAATAATGTTGTTGCATTTCTATATATCTGTCGCAACCCCAGCATTCTCTGATCTGTGGATCTTCCAGCCATTTTAAATCTCCAGAGCCTTCCAAATTGCATTGCTGACATTTTGCAGCAAAAGAGGCTTCTGTTTAGTTTTGTTTTATTTTATTTTACAAATAAAAATTTAGAAGAAACTCATTAAGCTCCTGGGAAGTTTAGCAGACCGATTTCAGTGAAAGAAAGCCACAGATGCCTTCAAAATGGATTTAAAAAATATCAGCTTCCACCCTCTCAGATGTTACCAATATGTTCCATGCTCCTTTCTCCTCTGAGGCAAAATTTTCCTTTTAAAAATTAAGGGCAGTCCTAGACTGTATCAAAGTTATCTCCCCCCCTCCCCATATTTCATATGTGAATATGCTTTAAATAACCAGAGTATGGTAATATTAGATGAACCATTAGATAAACAAGTTAAACATTGTGGTATGGTTTGGTGACTGGAAATCACTCAATATGAGAAGTCCGCCTTTATGTGGTAGAAAACCTTTCTCTGGTGCTGGATTGTGCCCTGAGTGCTGGGTATGGGGGAAAGGATTTTCCAAAACAAATGAAACATGATATTTGCTGCACTGGTTCATGAAGGGGGGGGATCTATTTGAGCAGCACTCTTACTAAACAAGAGATGTAAAGTGTTCAAGGTCTTTTGAACTCAACATCAGTTCAATACTGCCCCCTAGAGCATATTTGGGAGATTGGTCTCATGACAGGCAATCTAAATGAGATACACATAGCTCCATTTTTTTTTTCTACAATAAACATCCAAGACTTAAGATCTTTCCTACTGAGCTTTGTCCATTTAGAACAGACCATCTCTCTAATCATTCAGTGGCCATAAGATGGGTTCAAATACTAAGCAATTTCCTGTCTGGATCCTGGACATCAGAAACGAAAAATATCATGCTATTGGACAAATCACCTCTCGCTTTCCAAGAACGTAACTTTAATTCGTGTCAGAATCAAGTTCGTGAAATTTACACCATACTGCATCTACTCGATTTAAAGGGTCATAAAACACAGTTATTCTTGTAGGATAGAAGTTTGTTTGTCTACTTTGTTCTCAGCATAGGCATCTTCCTAACTGTCATGGTTCTGACAGATGAAACTCTTCGAAAGAACTTCGAGGCATTGTTTATGTTAAAGAATCTTTATTTTGAGTAGCATAATATTGGCACTGCATAATCGAAGCCAAAAACTGAATTTTCCTCCCCTGAGCACATAGTATCAAAGCACAATTCCCTCTTCCAATTAACAGTCATAAATCACATTCCCCAATTAGCTTGAAGCGCGGGCTTCCTCTCCAGTTCTCCCCGCCAATTCCTTATCAGCTCTGGTTACAATAACCTTGTTTCTCACACTAGGTTTAATGTTGTTATGTCTCGCTGAACTCTCGTTCACATCCCCCCTCCCAGCATCATCTAACTCTAAAAGCAAAAAGTAAAATATGGCTACATTTCCATCTGTTGTCAATGCAAAAACATCCGATGTTAGAAGCTTTGACACTAACAGTGTTATTTAGGAAGGTAAAATGGTTTCCATCAGATATTTTTTCCACCAGACATTGTGTGTACACTGTGAAAAAAATGAGATCCTGCAAGTTAGACTGTAAATAGACCTGTAAGACTGATATCTGAATGATTAATTAGTTGTTTTTTAAACAGTATGTCTTATTAAAACATTTTGTAATCCATTAAGTTCTTTTGTAGGCATACCACTTTCTGATGGTCTAAGTCAAGGGTAGGCAACCTTGGCTCTTTTATGACTCGTGGACTTCAACTCCCAGAATTCCTGAGCCAGCCATGCTGAGGGGAAAGGGAGAGGTTTCCAAGCTGAGCCATGCTGGCTCAGGAATTCTGGGAGTTGAAGTCCACGCGTCATAAAAGAGCCAAGATTGCCTACCCCTGATCTAAGTAAAGACATATAATGGATCAGAATAAAACATATTCACAGACACAACACCTTTGTTTTGTATCCACAAGGACCAGTACAGCTAGTCTTTGGCTTACAATGATTCATTTAGTGACCATTTGAAGTGAGAATGGCACTGAAAAAAATGACTTTTGGCTGTTTTCACATTGATGGCCATCCCCGTGGTCACATGATCAAAATTTGGATGCTTGGCAACTGGCGTGTATTTATGACGGTTTGCAGTGTCCCAGGGTCATGTGATCAACTTTCTGACAAGTCGAAGGGAAAGCCTAATTCACTTAACAACCGTGTTACTAACTTAAGCACTTCAATGCTTCACTTAACAACTGTGGCAAGAAAGGTCGTAAAATGGGGCAAAACTCACCTAACTACTGTCTTGCTTAGCGACAGAAATCCTGGACTCAGTTGGGGTCATAAATCAAAGTCTACCTGTAACTACAAAGTCCTGTCAGCTCGGAAGCCATCAAATCAACCTGTAGACTTTATGCCAAGTGTATTTTTGGTAGCTGACCAGCAAAACCTGCCGCATCTGTGAGATGAATAACTTGGGAAGGAACAGAGTAAATCAGACATGTCAAACACAAGGCCCGGGGGCCAGATGCGGCCCGCGAAGTGGTTTCATGTGGCCTGCAAAGCCATCCTGGAAACAATGATGGAACGGCCCCCTCTGCCTTGGCCCTGGCCCAGGCCGGCCGGGAGCCAATGTACAATTTTGTGATGGCCATCTATGCTGAAACACATTCAGTCTTAGCTCCACAAGGCCATCTGGAACCAGCGAAGAACCAACCCCTGCCGTGTCGGCCCCACCCCCTGGGTGCATGCTGGGGAGGTGTCACCCTTTGTGAGGAATGCAAAAATGCACCATCACCTGGAAGTGGCCAGCAAATGGCCCTCACCTACTTCACATATCCAGCAGGCAGTTTCAGCAGGCAGTGAGGTTCCTCCAGTGGACCATGCCTTGGCACTTGCCCCGGTCCCAACCCCCTTCTGCCAGAGACCCTCAGATCTGTCCCACTCCTGCCCAGGCCCCTACAGGCACCCTTGACACAAACGATGTAGAGCTGGCCATGCCCAACCAATAGACCACACCCACTCCATCCACACCCACCCAGTAGGCCACACACACCCTGGCCACACACACCCGCCCCCCCCCAAGGGCAACCACAATACTGATGCGGCCCTCAATGAAATTGAGTTTGACACCCCTGGAGTAAATAGTGAATTTCCTGGATACCTTGGAGAGCTGCAGTTTGCTTCCTGAGAAGCAGTTCATAAGAAAAGGTGCTTTTTAAAAAAAGCAACTGGACCTTCTTTATTTTTTTCCTTGAAGATGTTTCACTTCTCATCCAAGAAGCTTCTTCAGTTCTTACTGAGTGGTGGGAATGGAAGGATTTATATTCCTGGCAGTCATCTCGTCTTTAGCAATCCGAAGGTTCCAGCTGCCTTTTGAAAAAAGCATCTTTGGGAACAACCATGATGGATGACTGAGAATCTTGACAGGTGGTTTGCATCTCTTTACACTACCATATATAAGGAGTTTCAGCCTATGTGGTAGCAAGATACTGT
Organism: Protobothrops mucrosquamatus; assembly: GCF_001527695.2. NCBI lineage: Eukaryota > Metazoa > Chordata > Lepidosauria > Squamata > Viperidae > Protobothrops > Protobothrops mucrosquamatus. The sequence continues at coordinate 1,778,262 of NW_015386389.1, forward strand.
CTGGTGGGGGTGGGGATAAAGGAAAGAGGAATATTTAGAGGAAGGAATCTTCCAAAACAAAGAAAGTCATCCATTCTGCAAGGGAATGGATGAAATCAGGATTGGAATGTGTTATTTTGTTTTTAGGAAGTTGCTAATTTTACTGAAAGTCTCTTAACTTTCCCTGCAATTCTTCAAATGTTTTGTATGCACACGGCAAATCTCCTGCCAGAACTATGTGCTATTATATTTCCAGATACAGTTTGTGCTCATCAGCTTTCTTATACCAGGGATATGAGCCAGATGTGTGAGCATAACCATCCCTGTTTTCCCAATGTGAACAGCTGGTCTGGGGCTTCTCTGTTGCTGTGCATGATTCACATCTGCTTCTTCCCAGCTGCCTGGAAGATTCAGTGCAAAAATTAAGAGAACAAAACAAAACCCTTCGGTAGGCAACACAAACCTACTTTTGCAAAATATTTGGGTTACCCCATTTCAGGATTGCAGAGGGGGGGCTGACATGATCTGTTTATCATCTTTGCAGTTCAGAAAGTCAGATTTATTTATATTTATCATTAGGCTTGTTTGCTACCCATCTTTCCACCATGCCAGAAAGTTTAGCATTTCCTGCTTATACTAATATTTCATGTGCAGAGATAATATTCATTCATTTAGGTAGATGAAGACAAACGTTCAGTCACATGAGCCCATTCCAGAAGTTTGGAACGGCAAAGCCAAGATCACAGATTTATCACCGCAGTACGAACAAGTATTTCTTTGCAAAATGAAAAAGAAACTATTTCACTGATTAACAATATGAATGCAAAAAAACATGTTGATTGATAGAATCCAATCCAATTGATAGATTTTGTAAAACATTAGGAACCGTGGTGGCGCAGTGGTTAGAATGCAGTACTGCAGGCTACGTCTGCTGACTGTCAGCTGCCAGCAGTTCGACAGTTCGATTCTTACTGGCTCAAGGTTGACTCAGTCTTCCATTCTTCCGAGGTTGGTAAAATGAGGGCCCAGATTGTTGGGGGCAATAGGCTGACATTTCTAAACTGCTTAGAGAGGGCTATAAAGCACTGTGAAGTGCTATATAAGTATAAGTGCTATTGCTAAGTGTTATTGCTATCTCAGGGGAAATCTCTCTCTAGTAGCCTGTTACAAAGTTTTTAAGTTATCAAGGACAACATTTTTGGGCCAATTTATGCAAGCAGAAGGATTAAGTAAATTATTCCAAAACTTTATCAGTTGCTTCAGAGTGAAAAATATATCTTTAAAGGCAGTCCAGGAGAAAGACAGAGACAGAGCGGGAGTGGGAGGGGGAAAGAGAGAGAAAGGAGGGAGAGAGGAAGAGGGAGAGATGGAGGGAGGGAGAGGGAGAGATAGAGAGAGGGAGGGAGGGAGGGAGAGGGAGTATGTTAAAAAAAATGCGTACATAGTGGGAATATCCAAATGCACAACTCCTATATGAAGTTTGAAATGATACAACCCAAGTAATTCTTGGATACTTCATCCTATAAAGATTCCCCACTAATGTGTTACAGAGCAGCCGAACCAACAAATCTTTCATGTGACTTCCAATAAATCCCTCTTTTCTTGTTAGTTCCAGCACAGGAAAGGAATCACTATATGTTCATTAATTTATGGATATCTTTTATCTATGGGGAACAAAGGCTATTGTTCTGCTATTGCTATACAGATGAGCTATTACGACAAAGCCAGAGATTATTACAAATTCTCAAATGACTTTTTCCTTTAATAGTGAACATCAGATTGCATGTAGCTAGTGTTTCTACAGGACACATGTAAATGACAGAAGAAAATCACTGTGATTTTCAAACTATTCAATCTGTCAGAGTGAGATGAATTACCTTCTCAAACCACACAGAGAGTCCATTAGGATTGAGAAACATTCCAAGGATTACAAAAGGCTATTAGTAAAAGATTAGGTTCAAAAGCCTCCAGAAGTCTTTATCTAGCTCGCTTGTTCATACCCTTCTCTTGTGTTTTAAAAAAATAAGCAGAAAATTCATAATTACTGATCTGCTCTGTTTCTGAGGTTCGGAGGGCGATCTGAAATGCTAGAAGATATTATTCTTCCAGCAAGAGACCAAACATTTGGAAGAATAAATCTCTGGTAATGTTGATCGACTCAGATTGGATCCTGCAACATTATCCTGGGACATGTACATTACAGGTAGTCCTCAATTTACGACCACAATGGACGCAAAATTTCTTTTGCTAAGTGAGACATTTGAGACATTTTGCCCCATTTTATGATCTCTCTTGCCATGTTTGTTAAGTGCATCACTGCAGTTGTTAATTTAATAACAGGGTTGTTAAGGGTGATCACATGACTGTCACAGTCATAAATATGAGTCAGTGGCCAAGCACCTGAAATTTTGATCATGCCGCAACCGTCCCAAGTGTGAAAAACAACCGTAAGTCACTTTTTTCAGTGCTGTTGTTGTAACTTCGAACGGTCACTAAACAAATTGTTATAAGTCAAGGATTACCTGCATACTTCTTAAACATGCTGCTTCTTGCATGTTTCCAACTGATGTGACACAGAAACCTTTACATTTTAGGGTGAGGAGGGTAGAGTAACCATATTCTCATGGACAGCATCCTTTATATCACCAGAATCCAGCCTCCCCTGTTTTTTTTCCCAAAAGCATTCTTTTATTTAAAGGGGAACCTATTTGCTCAACATAGTCCTTAGCTTCTGGCCTTTAAAAGTTCTTATTAAAATAAAATATGTGTGGTGCAGTCCTGGGCTTTCCTTAGAAGTTGGTCTGGCTATCCAGGAAGAGAGACAAATGTAGGTGGAAGAGATTTGGGAGAATCAGAGAGGATGATGGAAATTTGCCTCCTGATAATTACAGCTTTGAACTATGGTGCTGGAGAAGACTCCTGTGAGTCCCTCGGACTGCAAGGTGATCAAACCGGTTAGTCCTAGAGGAGATCAACCCTGACTGCTCTTTAGAAGGCCAGATCCTGAAGTTGAAACTCAAGTACTTTGGCCACCTATTGAGAAGGAAGGACTCCCTGGAGAAGGGCCTAATGCTGGGAAAGATGGAGGGCAATAGAAGAAGGAGACGACAGAGAATGAGGTGGCTGGATGGAGTCATTGAAGCAATAGGCGTGAGTTTAAATGGACTCCAGAAGATGGCAGAGGACAGGAAGGCCTGGAGGAACATTGTCCATGGGGTCGTGATGGGTCGGACATGACTTCGCAACTAACAACAAGGTGACAGTAGCCAACTGTTTTGTGATAAGGCAACTCCCATCCCATCCCCTATCATGGCAACTATTTTGAGTCTAAATATACTGGCTGTTCCAAAAAAAAGGCCATCCAAACCTTGTGTGGACAATGCAGGCACATGTATTTTACTAATGCTATATCAATATACAATAGTACCCAAAGGTGCTTTTTTTCACGAGGCAACTGGACTTTCTTGTTTTTTCTTTGAAGAGGATTTGCTTCCCATCGAAGAATGATGAGAATGGACGGTGGGGAATGGCAAGATTTATACTCCTTGCAGACAGCTGGTCATTTGCATCCTCTTAAAGAGTCGTTGAAGCCCCTGGAGGCTTATCTGGGTCACCTGAGTAGTACAAATGGGTGTGGAGCCTTCTTGGAACTGTTGAAAGGACTGTGTTATAGACTGAAGAGGGCTGTTCAATTTTGACATAGGCCATCTATGTCAAAATGGAACAGCCCTCTCTCAACAGAGGGGGAGGGGTATGACATCATCTCTGTCCAGTCTACAACACAGTCCTTTCCAGAAGGCTGACGACACAAATAAGCCTCCAGGGGCTTCAACGACTCGTTAAAAGAATGCAAAGAGTCACACGTTAGTTACATAGTAACTCTTGCTCTGTGCACATCTCTTTGAAGTCTTTTCTTGGCTTCTGTGGTCATTTTGTGTATTTTTGTGTGTGTTTTTTTTCTCACCAGTAGAGGCCAAGTGAAGTTTTTATTTTATTTAACCCACCTCTTTATTAACTTTAAGGTTTATTTCTCATGTAAAGTAATGATATACAACCCTATCTTTTCACACGTTGCCTTAAAAACATCCGTTGTCTTTGGTTTGGGAATGTATTAAATTTATTTTCCTTATGGGGGAAAAATTATTTGGTACTCCTTGTTTTTGGTACTCATCCCGTCTCCCGGAATCTATGAATGATGAGTACTGAGGTTCCACTGTAAGGAAACGAGAAAATAACAGCAAGAACGTATTACTTCGTCAGATGGCTTCTTTTGTATATTGTTCCCGATCTTTATAATTATTGTCCTCTCTGAAATTCTGTCTTTCAACAATTTGGGGTATATTTCCAATTTTTTATGGCTTTCAGATAAATAGGAAATCCAACAGAAATCAAGTTTGAAACTAAAGAAAGCCTGTCTGAGCATGAATTTCATTTCTGTAGTGGAAAGTTTATGCTTTCTAGTAATTTGCAAGTGACCATAAGGCAGAGCATAGTCTCACAGTGTTTATTTGACATTCTGCCACTTTTTCTCTCCTCCTGTTTCCTTTTGCACCAATCAGCCCTTTTTTAGGAGAAGTATCTCTCTTTTCACAATCCTGTTGGGATACTCTATGGTTTTATAATAAACACATCTGCTCACGAACCTCGTTGGTTTTTATCTCTCGCTTGAAGTCAGTCTGAGCGTTGCCATTCGTTACCCATAGGTAAAGCAAAAGCCATAAAGGTAAATGGCATTTCTGTGTACCCTTCAACTCAAAACACAATAATCTTAGAGATGCTTGTTTTGGTAAATGAATCCATCAAATGGAGCCAAAAAAAAGACTCATCCATTCCAAGTCCATAAATGTTAAAGAGCTCTTACCTCTGAAGGAACAAAGTTGTTTTTAGGGTTATAACTGCAGGATATTCATCAAGGCGTTTCTAAAAAGCGAGGCGTGCAAACTGCAATTGCCTCGTTTCTATGTTTGTATCAGCCTTTGGGGAAATTCGCATCGGGCAACCCAAAAAAACACAGCAATGTTTGAACCATATTAATAAGGGTGGGGGGGGGGGAGAGAGAAAGAGAGCTAAGGAGCTGCCAATTGGCAGGCGAACATGTTTTGATGGTTTGATAAGGGTACTAAAGGGTTTATGATGTGACAGATGTTTCACTACACTATTGTGAAATGAATAGATTATGAGAAGTAATTAGATGTACATTGGAATCAATGCTGTTATCATCGAAGCCTTCAGGCTATGCAATAGATGAGAGTCACGGCAGCAGGTGGTCCAATGGCTGGGAGACAGGAAGAGACCCCCGCAGGAGACTGAGTGACAGGTTTCACAGATCCAGGGGGTGAGAGATCTGAGCCACCGCCTGCATTTGTAATCTTTACTCATGTATAAATAATAGCAACTAGACTATTGACTTCAGATGCTATGTCATAGCCTCTGTTCCTCTTACAACGCCCACATGCAATAACTGCTTCCTTTTATTTAAGGTTATTTTTATACGTTTATACGTTGCCAAATCTGCCTGGGTATTTCTGCCAACCTTACACAATCAGTCGAAGGATTTTGGTGGATCGCAAGCATGACTGGCTGTCTTTCATGCCGTCCAAACTGGTCACTGTTCTTTACTTTTTGCAAGTCCGTGATCGGTAAACTCCAATCAATAAAGGAGAATCTCTGTAGCTCAGGGTTGAAATGAAGGGTCCTTGATGCTTTCTGATTGTTTTGATTGTTTTCTTGCAGACGTTTCATTACCCAAACTAGGTAACGTCATCAGTGCTCTGTTGATGTTACCTAGTTTGAATCATGCAAGAAACTAACCAACCTCAGAGAGCATCAAGGACCCCTCAAACTCCAATCATAATAACATCCTCCCTTTATCACCCATTCCTTTCATTAGCTGTTATTGCCTAGCAAGTTAGTTAGGCTGTGGAGAAAGCTTACGGATAGTCCTCATTTAGTGACTGTCACATACTGTGACCTTTTGCAGTTACGACAGTGATGAAAAAGTCACTTTGCAACCAAGCTTCACATTTATGACCACTGTACACTTGCAAAGAAAAGGAAAGATGAAGTAAAGTCATGAGCCCAGTTTTACTTAGCAGCCATTTTGCTTCATGACCAAGTTGCCAGTCCATATGGGGTTGCTAAATGAGAACTTATTTTATTTAAAGCAGGGTGTTTTTTTTCTCCTGAAGTACTGAAAAGGTGACATTAAAATGTGATCATTGCTAATCTCATTACCTTTTATTTCTTGTCAGGATAGATGGAACTTTACAGTAAATTATGACAAACGTGGCCCGCTGGTTTTGCTGGGATCAAACTGACTTCAACTAACATGAAATTATATCTAATTGTGTCATTCCACTAACAATGCTTATTGATAAAGCAGAAGCTCATCTAATAGGAAGGAGAGAAGGGGAAGGGGAAGAAGGAAAAATGTAGGGAAAAGGGGGAAAAAAGAGAAAAGCCTTGACTTTCAACTCCTTTTGGTGCAATAGAATAAGGTAATAACATACAACCTCAACTTTTTTATTTTCACATAATAATATATACTAGACATTTCTATAACGACAAACCTATCCAGTCAGCAAAACCCACCTCAAGCACAAACACATTGCTACATTCTCATGGCAATGCCTTTGTTTCATCCTCATGGCAGCTTGTGGTCCTTAGCTGATTTTATTTATTTAGTTAGTTAGTTAGTTGGTTGTTTATTTAGTTATTTGATATCCCACCTTTATTATTTTTACAAATAACGTAAGGTGAAAAACATGTCCAACATGCCTGCCTCCTCCTATTTTCCCCACAAAAACAACCCTGTGAAGTGGGTTGGGTTGAGAGAAAGAGAGAGGGAGGGAGGGAGAGAGAGAGAGAGAGACTGGCCCAAAAATCATCAGCTAGCTCTCAATGGGTAATGTGAGACTTGAACTCACAGCCTTCGGCTTTCTAGCCTGGTGCCTGAACCACTAGACCAAACTGGGTCTCTTGTTCTATCCGTTCCATCCTTAAAATAGTGTTTTCTTCCTCCAAACACAGTTTTCTCTATACCTAAGATCTAGCATGCTTAAATGAAGATGCAGCTGCTGATGTGGTCTGCACAACTCCGCTTGGCCATTTTAGATTGTTGAGTGTGTATCGCTCCCTCTGCAGTCTTTCTTGACCATTTTGGCTTAGGTTGAAAGAGACCAGGCATCTGGTTTCCATAGCAGCCATCTGCCTGTTTAATAACAAACCAATGTTTTCAGAAGAGCTTTTATAAACTTATCAAAGCCTTGGTGCTCCCAGAGCGTGGTTGTTTTCTTGTAGACGTTTCATTACTCAAACTAGGTAACATCATCAGTACTTCTGGCACTGATGATGTTATCTAGTTTGAGTAATAAAATGTCTGCAGGAAAACCATCAAGCTCAGAGAGCACCAAGGACCCCTCATTTCAACCTTGACCTATAAATATTCTCCTTTATTGGTAACTATGAAAGGTTTAATAAACACGATGCTAGCAGTCTGTTAAAACAAGCTAGACAATTTTTTAAAAATGGGTGTAGTCCTATTGTTGTGGGGCATTGGCCTTGGGAACTGGGGCAGCAAAATTTAGGCCCACAGACTATTCTGCCAATTGAAGGACATCACACAACCATTTGGGTAAACACAAAACCTAATAGCCTGTTATCAATCTACATATCTCTCTATCTCTATCTCTATCTCTATCTAGATATCTAGATATCTAGATAGAGATATATAGATGTAGATGTAGATGTAGATATAGATATAGATACATATAGATACATATTCTTTTTCTTCACTTTCTCAAGCTCCCGTTCAGAAATGGACAGAAAATCATATCTGTCCCCCAACTTCCCACCTCATTAAAGCTCTTACAATTAAATGTGAAAATTCTGATGGCACTTACCTCCCTACGATAAGAACTATTTTTGTTGTCATTTAATTAGAAGTTGAGGCAGGAGAAGGGACATGGACTGTCACAGTTCTGAGAAATTCCTGAAGTCAGCAGAAACAGAATCCTCAGAGGGCAATTTCAAAAGCTTGATTTTCTACTAAGAGAGCTGGGAATTAAGTTTGTTTTCATCTTTTTGTGCCTTTGGTTTTTATGACGATTTTATACAATAGAACAGAAAAATGTCCATTGGACATAATTCAAGTGAGGAGAACAGCAGTAACTATAAGAGGAAGTATTGAGAGTATTAATATTTGACTAATATTAGTTCAGAGCTAAACAGATTGTGTAGTGGGGTCTGTGTGGGCTTGTTTAACATATGGCTCTACAGAAAGTCCTTGACATCTGACTGATTGCTTAGTGACTGCTTGAAATCATGATGGTCTCAGGAAAAGGGACTTACTTCCTGGATTCAAAGCTCCAATGGCCAGCATCCCCCTATGGTCATGTGACCACATTTGGGGCCTTTGGCAATTGGCCTGCATTTATGGCTGTTTGCAATGCCTCACAGTCACACAATTTATGGTTATTATTTTTTTGCTGGAAAAACCAGCATTTATTTCTGGGTTTTGGCAAAAAATGCCCCATAGAAAACAAAGGATTTGCTTAACTACTGTAGTGCTCATTTAATGACTGCTGCAAAGAGGTCATATGATCAGATGTGGTCAAGTGTGTAACCCACTTAATAACTGTCATGACTTATGACCAAAATTGTGAGCTCAGTTACAGTCATACGTGGAGTACTTTTGCTGACAGCTGAAGTAAAGAAAGAAGAGGTGAGAAGTAAAGGAACATAACGGATACACAACAATTCAATATTAGGAGCAACATATTGTAGGATAGGATAGGATAGGATAGGATAGGATAGGATAGGACAGGACAGGACAGGATAGGACAGAAAGAATAGAATAAATAGAGTAGAGTAGAGTAGAGTAGAGTAGAGTAGAGTAGAGTAGAGTAGAGTAGAGTAGAGTAGAGTAGAGTAGAGTAGAGTAGAGTAGAGTAGACTAGAGTAGAATAACAGAGTTGGAAGGGACCTTGGAGGTCTTCTAGTCCAACTCTTTGCTCAAGCAGGAAACCCTATACCATTTCAGACAACTGGTTGTCCAATCTCTTCTTAAAAACTTCCAGTGTTGGAGCACCCACAACTTCTGGAGGCAAGAAGAATGAATGTGTATCACATGCAATGATACAATGTGGTTAATTGTGATAAGATGCAATGTTCCTGCACTTCTTCAGCAATCTAGTAATGCTGAGTTTAAGACAGATAAATTGTACAGTGGCATCTATAACCAGCTTGCTCCTGTCCTCAAAAATGGTTGCAATTAAACAGGAGAGGATCAGGAAAAACTCTGTGTCTGTTACCTTGTCACATAGTTAGGTACATTTTGCCAGTGAGATGAGAAAGTAGATTAGAAGTAGTAGAAATCATGTATTTACAATGACATCTGATTTCTCTCTGAGGGACCATCGGGTAAAAAAAAAAATCAGCACTGCTAATAGTCTCTAGATCACAGTTTGAATATCAGAACGCTGAGCTGATAGAACAATTATGATTACTTGAGAAGAAGAAGAAAAATTGAGAAATTGGCAAAATGTGCTATATGGATTGTCTCTGGTGGGATAATTTTATTAAGCATTATTATTCCCCAATAAACTCATATTACATTTCCAATTTTTAGTGATTGTGGACTAATACACTGTCCAATTTAAGAGGACAGTGCTACTGAAAAATGCAGCAGTATCAGCAATAAAAAACAACACTAGTAAGTAAGAGTCTATATTGCACAAAACCATTATACATCCAATCAAACGACAGTGGAGATTTTATAATCATTTATTTAAAGGAACATTGTCCCATAAAATCTGGTCAAGGTGATTCAATCTTCATGATAATGGCTTAGTGCTCTAGTACTCCAGTGATGGGTGTGCCCAATTATCATTGCTTATCTACAATGTCAAGGAGAGGACAGGACAACGTACTAAGCCTCATTTACACAGGGATGGAATCAGGATTATGTGAAGTGTTATCGCAGTACTATTTTATTTTAGATTTTATAGAATATTTTATAATTTTATACTATTTTAAGAAGAGATTGGACAACCATTTGTTTGAAACAGTATACTGTAGGGTCTCCTGCTTGAGTATGGGGTTAGACTAGAAGACCTCCAAGGTCCCTTCCAACTCTGTTATTCTGTTATTTTCTGGGAACTCTTGGCAATGAAACAAACAAGGAGTTAGCTATATAGATTTGGTAATGATATTGCTAAAGATGGTGGTGTTAATTTGGCTATACAAACACCAAACTATCTCTTGAAACAATTCTGAAAGTCTGCAGTAATACCAATATAAAGTCTGCATATAGCTAGATATATCGAGACAAAGTGCATCTAGAATGAGAGATTAAGTCAAAATCATTTGTAGTAAAGGGTTTTCTTCTTATCTATTTTCTAAAATGTCCATGATATGATAGAAATACAGACAGCAGTCTGGTGGTGATATTAGGCTCATAAGATACGCTAACCTTATTTCCTCTGGCAAACATGTATTTTTGTCAAATGATCCCGGGTCATCTTCACTATCTCCTTTAGCTAAACACAGAGATTTCCCCCCTCCCACCCACATTTGATCAGAAAGAAAGCACTGCCTCCAAAACAGTGTAAACAAAATCCTACAAATGCACACAGCACATTATGAGCCACGGGCACTAAACAAACCGAGGTTTCCCCTCACGCTCGGCTTTCGTGGAAAAGAAAAGGTGAGAGAAGATGGCTGTGGAAGCCTTGCCTTTAATCCAATTTATTTTGGATTTAATCTTGCAAACAAGGCCGGCCTGCTTATTCCCAATTATGAACGGCACATGTAATCAGTGTCCTCATTAAAAGAAAAAAAAAAAGGCTGCTCGTTATGCCTATTAGGAATGGAAATCTGAAATGCAAATTCAGCAAATCAAAACATTAAATGAGCTTTACCCAAGATGCTCTCTGAGCTGCTGCCAGGGTGGCACATGCTGGCTGACACCTGCCCCAAATTCTCCCTCCAGCCAGAACATTTCATTCTGTTCCAGTCTTTGCCTCCTAATTGACCTGCTTATGATCTCTGCTACAATTAACATATGCTTATTAGTAATGGCTGGTTAAAGATTTCAAACTGCTGCAGTTTACAAAGTCTAATAGAGATGGCACACACCACAGGAAAGATGCGCCATGCTCTCCCCTCACCGGCAGGCACTTCGTAGCTTGGTTCCCTGCCCTGGAAGTGAGGTAATTTTTCCACACCATTGGAAAAAGCCGTCCTAATTGAAAGGGGAAATCGGCATCTAAAAGTAGCTTAAGGCTCCCAATGTTCTGACAGAGATTCGGGGAGCAAGTTTGATTTTCTTCTGTTTCTTTCAGTTCAATAAATTGGATTAAAGGCAAGGCTTCCACAGCCATCTTCTCTCACCTCTTTTCCACAAAAGCCAAATGTGAGGAGAAATCTTGGTTTGTTTAGTGCTTGTGGCTCATAATGTGTGGTGTACATTTGTAGGGTTCCGTTTACACTGTTTTTGAGGCAGGGCTTCTTTCTGATCAAATGTGGGTGGTGGTGGGGAATCTCTGTGTTTAGTTAAAGGAGATAGTGAAGATGACCCAGGATCATTTGACAAAAATACATGTTTGCCAAAGGAAATAAGGTTAACGTGTCTTATGAGTGTAATATCCCCATCAAACTACTGTTTGTATTCCTATCACTTCATGGACATCTTAAGAACTTTTACCTAACAAGAAAACCCTTTCCTGCAAATTATTTTGGCTTAACCGCTGAAATCCAAGGGAAGAAGGACAAAAAAATGCATAGCAAATATACAAACGCGTCTCCTGAACAAGGCTCAATCATTCCAGCAAGCTTGAATGGGAATTGAGACAAGAGAGGTCATTAGTTGTTGTTACAATAGCAGAAGAAAATCAAAGCTGTATTTTAATTTATCAAATTAATCCCGTAGGCCAGCATGGAAAACCGCTATTCACTTAAGATCTACCCAATTTAACCCTGACAATGGCTGGAGAAAGGAATAATCCAAGTTACCTTCTCATGATCTGACCATTAGTGATCCCTCTACCAAACTATGGGTTTTAACCTGGCCTGCTTTGAACAGAAACTGAAGAGAATTAGATGTGACACTGGAAGAAACATCTCTCTGCCCTTTATCAGTAGGGATGGAAAGATTCCCCTTGTTACAACTATGGTGCTGAAATGCAAACTGTGTTAGATTGCCCACAACGTGCGTTTTCTGATTCCTTAGAAGACCTGCACAAAGCAACGCCAGAGGCGATCACCTGAATAGCTGAATTGGACATCCAGTTATGAAGCCACCCCATAAACGTTCTGTATATAATTATGTAGATTGTGTTTCCCTCTCTTTTGTCATATTCTCATCATACACTAAATAACAAATAATAATTAATCAAACACTTGTGTTTGTTTGGGTCATTGTCACGTTTACCATGTTAAGTCATGATTCTAGGTACTCTACAGTTTCTAGACCAGGGGTCTTCAAAGACCCTTTTATGACTTGTGAACTTCAACTCCCAGAATTCCTCAACCAGCGTGCCTGGCTGAGGAATTCTGGGAGTTGAAGTCCACAAGTCATAAAAGGGCCAAGTTTGAGGACCCCTGGTCTAGACTTTCCTCATCATCCTTGGATTCCTTGCACAGGAATATCTGGCCAAGCAAATAATGCTAAAGAGCTTTTTCCTAACAGCTCTGGCATTACAGAATATTTTGATTTGAAGGATATTGATTTGAAAGATATTGATTTGAAAGATATTGCAGGTTCTCTAATCTAACCTCCTCTTTAAGGGGTGGGTAAGAGAAGGGTCATTTCATCCAAAACAAACCTTGGATTTGTTTGGTGCTAAACCCTCTGGACATTTGTGTTATGCAAATTGAACAGAAGGTAAATACCTTCATCTGGCTGCTAGCACTTAAGTAATATCCTAGAGTGGCTTTGCAGAAACTGGGCTGTTGTAAAATCTCCGCTCCCTGGTCATTTCATCTTTACTATCTTCTAAAAGGGTCTTATGGGGAGAAAGGAACAAGCCATTCCCTAGCCCCAACACTCACAGTGGTGGTATCAAACCCAATTGGGCCACCACCAATTTCTCAATACATATTTTTACATCTTAAAAGCCAAAGGGCTCTTCTCCTTATTCTGGCAAAATAGTTGTTGTAGAGGATGATGACATTGCTACTACTCTTCTTGTAGTAGATTTAAAGCCTGCCAAACTGCCAAGATTCTTGATGCTTATAACTTCTTTTTTTTAAAAAAAATAAATATATATATATTATAAGCAAGTTGAAGAAAAGAATTCTTCCTCTTTTCGGCTCCTTACCTCTCTCTCCAATCTTGCCCAATTGCAAATTCCTCACCATCATTCACCATGATGATCCATAGTAAGAGGAGACATAAGGATTATCACGTGAGAAGGACTGGAGTGCTGGTTCTTAGTGGCCACATGGATAGAATCTTTCCCAAAGGCTCTTTTCTAAGTGCATTCACTAATACTGTAATTGAATCAATCTATCAATCCACTTCCTACTGTGGGAAGTCAGCCCCCCAGAGAAGGAAATATTAAAAGGGCAGAAAAAATATATTTCCTCAAAGGATCTTAAAGAGGCAGGAAAGCATGCCCAGTTTTCTTAATAGCCCCAGGTCTCCCTTCCCCAAGCAGAAACCAGCTCTACAGAGATGCAGATGTAAATCCAGGGAGCTAGGAGATTAAGAAGACAAAGACATAAAATCTACATACCCCATCCAAACTCTAAGAGTCATCAGCCCCAGTCCCAGGAAAGCAGGATATACCTTTGGACATAATAGGATTAACCCATCACCATCAGAATACCAGAAAGGCACACTCAGACTCAGGTCAAAGTTCATGCCACAGGACAACTCCAAACAAAAGGCTCCAGAGGGTATAAAAACCCACTCCCTACATGTGCTCGCTCTCTTTTCTTCCAGGGCCATCTTTCTGTCTGACTCTCCTCTTCAATAAACTGCAACCTTCTTTCTAAAACAGTCGCCATGTTGTTTATCCCCGGCTTGGACTGAACCAGGATGAAGACTTTTCTTCCAACACTACCTTTCACTCTTCCAAGCATTATGGACTTCCCAAGAAACCTAGATATCCACATGATGTATATAAAACATGATACCAGAGCACATGTATTAGTGTTATGAGTAACAATTCTATATTTATATTAAAGGATATGTTTCTTCAAGGTCATTATTTCTACCAGTGCCTATATCTATTTCTCCATCCCTCCATTTCTCCATCTCTCTATCCCTCCATCTCTCCATTAACTCTCCTTCATCTCTCCATCACTCTTTCTGTTGTTGCTAGATAAAATGTCATTCTATCCAGCATCCAAAGGAGAGATAGCTATAGAAATAAAGAACTCTGTAGCCAAAATGAAGGAAATGTTTCTTTGGTGATCAGTCAGTGCTTCAGTTCCCTAATCTCCCTCAAGCTCCTCCTCCACAGAAATCATAATGTTTGCAAAAAGAAAGGCTTATGCCATTTTCCACTGGAAAGCCCTTCCTTTCTACTAGATGACTTTGATTCAGATTCAGCTTAACTCAGTGGTGGGCTGGCCCCAAGAAATAGTTCTGAATCAGGATCTTTGAACCAGGGAGCAGTGGATTAAAACTTTTTTTTTAAAGTTTCTTCCTTCCAGACAAAATCATCCAATGGAGCATCCTTTTTCTATTGCTAACTTGTTTAGGCAGAGAAAATTGCTTTCTCTATTCGTAGAGAAACTTTAATGTAAACAAATATAAGATGATGCATGTTAACTCCAGAAATCACCATTTATATACAGTATTTGCCCAACCAGCTATCACCCAGTGATGGCAGACATGTCACTAGCTTCATTTCATAAGATGCCTATCACTGTTTAAGGTTGCTAGTTGGGCAGCATCATATTAATTCAACTGTGGAATAAAATGTATTTGATTAAGTACCAAGTATCTAGGTCTGAAAAAAATCAAGGAACTCAGATTTGCATAGTACTACCGATTGATTTTTAAATTTTTTGTTTTCAATTTTGAATCATCAAAATATATTGCATGATAATCCAGTCCAGTAATGAAGGAGCATAGTTGGACTGTTCCTCAACCTTGGCCAATGGGTGGACTCTTTGAATTTCCCAGCCAGCATGTGCATTGCTAGGAATTCTGGGAGTTAAAGTCATATGTCTGGAAGCTACCAAATTTGGGGAACACTATCTACATCAGGGGTCCCCAACCCCCAGGCCGTGGACCAGTATCGGGCCGCGGCATGCCAGCAACCGTCTGCACAAATAAGCAAAGCCCCATCCATGGGATGCAGGCAGAACACAAAACCACGCACTCTCCGGTCCGCAGAAAAACCTTTCTCTATGGATCCAGTCCCTGGTGCCCAAAAGATTGGGGATCTCTGGTCTACATGTTGCCAAGAGAGCTTAATATAATTCTATATTCATGAATTCTAACTATAAGATCCTTCCTTCCTTCCTTCCTTCCTCCCTCCCTCCCTCCCTCCCTCCCTCCCTTCCTTCCTTCCTTCCTTCCTTCCTCCCTCCCTCGCTCCCTTCCTTCCTTCCTTCCTTCCTTCTTTCCTTCTTTCCTTCCGATTCTTCCTTCTATTCCATCCTGGTTATAGAAACAGTATTATTGAAACAAGATCCAGCATTTCTATTCTACACTGGCAATCTCTGGAGCAGAGTTCTATTATCCCCTCAAGATACCAGAGAAGAATAGAAGCAATCTCACTCTTGAACTGCCCTGGATTACAAATCCATCTGAATGGTGTCTTCCCAGGAAAACTTTTACATCTGAACTTTCTTAAGATATCTTTTTTTCCCCAGTCACAGTTTCCAAAAGAATCAATATGACAAGCAAAGGAATTTGGTGCACTCATAGTAGTGAGGAACTGATGTTTGTATGTATGTGAGTAGGTTAAATGTGTTTCTCTCTGTTGGTGTCTGAGATGACATACAACTGACCTCATAAATGTCTTATAAGGTAAGGCTGAACAAACTCTGTTCTCCAGCAAAGACTGCCTTTGCTCCCATCTTTCTTGTCCCTGAAGCTGTCATGGCAACTCGCCATAAAGAAGCAGGATTGATACTTAGCAGCATTCAGATGGTGAAGGACCTCCTCTAAGCAAAACAAGCGAGGATATTAAGGCAATCTGTCCATGTCACTGCTAATTACAACAATACAAGCTAAATTTTCACATATGCCAACATGTGATCTGAATCTACAATGAGCACCAAAACCTTTCCTTGGCATTATCATGAAATCCCATCAAGCATTTGCGTCACAATTTGTGAATGATAATTGAAGAGGCAAATGGAGAGAAATAGCATTTAGCAGTAGCAATAGCACTTAGACATATATACCAATTCATGGTGCTTTGCAGTCCTCTCTAAGCAGTTTACAAAGTCAACCGATTGCCCCCAACAATCTGGGTCCTCATTTTACTGACCTCGGAAGGATGGAAGGTTGAGTCAACCTTGAGCCATTCAGGATCAAATTGCTGGCAGTGGGCAGAGTTAGCCTACAATACTGCATTCCAACCACTGGGAAGGAAGGAAGGAACAAACGAACAAAGGAACGAAGGAACAAAGGAACGAAGGATAGCAATAGCACTTAGACGTATATATCGCTTTACAGCCCTCTCTAAGCGGTTTACAGAGTCAGCGCATTGTCCCCAACAATCTGGGTCCTCATTTTACCGACCTCGGAAAGATGGAAGGCTGAGTCAACCTTGAGCCAGTCAGGATCAAGTAGTAGCCTGCAGTACTGCATTCTAACCACTGTGTCATCATCGCTCTTAGTTTTATTTTTTAAAAAACAGGGATCATTTTTACATTACCCATCAGTAAGGAAAAAAAAGTATGTGAGAATTGAATGGAAACAAAGAGATGCAAAATTCAGGTCTAAAGCTGACAAATTGGAGAATTTGCCAGGGTCTGTGCTGTTGGACCTTTGCTAACATTTTTGGCTATCATTTCAACCTCCACCAACACACACGTGAATGCAGCTAACTGTGGCAGTCCTTCAATCCAGAAATCCTATCCAAGCATGCTAATCCAGTAACAGTATTATTGTTGAATTGAGGTCAAGAGTTGTTCAGCTGTAATTGGAATCTGGCAACACTACTTTTCCCACATAGGCTGTGAGCAATAAAGTATGCCAAGCAATCGTCCTATTAGAACTGAGTTGTAGCTTGCTCCTCTGAAGCTCAGCTACTCATTTGGAAGGAAACACTTGCTGAAGGCTCTGAGTGTGGCTTGCCCAAAACTGCTCAAACTTTCTGAATATTTCTAACTAAAGCAGCGCTATGCTTTGGACTAAATGTCTAACCAAGTCTGGTAAAAAAAACAGGTTCAAATGACTGTTCAAGGAGATCAGTGAGTAACGCTTTTATATCGCCGTGATATAAAAAAGATATTGAGACTCTAGAAGGAATGCAGAGAGAAGAGCAACAAAGAAGATTAGGGGGCTGGAGGATAAAATTTATGATGAACAGTTGCAGGAGTTGGGTCTGTCTAGTCCAGGGGTAGGCAACCTTGGCTCTTTTATGACTCGTGGACTTCAACTCTCAGAATTCCTGAGCCAGCCATGCTGGCTCAGGAATTCTGGGAGTTGAAGTCCACGAGTCATAAAAGAGCCAAGGTTGCCTACCCCTGGTCTAGTCAAATGGTAGCGCAGTGGTTAGAATGCAGTACTGCAGACCAGTGGTGGGCTTCAAATATGTGAACAACCGGTTCTCTGTGTGGATGCTGCTTCCGGAAGTTCATTCTGGGCCTGGGCAACAAAAAATTAGCTACCGGTTCTGCCAAAGTGGTGCGAACCGGCTGAATCCCACCACTGCTGCAGACTACTTTTGCTCATTGCCAGCTGCCAGCAGTTCATCAGTTCAGTTCTCACCAGCTCAAGGTTGACTCAGCTTTCCATCCTTCCGAAGTCGGTAAAATGAAGATCTAGATTATTGGGGGCAATAGGCTGACTCTGTAAACCGCTGAGAGAGGGCTGTAAAGCACTGTGAAGTGGTATATAAGTCTAAGTGCTATTGCTATTGCTAGTGAAAAGAAGGACTAGGGGTGACTTGATAGCAGTATTCCAGTATCTCAGGGGCTGCCTGCACAAAGAAGAGGGGTGTCAAACGCTGTGACAATTAAGAAATTGCAGCCATTTTACCTTTTGCTTTCCTTGTGCTTTTTCTGTTGTTTGGGATTCTCAGATGTAGAAGGGGGGAAGGGGGGAATGCTTGAGCATTTTCAGTTAGCCTAAACCAGGGGTAGGCAACCTTGGCTCTTTTATGACTTGTGGACTTCAACTCCCAGAATTCCTGAGCCAGCCAAGCTGGCTCAGGAATTCTGGGAGTTGAAGTCCACGAGTCATAAAAGAGCCAAGGTTGCCCACCCCTGGCCTAAACAATTGCAGCTGGGTGAGCTTCAAGGTCAATTTTAGATAAAGTTTTGGCGGGCTGAAAAGTTGGGAGGAGAGCCTGCATTTTAGATTAATTGGTGAATGTGATTTATGACAGCCTTTCTGGGGTGGGAATTGCAACTTGTTACATTATATCACTGAGGAGGGAACTTTAGTCTTGGGTTCAACTATGTAAGTGCCGATACTTTGTTTCCTGAATAAAATGTTCTTTAAGGAAGAAATCTTTGCCTTGAAGTTCTTTTCATTTATCAGAACCATGACAAGGGGATCAGCCTATTCTCCAAAGCACCAGAAGGCAAGACAAGAAGCAATGGATGAAAACTAATCAAGGAGAGAACCAATTTAGAAATAAGGAGAAATTTCCTGACAGTTAGAACAATTAATCGGTGGAATGGCTTGCCTCCAGAAGTTGTGGGTAATCCAGCACTGGAGGTTTTTAAGAAGAGATTGGACAACCATTTTTCTGAAATGGTATAGGGTTTCCTGCTTGAGCAGTGGGTTGGACTAGAAGACTTCCAAGATCCCTTCCAACTCTGTTATTGTGCTATTATGTTCACTTAGTCAGTTCACATCTTGCAGTTTAACCTAGCAGCAAAGAGTATCAAATGCACTAATTTAAGTTGTTTGGAAAGATATGAAATAAATAAACAATGGTTGAGAATCTAGAAAGTGTGCAGAGAAGAGCAACAAAGATGATCAGGGGACTGGAGGCTAAAACATATAAAGAACAGTTGCTGGAATTGGGTATGCCTAGTTTAATGAAGAGAAAGACAAGGGGTGACATGATAGCTGTGTTCCAATCTTTAAGGGGTTGCCACAAAGAAGAGAGAGCCAAGCTATTCTCCAAAGCACCTGAAGGCAGGACAAGAAGCAACGGATAGAAATTGATCAAGGAGAAAAGCAACCTAGAACTAAGGAGAAATTTTCTGACAGTTAGAACAATTAATCAGTGGGAACAACCTGCCTCCAGAAGTTGTGAATGGTCCAACACTGGAAGTTTTTAAGAAGTGAATGGTAAAGGGTTTCTTCCCTGAGTAGGGGGTTAGACTAAAAAACCTCCAAGGTCCCTTCCAACTCTTGTTATTCTATTCTATATCAAGGCCACCTTCAGCCTTCAGCATTTTCCTCACCAAATAAAGTGAATTGGAAAATTCTTAGAAGAGACACGGGAAGAGAAGATGATTAAATAAAGACATAACCATTATTTAAAGAACATTAAAAGAAAATACAAGCCCACACCCTCTAGATTTGAGATTTGCATAGGTAAAATTATTTTGAGAAAATTGGGAGAAACACTCCCCAGTAGTTTTGCACATGAAAAATTTCCCACTAAGATTATGCCCCACAATTTTGAAAACACTGTACAAAATTGACTGTACAATTCAGAATCCAGTCTGGCTGCACTGTGAATTTCTGTTTTCCCACCTCTCCAGCGCTGGAGTTATATTTTCAATACAATACACTACTTTAAGATATAGTGATAGTCAGCAATTCAAACAACTTTAAAGGCAGATTAGGAAAAAAAAGTCAATGAATATTATGCACGCATAACATCATAGATATTAAGCTTTTCTACGACAATTGCTGGAAAACAAGAGCCAAAAGTCTCTGATCTGATTGGTTGTACAAGAACGCTGCCCGTTGAGCTGATCCCATAGGTTTCAAGAGGTTGTTCTTTTGTCTGTACAGTCTGTTTTGTTTTTTTGGACTCAGCAACAAACTAAGAGCCGAAAGAAGGTTCTAAAGATTGCTGGAGTGCACACCACAGCAAGCTGCATTTTGAATCACTTAAAGCTTCTACAGTAGACCATCATCAAAGACAACCTTGTGTTCAGTATATCACAGACCTTCTCCTGCCCCAAAGGTGCTGAGGCTTTATCAGATGTTTCAGTTCTAACATCTAAAAATAGCACGCCTGTCTTCTTGCCTGCCTGTCTTTTTCCTCCCCACCTTTTCACCAACACACACAAGAAAGAAAGAAAGATATCATTCTTCAGAAGGAGAATCCTCTATCATTCTTTCCCCAATTATCAATTTCTACAACTGCAGGATGCTTCTATCGCCGCTTCAGATCATAGTTGCTCTTCATAAAACTTAACGATCCTGTAGAGAAATGCATTCTCTCAACTCAAATGTCAGATATATTAGACCCAAAGCAAAGCCTGGATATAACTATGGACCTAGCCTGATGCATTTTATGAGCTGATGTTTGCCGTAGACGGACTAATCCTATTTCGTTTATTGGAGGCCTTTTTTTCAACAGCAGTGTCAATGGCGTGATTTCGTTAGGTCGCTCTAGCCTTGCAAAATGATATAAAAGGTCTCCAGTGGGTATAAGTATAGTAGGCATATTTCACAGGCTTTCTGACAGAACTATAATTATTAGTAGAGGAGGCAGGAAAGGAAATTTGCAATGCAAGTCAACAAAAAAAAAACCCCTATTACTTATCTTTTGGGATCTTTAGCGTTCATTTGCAAGGTTTTTTTTAATCTTTTATTCTTTCTACAACATAGGGTGTCTGTGTGTGTGTCTGCCTCAGATACACATGGATATACCTAGTTCAGTGGTGGCGAACCTATGGCACGTGTGCCAGAGGCGGCACTCAGAGCCCTCTCTGTGGGCATGTGTGCCGTTGCCCCAGCAGAGTTCGCCAGAGTAGTGAGCACATGGCATTTGGAAGCGACAGGGCAGGAAGTGAGCAAGCAAGCGGTGTTGGCCCCCCAGGGATGCCCTGGAGATGGCAAGGGACTGGCCCCTGCCACCCTGGCCCTGGCCACGCTCACCCAGTCTGCCGTGACCACTGCAGCCACGGCCACCCAGTGCCCCCCCCCAAGGGCACCACAATGCTGATGCAGCCCTGGCACTTTGCGATAAATAAGTGGGTTTTGGGTTGCAGTTTGGGCACTCGGTCTCTAAAAGGTTCGCCATCACTGACCTAGTTTAATGAAAAGGACTAGAGGTGACATGACAGCAGTGTTCCAATATGTTAGAGGCTGTCACAAAGAAAAGGAGGATTGCCTAATTCTTCAAAGCACCTGAAGGCAGGACAAGAAGCAACAGATGGAAACTAATCAAGGAGAGAACCAGCCTAGAACTAGGGAGAAATTTTCTGACAGTTAGAACAATTAACCCGTGGAACAACCTGCCTCCAGAAGTTGTGAATGCTCGAACACTGGAGGTTTTTAAAAAGAGACTGGGCGACCATTTATCTGAAATGGTATAGGGTTTATTGCCTGAGCAGCAGGCTGGACTAGAAGACCTCCAAGTTTCCTTCCAACTCTGTTATTCTGTTATTTTATGAGGCTGGTGTATTACTATAATCCATTTCAACCAGTGGTGGGATTCAAATATGTGAACAACTGGTTCTCTGTGTGGATGCTGCTTTCGGAAGTCCATTCTGGGCCTGGGCAACAAAAAAATTAGCTACTGGTTCTGCCAAAGTGGTGCGAACTGGCTGAATCCCACCAACTTACAACATTCAGCAGAGTTTTAGGTTAGAATTATATACAGCATAACAGAAAGTAAGCCATGTTAAGCTGAAGCTACTTATTAAGTAGACACAAAGTGGGTTTCTTTATTAATTTAATAGCCTATCTATTTTTAAAGTAAGAGTATACTTTGAATCTGGCTCCATTTTGAAATGGATCACCAGCAATTGATTTTGTGACTCTTCAAGAAACCACTGGATTCCTTTTGAAGCAGTCAGAATCAAATCTTCCTCCTTCAAAATCTCAAGAGAGCTTTACATTGGGGAAAAACTTTTACTGTTACTTTCAATTTTTTCATCTTTTAAAAATGCCCATGAAAAAAAGATGGAAAGAAATGTGTTAGTTGACAAACCTCTTTTGTACTTCAAGAAAACAAGAACAGTTACTGTAGATTCAAGTCCCAATTCTTCATCCCAAGTCAAGGTCCACAAAACTAGCTAAGCTCTCTGGTGAAATGAGACAGACAAAAAAATTCCTTCTCATCTGTAGGTAATAAAAATATAAGAATGATAAATTAAATAAATAACTGCCTGCCACCATAAGTGTGGCATAAAATCTGTGCTGGACATTTCTGCATCATCTTGCTTCATGGTACTACAAACCCTGGCAAATGATTGGTTGGTCTTTGAATGGAACAAAAAAGTCCTACGGATGTTGCTAAATGATGGTTTGCATCATTACCAATCATTGATGATCTTGGCTGAACTAAACTGGTAGTTCAGGGACACTGGGGTGAGGGCATGGGTATCATGTGCATTCTTAAAAAGTGCTTTCACTAATAACTATTGTTGTCTTTGATCAATCATGTACAGTAGATTATTAGAAGCTTATGACACAGGTGTTATCACTCCCCCCCTCCATTCTTGTCTTAGCTGTATTGATTAGTAGATCCAGCAAACTCCGCTGTTTTAATCTGTCACTAAATTCCTTGTGTGTCCAATCAAACTTGGCCAATAAATTATTCTATTCTATTCTATTCTATTCTATTCTATTCTATTCTATTCTATTCTATTTTCTATTCTATTCTTCTTATTTCTATTCTATTCTATTCTTCTTATTTCTATTCTATTCTATTCTTCTTATTTCTATTCTATTCTTCTTATTTCTATTCTATTCTATTCTTCTTATTTCTATTCTATTCTATTCTATTCTATTCTATTCTATTCTATTCTATTCTATTCTATTCTAAAGGCAGGTAAGCAGGTAAGCAGGTTGGCAGAAAGAGGGTACGAAGAGAAACACAATTTTGCCAAGTGGCAATACAATACTTTTACTTTCATTATGTGATCCCTGATTTGGGAGAATAATTCAGATGGATAATCTAAGTCAGACGAAACAACAATTAAAGAAAATAAAGATGGCAAAGAATTGGGTTTTTTCTTCTTCTGAACATGATAGTTACAACACCAAAATAGCTAATTCAGATTCTAAAAGTGATATCAAACCCTACAGAGAGTTCTCAACTTACAACCATTCATTTAGTGACTCTTTGAAGTTGCATGTGATCACTTTTGGCGACTTCCATGGGGAAGTCAGATTCGTTCAATAACTGTGTTACTAACTTAATAGCTGCTCTGATTCACTTAACAACAGTGGCAAGAAAGGTCGTTAATTGGGGCAAAGCTCACTTAACAGCTGTCTCACTTAGCAACAGAAATTTTGGGCTCTCTGTTGTGGTCATAAGTCAAGGACCACTTTGTCCTCATTTTAAAGCAGTATATTCCAACTGATTTTTGCCTTGGATCATTATTGCAAAACTGTTACCAACATTTCTCTGGAGAATACAACCATATGACAAATTCATCTGACTTTTATTGCTTTCCTAGTGTTCTATCACAACACTGCCAGGCATTTTTAGGAGAAGCAACAGTCAGCTGCTTTGACTCTACTACACCAATGGATTGTGCAACATCTGAAAGGAGAAATTAGTTGAAACCTATTGATTGTGCTTTATCTGAAGTAAATACCATACACACTTTCCCCAGCCATGCTTATCAAATAGATTAACACCAACAGTTCGTACTTAGAGGACCGCTTTAATAAAAAGCCTTTTCTGCTTAATAAAGAGTTACATTCCCACTGTCACTGCAATTATGAAAAGCATTGCTCAGGAATGGTAAGGCTGCAGTTCGTTCTCAGCTGTATTTACTTTAAAGTTGTGAACAATTTTTTTCCCCAAGTGTGTTTTGGGATGGCTGCTATAATCTATTGTAAATTATGAATGCTTCGGGCATTCCTTGCATAAATAGATCCTGGCAGGTCTTAAATATCCTTGTAGAGCTCCATGACATTTTTGTTAGATGAATGCGGTTTAAAGCATATTTGTGTCTTGTTGGATTCTAGAGTAACATTCGTCTCAATAAGGTAACAGAAATATCTTCTCGGGGGTATATAATAGTAGCACAGACTTCCTTGTTTCTTCACTAAAATGAAAAGGGCCCGCCAGCATTTATAACCCTTCAACCAGTGAGTGAATCTAGCCAGCTCTGTTAGATTCAAATTCTTCGCTGAATTCAGATTCTAAACAGATGTATTAGAAATACGGTGAGTTCCCACAATGGACTAATGGCTGAAAAACTTGGGGACATTAGCAGAGATGGCTAAGTTGACTGCTTTGATTAAAGAAAAGAACACAATTAATTTTGTTTCTGCTTGAAAACTGCTTTTGGACTTTGTGCTTGACATGGGAAAAAATGCAACTTTTATTTTGGGTTTTGCTGATTAGAAAGGTTTGGTTGTTATAGAAATGTAAAAGTAGAAAGTTGAGGTTTTATCTTACTACCTTATTCTGTTGCAGTAAAAGGAATTGGAAGTCAATTCTTTTCTCTTTCAACCTTTCCTCCCTTACTTTCATTTTTTTACTGCTCTATTTTGATAAACTAATAAAATATTTGAATGCTTAAAGAAATGCTGTGAGTTAAAATTCAACGTAACTAAAATCTCATTGAGCTCAGGCATGATTTCTCAAAATAATAAAGTCTAAATCCACTCAGGGGTCACTGGGGTCAAAAAAGGCAAGAATACAACCATGATTGTGTAATCTTGATTTCGGGGGGGGGGGGGGAATCTGGCTGCCTGTGGAACCATTTCATTATATTTTCTCCAAGTAAAAAGTTTTCATTTTTATGCTTAAAACCAATACAGGTAGTCTTTGACTTACAACCATTCATTTAGTGACCGTTCAAACTTACAACTTCACTGAAAAAAAGTGACTTGTGACCATTTTTCACACTTCCAGCATCCCTGTGGTCATGTGATCAAAATTCAGAGGCTTGGCAACTGACATGTACTGATGACGGATGCAGTGTCCCACCGTCATGTGATCCTCTTTTGCAACCTTCTGACAAGCAAAGTCAACGGGAAAGCCAGATTCATTTAACACCTGTGATACTAACTTAACAACTGCAGTGATTCACTTAACAACTGTGGCTAGAAAGGTCATAAAATGGGGCAAAACTCCCTTAAGAACTGTCTCCCTGTAATGCCGTTTTTCCCCTTTGCCCTTTGAATCTCAATCTAGTAAAGGAGTGGACTGTACTTCTAATTTTAAAAGAAGTAAACTTAGCGTAAGACTTGCTAAGAGCCGCTAAGGACAACTTTATATCTTGTTCCTTGCAAGATATTATGTTTTATATTACCCATGTAGTATTTGGCCTGTACAACTTATTTTTAAAAAGTCCTGGGGGCGAGGGCATGCTATACATACCAGCCACCCTGCAAAATCCTTGCTCACCTTATACCTGGGCAGACCTCTGCATATTGAGCAAGAAAATGTGCAGGAGCTTTACAAATTTAGCTAGATGCACCTAGCCATTTCTCACAGTTAGGTATCCTAATAAAGTAGAGGGGCACAGTGGTCAGAGGTGAGGATGCTCCCCTCCCACTTTGGAGTTGAGGTTGAGAGTTCAGTCCCAGGCAGTGACAGATGTTTCTCTATCAGGGTGCAAAGAGAAAATATCTGCTACGAACTCAGCAACTCAGCATAGGCATCTGGAAGGGGATCTGGTGAGTAAACACTCACCCCCATTCAGTCACCGTGACCCTACCCGGAAGCAAGGGACTACAGGATCGTAAAAAGAAAAAAAGGGCATCCTAATAAAGTAGAGTTGCTGATTATAAGAGAGGTTTGTATATGAGTTCAGTTAAATTTGCTTATTAATCCGCAGGCCTTGCTTTAATGATCATTAAAATGAAAACCTTCCAAGGGCATTTTGTATTCTTAGTACACCTTATATAGCACCTATAAACAACGACACAAATAGATCAGAACCCAAGTCTTAATAAGGGTTCTGAATCTTAAACCTGAAGGATAGTGAAAAGCAATTCAGAAGTATACCATCAATAATATTTCTATTGAGGATAGTAGAAGAGGATTGAAAGGGTTCTGTTGATTCCACTGCTTGCTGTAAATATTTTTGGACTGGAATCATTTGTGAATATGAACAAATTTATACTGATATAAATCTGTTCCTGTTGTTCTTCTGACAACAGACTGGATTTCTTAATTTTTTTCCAACTTCACCTTGACAAATATCAAGTCTAAGAGCTATGCATTTTTTAAATTGCCCAAATTATTTTTGGTAATATAAATTAAGGGAACCAAGTAATGTCTATCTAGATTTGACCACTTCTGGATTGGTAGGACTTGAATCCCCCTTTAAAGGACTTGGATTGGTAGGACTTGAATCCCCCTTTAAATTGCTTCTTGAATTGCTTCTTGCTATTTCTAAAGGGGGGGAAATCACACAATTAATATTAATATTAATCTCTGTATAGACCTTTAGAACTTTTGAAAGTTGTCGTAACTCTTTTGTTTCACTATGAAAAATGTAAAGAATGTGCTGCATAACAAGGAATGAAACAGGATGTGCACCAGTCATGAGAATTGTCTGGGATCTTAGGACTACATCTTAGGACTAATTAAGGAGAGAAGCAATTTAAAACTAAGGAAAAATTTCCTGACAGTTAGAACAATTATTTGCTTTCAGAAATTGTGGTTGCTCCAACACAGGAGATTTTTAAGAAGAGGGGATCAATCTATTTTCCAAAGCATTAGAAGGCATAACAAGAAGCAATGGATGGACACTAATCGAGGAGAGAACCAACTTAGAAATAAGGAGAAATTTCCTGACAGTTAGAACAATTAATCAGCAGAACAACTTGCCTCCAGAAGTTGTGGGTGCTCCAACACTGGAGGTCTTTAAGATTGGACAACCATTTGCCCAGAATGGTAAAGATCTCCCGTTTGAGCAGGAGGTTGGACTAGAAGACCTCCAAGGTCCCTTCCAACTCTGTTATTCTGTAGAATGCATTCAGGAAAGAGACACTTAAAGGAAATTGAAACTTTCTGTGGTAAACAATGGCCCAGCTTTTTCTTCATTTGTGATCTGCAAATCCTGAAATATGGTAAAGATGAATCAGTATAAAATCTTCAACAAAAAAAATACAAATGGGAAAAAAATTGAGCCACATGACAGATATATATATATTTAAAATCTTTTGGCTTTTAGGATAATTTAGTTCACTACTTTAAGAATCAATGTGTGATCACAGTGACACGTTGTGTTCATTGATAGGGAATGCACCTCTGCTAAAAACTACAGTGTTACACTCAAAGTCTTTTAACCAATACATGAACGAATGAGCTACTTAATGTCCATATTTGTAAATTTCTACTTTGCAAAGCTCAAGCCCAGTGAATAAAGCAGAATTTCCAAATGTAACATTCATGGGTTAATGAGGTATTGGGAAAGAAGGAAAACAAAACAAAAAGACAATACAGCAAAATGTGAACAGTTAACATGCAAAGCCTTTAAATATTCAACAGTAGGTGCACTAAACATGTTTCATATCCACATTTTTTCCCAGTTCAGCCACATAAACGTGTAAATAATTAGAAATGTTTGCTATGAAAATGTTAAATCCATTATTTTGCTGACGCCATCAAATATGGTTTACAGACAGCACAGGCAACAGCTACCTCTGTGCCTTTTCATAGTTTCGTATTTTAAAAATATGCATTTATTTTCAAGCAAATATCACATCTCCTTTCCCATTTAAGTGGTCTGATTATGTTAAATGGGCATACAGGTGATGTTTAATTGTGGGATGATTATTATTTTTTTTGTTATTTTATGCACTGAAGCTTTTGACAACACACAAACACAATGGCACTCGGTTTTATCTCAGCAACCCTGCTCAGGCTCTAAAATCAAGGAGGCCCATGCCTGGTTAGTGAAGTGGTTGATCAACAAAAATAATTCAGAAGCAATGACCAAGCATTTCAACTACTTCTTAAAACATCCTCTATTTCATGAATCTGTGCAAGCCTTTAAAAAAAAAGATTAACACGCATTAACACAAAGATTAATAAGCATTAATACAGCCGTCCCTAAGCTTTCTGGCTCCAGGGACCGGTTCCAGAAGAAAAATAATCTTCCAGTGGCAGAAGTGGGGGTAGGAGGATGATTTTGCATGCACAACCTAGATCCCGTGCATGTGCAGATGAAGCTTTGAATGCTTGCCACTACTTGAGTGGCCTAGTTCCCACCAGGTCATGGACCAGTACTGATCCATAGCCCAGGGGTTGAGGACCCTTGCATTAACAAATCAAAGCATGAAAGCAGTGAATTTTGAATGCAACTTTAAAGTAACTGCATTTTTTCCCTCAGGGTCAAACAGGAGCATAAAAAAGGCACAGATGCTTTAAGGAGGAGCAAATAGGTGCTATAATTTTGCAATGTTCAAAGGACTTCTTCCAAACAATTTCTAAAGTTAGAACTTAATCAGAGCCCATTTAGTTGG
Source organism: Protobothrops mucrosquamatus (assembly GCF_001527695.2). Taxonomy (NCBI): domain Eukaryota; kingdom Metazoa; phylum Chordata; class Lepidosauria; order Squamata; family Viperidae; genus Protobothrops; species Protobothrops mucrosquamatus. The sequence continues at coordinate 1,806,958 of NW_015386389.1, forward strand.
AACTTGAATGGGATATTGTTGGGGAATAGTAAAGGTTTGGCTAGCCCAGGGGTAGGCAACCTTGGCTCTTTTATGACTCATGGACTTCATCTCCCAGAATTCCTGAACCAGCATGGCTCAGCATGGAAACCTCTCCCTTTCCCCTCAGCATGGCTGGCTGAGGAATTCTGGGAGTTGAAGTTCACAAGTCATAAAAGAGCCAAGGTTGCCTACCCCTGGGCTAGACTGATAAATTCAAAGACTATCCCTGAGGAAGACAATGACAAGTCCACAGCATATATTACTAAAACTTTCACATCTGTTCGATTGTTTGTAACCTTCAACTGGGCAAAACGGTGCATTATAGGGCAACAATTTTGAATCAACGTACCTCAAACTCAAATACTTTGGCCACCTAATGAGAAGGAAGGACTCACTGGAGAAGGGCCTAATGCTGGGAAAGATTGAGGGCAATAGAAGAAGGGGATGACAGAGAATGGATGGAGGCTGGCTGGAGTCACTGAAGCAGTAGGCGTGAACTTAAATGGACTCCAGAAGATGGTAGAGGACAGGAAGGCCTGGAGGAACATTGTCCATGGGGTCATGATGGGTCGGACATGACTTCGCAATTAACAACAACAACACCTCAAAGGAGCTACTTTACAGAATGTATCTGGGATGCCTGACTCCTGTGGGATTGGAATTTAGCAAAGCTATGATCGCCTCAGTGTTGCTGCTCTACCATACCGCCATGTTCAGCCGTGGTCTCATGGTTCTCATTGCTAACGCTCCCTCCCGCCTCTTTTTTCAAGGAAAGATCATGGAGAAACCAGCAGGTCCTCAGAATTTTCTGCCACTGCTTTTTCGCCTACCCATGATGGTTCTGTTTCTCTGTTTAGGTAAGGAAATTATCCAGTAATGGCCCAAAAAGAGAACACAAGGCCAAGGATGATATTTTGCCAAGAACATCTCACAGATATGTGTTGTATAGAATTAATAGAAGCTGAGCACAGCTTGGTGAAGATTTTAGTTTTTTTCAAGGAATCAGTCAACCTTCCTCAGCCTGGGAACTTTCAGATGTGTTCAAATTGTAACAAGTGCCAAAGAATATGTTGGCTGAGAATTGAGTGAGTTAAGTCATTGTATTTGAAGGCTGTTAGGTTGAGAAACGTGGGTGTCAGATAGCAACTCATAAAAGCTGCATCTCTGTGGAAAACTTTACACACATGTATGGAACAGCATTACTGGGGAATTGTCACAGTTACTAAAACCTTCAACTATATCACATATTACTGTGAACACTTCCAGCCTTGACCCAATTGTCTCTTCTCAGGGGAGGATTTTTGGCACTCTTTGTGAAAATGTTTCACTTATAATTAAAAGTGGTCAGAACAATTGATGTTCCCAATGGCATCGAACAATCAGATCACAGCAACCTGTTATGCAACTCTCTAACAGGATACCTTTATGGATCTATTGGATCACCAATGAATAAAATATGACAAGGAGGGAGGGAGGGAAGGAGGGAAGAGAGGGAGGAAGGGAGAAAGTGGAGAGGGAGGGAGAAAGGAAAGAAGAAGGGAGGGAGGGAGAAGGAGGAAAGAAGGAAGGAAGGAAGAAGGAAAGAAGGAAGGAAGGAGAGAAAGGGAGGAAAGGAGAGGGAAGAGTGAGGGAAGGAAGGAAGGAAGGAAGGAAGGAAGGAAGGAAGGAAGGAAGGAAGGAAGGAAGGAAGGAAGGAAGGAAGGAAGGAACGAAGGAATGAAGGAACGAAGGAACGAAGGAAGGAACGAAGGAAGGAACGAAGGAATAAAGAAATGAAAGAAAAATTAGCCAAAGTGCATAACAGTAGCCAAGAAAGAAACAATGTAGCCAAGATACATAAATTGCATAATATCATAAAAGACACAAATAAGCAAATAAAAACATTTGTCCAGAAAAAAATATCTTGTTTTGATTTGAGATCACAAGTAGAGATTATTGAACACACACACACACACAACTATTCCAGTTTCTATAAAGCTGCCTCTTTGTGTCATGTTCAACATTGTCTGTTTGCTGGTTGCATTAGAGTGTGACAAAAAAATTGGAAAAAAGTGATAGAAATAGTCTGATGGCAGACATTTATCAAGCAAGCAAAAATCAAATCAGCATAAATGTTGCTGGGTTTCTTGTATTGGAAAAAAAGAAGAAGCACAAAGTTTCCTAAAAGACAAGTGCAGAAGGGTTGAAGTCACCTTGCAATGACAAAACATTGTACTATTTTTATTGCCTCGTATGCACGTCTGGACATAATCTTTTCTCCTGCTGTGCCTCCCCATTCACTATCTGTAACCAAAAGTGCATTGAAAAATGTGCTAGCCTCATACCAATAGCATTTAGGCTTATATAGCATTTTAAAGCACTCTCTGGGCGATTTTACAACATAGAAGCATTATTTGCATATTGCTCCCAACAATCTGGGTCTTCATTTTACCGACCTCGGAAGGATGGAAGGCTGAGTCAACCTGGAGCCCCATTAGGCTCGAACTCCAGACTCTGGGCAGAGTTTGCTTGCAATGCTGCACTTTTACCACCAGGGCTCATTCTGGTTTTTAAAAAACTCTCATCTCATCTTCTGCTGGCAGGATGCGAATTTCTTCAGATATGCATAATGGTTATTGCCTAAATATCCAGAAACACTTGTGGCCCATTGGTTAAACCAGGGTGGATTCTTCAAATTGTAACCTATATGTAGAACCTCCACTAGTGGGGGAAATAACTTCTAGAAAACTTAATGATAAAAACCAAGGATTTTTTTCCAACACTGATTCATCTCGCTAGTTTTACCAAATGAAATCTTGGTCAAGAAGCCCGAGGTGAAATACAGGCATAAAAGACAATAGCAATGAGATACTGAAAAAATATATATAGTTTGGTAGTCAAGTATTTATAAGCAAATGCCTACAAATGCTTTACTACTTGGTTTACTTGCCAAGACAATTGTTGGTTCCTGGTACAGGTTGTCCTTAACTTAAGACCACAATTGATAGGAAATACTAAAAATATAATTCAATGCAACTGGAATATGCCAGATTAAGGAAGACAGATGAAGATCGTTCTCAACTAGATAACAGTTTTTTTTATATTTTTTGTAACTTTACTCAGAAAAATATGTTTGCATTTGTTGGCATTTATTCTTGATTGCATTGTATAAAATCAGGTTATACTTAGCTTAGTGGGTCTATTTTTATGGGGGATAAAAATAGAATAGAAGTCGCCTTTTAAGAACCTATAAGCTTAACATGGACACATTTGAATGAATACATCCCCAGGTATATAGTCATGTTAGCATTAGACAATTAGATACCTTGAAAAGATTTAAATCAATTTATCAATACTCATTAGGAAAAGCTATTATTTTTAATTCATAACATCCATGGCAATTTTCACCGAAGGATCCCGAGTACATGATTTTGCAAGTCAGAGTAACAAGCTATATACTGTAGTATTTCTCTAATCTAAGATGCAGTCCTATTGTAAGGAGTTAGTTTGTGGAGAAATGTCAGTGAATGGGAAAATTCTTGTGCATGAATTCTGTGCTTGCCAAAACTACATCAAGAAATAGATCTTAGACTATTTGGACAAGTAAGTATATGAAGCAAAAGGTTCACAGACAGGGCAATTCTGTTTAAATTTATTTGGAACTTCCATTGCGGTGGGTTTTTGCTAAATAAATTTACTCATGACTGCCATATGCATGTCAGATTGCCCAAAGCTAAATTAATATGCATCTTTTATTTAAAACATTTATTCTGCCCTTCATCCTGTCAACCTATTACTCAAGAGATTCCAGAAAGGAAAATTGATATTTTTTTTTTTTAAAAACCCTTATTTATTAATCAATTATGATCTTAATTACTTACTTATGTAATACATTAAAATATGCAATAAGTCATGTTATTAATAATAAAATGATTTTTTCAAATTAGAAACATGATGTCTTAATTGACTGTTTGCACATGCAACTACAAGAAACCATTTAAGAGCTCATTTCATCACAATAGTCACACACAAAGTTCTTTATGGTTTCCCTTTCAGTGTTTTACATTTAGGTTTCAAAACTAAGACAAAACCAAATTTTGTTTGCTTTTTTCTACCAAATCTCTATTATTCATTCCATTTTTGCCTATCATAGCTTTGCCAAATAATGAAATTTCTTGGAAAATAGAACTTGGAAGGAAGACTTTGGATTAATTTTTTTCACTACCAAAAAAAATAGAAATCACTCTCATCCCTTAATTATGCAAAACTGATATATTATGAAAATAGTAAAAGGTTTTTAAGCTTTTAAGATAAAAACATATTACACCATTCTCTAAATTGATATTATCTAATCCTCTTAATGTTAAGTGTTTGAATACAACAGGCTGAATCCAACAAAATGAAGAGTTTCTAATTTTTTATGAAATTCACAAAATTGGAGAAATGAAGTAATAAAATCACTAATAAATTAAAACAGAAGAAGTTATCTAGGACAATATCAAGTTGGACCTGGCTTTTCCTAGAATAAAATACCCTAATGTAGTCCAACTAGAATCTTTTTTTCACACAAAAGAAATACATCCTACATAGCAGGGTTCCTTGGTGCCCTGTGTGTGGTGCTTGAGTAACATACACACCAAGCTGTTAATTAGCATCCTACTCAGAATGACCCTTTCAATCACAGATTTATAGCTTTAGGGACAAAGAACAAATTTAATAAATATGAGGTAAGACAACACGTTGTGTATTTAATTAGTGAAGGACAACAATATATCAAATAATTATACATTCATTTATTGTAGCCACAGAAATGCAAGCTAACCATGAAGGAAAAAATGATAACAGAATAACAGATTAACAGAGTTGGAAGGGACATTTGAGGTCTTCTAGTCCAACCACCTGCTCATGCAGGAGACAATTTCAGACAAATGGCTGTCCAGTCTCTTCTTAAAAACTTCCAGTTTTGGAGCACCCACTTCTGGAGGCAAGTCATTCCACTGATTAATTGTTTTAACTGTCAGGAAATGTCTCCTTAGTTCTAGGTTGGTTCTCTCCTTGATTAATTTCCATCCATTGCTTTTTGTTCTGCCTTCTGGTGCTTTGGAGAATAGGCTGACCCTCTCTTCTTTGTGGACTTAGATATTGGAACACTGCTATCATGTCACCCCATGCCCTCCATTTCATCAAACTAGAAATACCCAATTTCTGCATCCATTCTTCATATGTTTTAGCCTCCATTCCCATAATCATCTTTGTTGCTTTTCTCTGAACTCTTTCTAGAGTCTCAACATCTTTTTTATATTGTGGAGACCAAAACTGGATGCAATATTCCAAGTGTTCTCTTACCAAGGCATAAGAGATGGTTGTTGTTATTGTTGTTTTTTATGCACAATTTCCTTTGGAGATGAAGTTCCTTAATAAGATGAAAAATAATTCCATTGTTTTTGTGACATATGCTTGGCCTGCAGAAAGTAAACCTGTTGGACACAGAGGAACTTGTTACTGCAGGGGTGGCCAACTATGGCCCTTTTATGACTTGTGGACTTCAACTCCCAGAATTCCTGAACCAGCCATGCTGGCTCAGGCATTCTGGGAGTTGAAGTCCACAAGTCATAAAGGGACCATAGTTCCCTACATCTGGGTTAGTGTCCTGCAGCCTAGCATGACTTCCAATCTAGCATGAGATTAACCACGGCACCTTAAGCAAAGACCACATGTATTTTGGAATCCACAAAGGCCATCCAGTCCATCCATCACAAAGAGATCCAATTAGGAGAAGCTGTTTTAAATAAAATCATGAGGTCTAATCTGTTCGGTACATCCGCTGAAATCAAACAAATGTAAGTCTGAAATATTTGCTGCTGTCTCCCTCTTGAGGACAGGTTGGCATCTACTGGAATAGGTTTTCAAAAGCTATTAAAGATGAAAAAGTTCCAGAAAACTTAGAGGGAATGAGAGAATTAGGGCAGTCTTGACTAGGGGGAATTAAAAGTTTATAGTTGGTAAAAGTTTATATTATGTAGTTTATATTATGACTGCTATTATTACATTTTATGAAATTGTTATGGTTTCCATTGTCCCAAAGGTGCTTCCCCCCCCCCCCAAAAAAAACACCATGTGGACTTTCTTGGCTTTTTCTTTGAAAACCTTTTGCTTCCCATTCAAGGAAGCTTCTTCTTCTGAAGAATTGAAGTCGTTATCTTTTGGGGGGAAAAGCATCTTTGGCACAATCATGATCTGGAGGATTGAAAATCACCATAGACATTTATGTTTGCCATCATTAACCACTAGGAATCTATTGCTGTCATTGTGGGTGCACATTTCAGAAGTGACAAATGGACTGACTCCTGAGTAAGTGGATCTTGCCCAGGTATTTATTCTGATCTTGGACTGATTATAATCCAAGAACTCTAGTATTTACTCCACATTAATATCTCATCCTTGGATAGAGCATTTTGACCCGGCTATTTTCAAGGTAACGTGATAGGACTGCTCTAAACCAGGATAAAATACTTAAAAGGTGACCCTCGCTTCACGATCAGTCACTTAGCAACCATCTGAAATTAGGACAGACCTCCCCAGAGCTACTTATAATACAGTTCCAAAGTTCTGATGGCTGCACACACACCCCTGTGGTCAGGTGATCACAGTTTTGTCCACCTGGCAACCTCGCACATGTTCACAGCCATTTGTAACATCCCCAAGTCACACGACTGCGATTTTTGGCTTTTTTCCAAGTTCGGGCATTTATTTCCTGTTTCTGACAAAAAAAAAAAGGCATGGATGAAAACTGGTTTGAATTTGTTTTCAAGGATGATAATGGGGACATTCTGAGTTAACCACCTCCAAATCCCTTTGATATCAATGGGAAACGTTTAAGCTGGGAAACATTTAACGGGAACTTCCATTGAGTCCAATGGGATTTACTCCTATATAAGATATATTGGATGGCAGATTGTGCTTCAGTTTATCTGGATCATCTCCAAATCTCATTAAAACTTTCCCTTACCAAGTAGCTGATAAAACCCAAGTACACACAATGCACGCTGACTTTCCTTTGGAGAGCTAGAAAGGGGCAGAATTACATTGTAGGGACCCATTTTCTCCAGTATGCAAAGGATTTCACAAAATAACAGAGAAACAATTATTATTTTTTTTAGAACTTTGGCTGAAGTCTGACACTCCTCCCCTGGTAAGGCTTCATACTTTTCAAAAGGGCTTCAGCAAGTAACATTTATTTTCCTTTAAATAATAAGTAGACAAATAAATACTCTTTCATTTCTGATGCTATCTATGTTTCCATCTTTAATTTTTCACCACATCTATGGCTTCTAGATTTCCTCAGCAAACAAGCCAAGTCTTCTTTTTTATTAAAAGTGATCATTTGATGTAAATAAATTCATATTAAATATTGAGAAGATCTGGGGAGGGGAAGCAAAGTGGATTTTCTTCTGCAAAGAGGTCACTTTTAAGTGAAGAATGTGAATGTTTTCTCTCTCTCTCTCTCTCTCTCTCTCTCTCTCTCTCTCTCTCTCTCTCTCTCTCTCTCTCTTTCTCTCTGTGTCTGTGTATGTGTGTCTGTGGGCCTTTGTGGACGAAACAGAGCTAATGGCTCGCAGAGAGCATATACATGTTTTTTAAAGATGTTTTATTGCTTACAAAAAGAAGCAGTCTGCGGAGACCACTAGAAAACATAAACTGGATCCAGCCAGCTGTGTCTGTCAAGGCCCAGGAAAGATCCCGTTCAATTAGCAGGGTAAAATAAAATACTTTGCAAAAAGGAAATAAACATGACGCTGGGCAAAGATTCATGCTTTCAAATATGCACCCAGTTTGAATTTTTAATTAGGGCTGCTAATTACAGTCATCAGAAAGCCGAGGAAGAATGGATATATTTTTTTTTTTTTACCTTCCACCGCACAGACAAGCCTTCAACCCCAGTGTATTTTTCAATGGCATTAATATTTTATGAAAATGGCCCTTTGCAGCTTCAGCCTCTTCCAGGCTGCCTGCAAAACTGCCCTCGCATTATGGATGCCAATGCCTTTAAGCCATGTGCATTAGCCAGATGACAAAATGCAAAAAAAAAAAAAAAATGGGGGGAAGGGGAGGGTGGGAGAAAGCACCTTGTCAACTCATCACATCCATTGATTCTATTAGATTGTGTAAAAAAAAAACAGTTGGGCGTGAGTTATAATTGAGCCGATGCTAATGATGGAAGGAGACACTGGCTGGTGAGCTTCCCATTAGCTACCACTCCAAATTAATGCTTCTAATATTTTTTTCCGAACAAATTAACCTTAATGAACTGGCCGGGCATACATTACAGCGTCTATTGATAAAGTCAATTAGAAGGAGAGGAGAGGTGAGGTTTCCGTATATAAATATCTACACACCAATCTCAATAAGCAGAACGAGAAACACGCGTCGTTATAATTTCCCCCACAGACATAAGAAGGATGCCACCATGCAGAAGAAGGGCAGGGAATCTATGGTTTCAACTCTTGAGAAGAAAGACAACAAATTGCATTTTTCGTATGGTGATAAATATGATCTGTAAAGAGCATGTTTTTCTTCTGTGGATAACTTGGCAAGAAAAGAAATGATGTAGCAAAGTATTTGATATTAAGAAAATGTATTATTATGGCTTGGGTTGGACAAGAAGACTTTGTTTTATTTTAATAATTATATGGCTGTGCTAACAACTTTGCTAAAATTAAGAATAGACAACATTCTTAAATTTGATGCCCTCCATTTAGACCAGGAGAAAAGCTAGTGTAGGTTATTGATCTTCAGCAAATTGGTGCACTTTGTACATTAGAGTAAGGTAGGTCAAACGTAAGAGCAGTAGCCTCAGTTTTGAGAAGGGAATTCTTTTAAAGAAAAATTATATATCTGGTTTAAGACTTAAAAATTAAGTTAAGGATTTAGTTTGCCTTTAAATCTTTAGAGTTCAAGATTTAGTTTAAGATGTCTTGTTTAATGAAAAGAAAGGCTGGGGTGACATGATAGCAGGGTTCCAATATCAAAGGGGCTGCCACAAAGAAGAGGGAGTCAAGCTATTCTCCAAAGCATGAAAAAGTATGCAGGGGAATTAATCAAGGAGAGAAGCAATGTAGAACTAAGGAGAAATTTCCTAATGATGAGAACAATCAAGCAGTGGAGTGCCTTGCCTTCAGAAGATGTGGGCGTTCCATTAATTGGAGGTTTATAAGAAGACCTTGGACAACCATTTGTCTGAAATGGTATAGCATCTCTTGCTTGAGCAGGGGGTTGGACTAGAAGACCTCCAAGGTCCCTTCCAGTTCGGTTATTCTGCCATTCTGTTATTCTGTTATATTAAAATAAAATAAGATAAGATAATTACAGGAAAGCTTTACATGCTAAAGACTCCAGATTAAATGGTGGCACTTCATTGATAAAAAAAAATACTAAATAAATAGCAAATTATGTGGAATAATTTGTCTCAGACCCCCAAATGCTATTTGAAGTCATGGTTGAGCAGTAGGAGACAGGACAGAGATTGGGATCTATTGCAAGCAGTTTGAGTGATTTAAAATAGAACGGCAAGTATTTCTTATTTCCAATTGAGCCACAAGAGCAAGAATATAATAAATCATCCTACGTTACAGTGCAAAATGACAAACGTTGGTTGGAGAGAGGAGAGCAGGAATGAATGATGTGTGCCTGTTCTCAAGAATAAGCAGAGTTTTAAGATTTTGCTCTTCTAAAAAAAAATTATATCATTGTATTCCAATTTAAACTTCAGAAAGGCAGGTCAGAGCATTTCTTATGCCTAAATTTGAATATTACATAATAAAAAAATAAAATGTCAGTCAGCCATCCTTAAATCCAAATAATTATGTCTCAGAATGATACAGGTAGTCCTTATTTAGTGGCGACAATTGGGACCAGCAACTCCAGTGGTGGGATTCAGCCAATTCGCACCAGTTTGGCAGAACCGGCAGCTAATTTTTTGTTGCCCAGGCCCAGAATGGACTTCCGGAAGCAGCATCCACACAGAGAACCGGTTGTATACATATTTGAATTCCACCACTGGGCAACTCTGATAAGAGAAGCAATCACTAAGGGAACCCACCACTGGATTTACAGCCTAACTTACTTCAGTTTTCCTTTGCTTTATAGACCTACGGAGGTCATAAATGCAAGGGTTGGTTGAAAAGTTATTTTTTTCATCACCATCGTAATTGTGAAGAGTTGTTAAACAAGGCAGTCACTTAAATGAGGACTGTGGGTGCTCTTGACAAATAAATCCTCTAGTACAAGCTCTAGTAAGATCATTCAGTACTGTCTACCTTAGTTAAGACCTCAAGATTTAAACACTAATAAAGAAACATTCAGCCAGGAATTTCTTTTTGAGGTGAAGAGGGACCTACACATAGAGCTTGCTCTTGAAATATTGTACAGCAATACTTCCAAACTGAGATGATCAGTTGGCAAGGGTTAACTTCTTTGCATGTAGACTTTACAACGCAGATACCTGAGAGGCCTGGCTAATCACTTAGGAAAAATGCTGTATAATATAAATTCTAGGTAGTAAAAGTATTTTTACAACCAATTAAAAACCAATTAAATACACATCCATTCAGTCATTAACTTCAGGCAGGACGTCCACATCCGTTAGCAGATTGAAACGCTTTGCTTCTGAATTTTTTTTTTACAAACCACTCTTCTGAACCACAATCTGTTTAAAATGCAATTTAAAAACCAGGATCTGAGCTAATCATGGTTCTCGGTTTTCATATACAGTATAATGTAGATAATGCCTTAATTCAATCCTAGGTAGTAGCAGGTATTTTCCTCCTAGGGCACAAAGAAAAAATATCTGCTGCTAACTCCACTTAGGTGTCAGGAAGGGCGTCTGGCTAGTAAATGCTCAGCTCCATCAAATTGCCCCAATTCTAGCCCAAATTAAGGGATTACAGGGTTGTAAAAAGGGAGGGGTTTTTTGTGATCATGAAAGAAGAAGAGAGAAAAAGTGGAAGATTACAAATCTTGGTTATATTGTGGCTCATTCCCATAGCAGAAAAGAAATCATGGTTTCCCACTACATCTGGATCTGAATCAATTCACTGAAACTGTTGTAAGCAAAGAAATCTGCATCAAAAATCTGCATGTTATAAAACCAGGTGTAGCTCAGTTTATAATAGCCCTATGGGTCTTAAGAGATATTTTGAAAGTGAAAGGAATTAAAGTTTCTTTAAAAATATTTAAGAATGTGTTCCAGTTTCTCCTGAAAGCTAAAATATTGTCTCTGAGAATATGACAAATACCTTTCAAGCAACCAGCGTATTCATAGCTGGATCTTAGAAGGCATAACCTTGTGACTTTATAGGATAGTATTAGCCTTGCCATCATAATAGCTAACTCATCTTTCTTTTGACAGCTAATATAATGATTTTCATGCACGCTTGGATCTGTTTTTCCTTCTGATTTTCATTGCCACCAAACTATTCTGGCTTCTTCCTCACTTCAAACATAAATGCTTGTTCCTTCTCTCTCTCCCACAACCCTGTGTCATTGATTAAAGACACTTACTCTGTTTTAAAACAACATAGTGAACCTGAAAGTCTGAAAAACCTATTGTCTAGGAAAGTTCCAACCGGCTAATTTAAGAAAGGACCTGAAAACAAAGCCAAAAGCACTTGCCAACAATAGTTTGCTAGTTTAACGTTGACTTCCCTTCCTGGGAAAAGAAGGAAAACAGAATTTTCAATTTGAACTGTCAACTCTAGTTATGACAGAGCCAGGATAGTTAGACGTTTCAAGAGCCCCTCTTCCAATGACAGGCTGACGTAAAGAAAACCCCCAAACAGAATTCTTTCAAGTTGCAACTACAACTCAACTTAAATAATTTACTTTTTACTTTGACTCAGACTCCCGTCTAAAACCTGCCTGGTGTTTATTTTTATTTTATTTTATTTTTTTTCATTGACAAGCACATTTTGCTGCACAAGATCGGTGTTGGAACTGGCAAGCAGAGAGAAAGAAGAAGGGAGGCACCACAGAGAAGGGTTGCTAACTGCTAAATGAAACACTGTGTTATGTCTTTTTTTGGGGAAACATTGTGGTTTATGATCATTTATAGATGCGCCTTACAAAAGCTAGAATCCAACCTCACTTGCCTTTAAATCAGTGGCTCCAAACCTTTGGAGCATCAGGGACCATGCTGCCTGCATCCCATGGATGAGGCTTCACTTGTTTGCACGGACCAGTTGCTCTCATGCCACGGACCGGTGCTGGTCCACAGACTGGGGGTTGGGGACCCCTACTTTAAATGACCAACCTCCTCCCTCCCCCCAATATGCATATGTAGGTAGATAGCAAATGTCCAGTGCTAGGGAGAGTTGTACCCACATGTAACATCACCAGCTCTGCAGATAATCCCAAGAATGTGAGAAGGTTGGAAGTAAGGACAGACAGTCCTCAACTAACAACAGTTCATTTAGTGACTGTTTGAAGTTACAAGGGCACTGATAAAAGGGACTTATGACTGCTTTTCACCCTTGACTGTTGCACCATCCCCATGGTCACGTGATCAAAATTCAGACACTTGGCAACTGACTCATCTTTATCGCTCATGCAATCTCTTTTTACGACCTCCTGATAATGAATGATAAATTTGTTTGAATCAGAAATAGAAAGATCAGTGCTTTTTTTGTCCTTACTGCTGGCCTGATTTTGTCTCTAATAACGTACCATCCATTTTCAACTTTCAGCCTTAAAATAGAGATACAGAGGAAATATAAAAATATAGCTGAATGGACATTAGATATCTATCAAGGAAAGAATAGAGGTTGTCCTCAGCTTACAACAGTTCCTTTAGTGAATGTTTGAAGTTACAACAGCACTGAAAAACATGACTTATGACTGTTTTTCACACTTATGACCCTTGCAATATCCCCATGGTCATGTGATCAAAATTCAGACACTTGGCAACTGGCTCGTATTGATGATGGTTGCAATGTCATTTAATCACCTTTTGTGACCTTTAGACAAGCAAAGTCAATGGGCAATCTAGATTCACTTAACAACTGTGTTACTGAGTTAACAATTGCAGTGACTCACTTAGCAACTGGGGCAAGAAAGTTAGCAAAATGGAGCAAAATTCGTTTAGCAATTGTCTCATATAGCAACAGTAATTTTGGGCTCAGTTTTAGTCATACGTCAAGGACCACCTGTAATTGCATGAATTGACTTTTTTTAAAAAAAATGTGTTACTTATTTGTCCTTTTCTTGTTTGCTTGACTGTTGAACATATTTGAAGTTCAGCTTCAATCATGATAAAGTTATCCTTGATGTGATACAAATACTTCACCTCAGCCGAAATACAACATGGTATCAGCCACACAGTTATATCACTGCTTCTCAATGCCCTGTAAATCTGACAACAGCAGAAGACTTTCTACCAAGAAAGGGGTAGAGTACTGTACATTTACAGTGGTATCCAGTGGTGGGATTCAAATATGTGAACAACCAGTTCTCTATGCAGATGCTGCTTCCGGAAGTCCATTCTGGGCCTGGGCAACAAAAAATTAGCTACCAGTTTTGCTGAACTGGTGCGAACCGGCTGAATCCCACCACTGGTGGTACCTCAGTATTCAACTCCTTTAAAACTTGTCAGATTTGATGTTCAACACATTTTGATGAGAAAATGTGTCCTGGTACTCATCATTTGTTTGGTATTCAAGAAGAGGGGGACGGCCACAGAGAACAGACAGGAAGCTGGCGATGCCAGGAAAGTCACTGCAAAAGCAAGTGGGGGACAGCCTCAGAGGGCAGACAGGAAGTTGGCCATGCTGGGAAGGTCACTGACATAGAAAAAGGACAGGAAGTCCTTCCTGGCTGAAACAAATAAAATGTCTCAATACTCATCATTTGGTATTTGACACACTGAGATAGGAAGAGGGGGACGACCATGGAGAACAGACAGGAAGCTGGTGATGCCAGGAAGATCACTGCAAAAGCAAATGGGGGATAGCCTGAGAGGACAGATGGGAAGTTGACCATGCTGAGAAGGTCACTGACATAGGAAAAGGGCAGGAAGTCTTTCCTGGCTGAAACAATTAAAATGTTGCCCTGGTACTCATTGTTTGCTTGGTATTTGACACACTGTGATAGGAAGAGGGGAATGGCCATGGAGAACAGGCAGGAAGTCGGCCATGCCAGGAAGGTCGCTGCAAAAGCAATTGGGAAACAGCCTCACAGGCAGACAGGAAGTCAGTCATGCTGGAAAGGTCACATAGAAAAAGGACAGACAGGCTGTCTTTCCTAGTGAAATGAAAGGTCACGTGGTAAGTCAGGTGATTTGTTTGTTACTCATCGTTTTTAGTATTCATTGTGCCTCCTGGAACCAATTAAGGACAAGTACTGAGGTGTGCTCCTGCAAAGTGCTAAAATACACTTGACTTTCACATAGACTTATTCTGCATATTCCACAGAGTTAAATGCCCTACTTCCACTGTATCACTACCACTTGCCAGCCTTCCAGAAGTTGGTGAAGAATTATATATTTCAGAGGAAACGTGAGAGTCATTTTCCATCTCTGGCTGACAGTTCTGCTGTTCTTGTTCACCACGGAGAATTTCGTACCATACATCAGTGTTTTCCAGCCTCAGCAACTTTAAGCTTTGTGGACTGCAATTCCCAAAATTCTGGCAGTTAAGTCCACATATCTTAAAGTTGCTGAGGCTGAGAAACAACTGCCATTGATGATTTGTGCCATGAGGTAAGGCGGAGGGAGCTTTTTCTTCATTGTTGTTCGATCATATCTGATTTTTGGAGACTGCTTGGACAAGTCCCTGCCATTTTCTTGGCAAGGTTTTTCAGAAGTGATTTGCCATTGCCTCCTTCTTAGGGCTCAGAGATAGTGACTGGCTCAAATTCACCAAGTTGGCTTTCTGCCAAAGACAGGACTAGGAGTCATGGTCTCCCATTTTTCTAGCCTGGTGCCTTGAACCACTACAACCAAACTGGCTCTCATAGTGACCTTAGAGCAGTGTTTCTCAACCTTGGCAACTTTACGATGTGTGGACTTCAACTCCCAGAATTCTCCAGCTAGTGTTGCTAGCTGGAGAATTTTGGGAGTTGAAGTCCACACATGGTAAAGTTGCCAAGGTTGAGAAACACTGCTTTAGAGGCATACAAATGAAATAAATAATGATGATGGCAATTTGAACAGTTGTCCCAAGCCAAAATTATTTAAGTGACAGAAAGGACAAATTATTCAATACTTGAGCACTCACGAATGAAGGCAAATATATGTGCCCCCTACATATTAAATACTTGGGCACTCATATTAGTGATTTTAATTGATTTGTGTAGAATTAAAAGTAACGAGGCACTGAACTCCTGAGCACATTATTTCATTAAAGATTCTTCTTCCACTACTTTTCTTCTCCACCGCCCTAGCTTCCCTTGGTGAGGTGCAACCCTTCCCCCCACACCACCAACCTGCCACTCAAATGCCACATGCACAGGCCACTCAAATGTCATGTGTCAGATGCCACATGTAGTCTATCAACACTGCTAACATCGGATGTTTTTGCACTGACAACAGATGGAAATGTAGCCATTTGTTTCCCTTTCGCTTTTAGAGTTAGATGATGCTAGTAGGGGGGGATGCGAATGAGAGTTCAGCTAGACATAACAACACTGAACATAGGGTGAGAATCAAGGTTACTGAACTCAGAGCTGATAAAGAATTGGCCGGCTGAAAAGCTGGAGAGGAAGCCCGTGCTTCAGCTAATTGGGGAATGTGATTTATGACTGTAAATTGGAGGAGAGAATTGTGCTTTGATACTATGTGCCCAAGGGAGGGGAATTCAGTTTTTGGCTTCGATTATGTAAGTGCCGATATTATGCTACTTGAATAAAAGATCCTTTAAGGTAAAACTATGCCTCAAAGTTCTTTGAAGAGTTTCATCTGTCGGAACCATGACATAGCCCTTACAAAACACTTGGCACATGCCCATTCAAGACATTTGCTACAATTTGGGAACTAAATGACAACTCCATTGTTTTTAATTCTCATCATAATTATTCTCATTAAAAAAAACACCTATTGACAAGACCCTCTGGAATGTGGGGACAATTTAGTATTAAAGAATTCCATATTTTGGTAACTAGATTTCTCAGCCTGTTCCTCACACACAGTAGAACCAGACAGGATATCTCTTATTCCTCTTTCTCCATGCATTAAACATCCTGACATCATAAATTACTTTATGTACATACTCTCCAACACAGGAAGAAAACTACCTTGTAACAATTGCAGTGTCCATCTGGACTGAAATAAGTAAAAGGGATAAACGAGCATAGTAATTCCAATTCATATTATCACATTATGTACAGAATTGCCCTTTTTGTGTGTGTATGTATGGCATCATGCCTAAAATACTTGTTGCAAAGATAAAGGCAAGAATTTTGGCAAAATAGCTTTGGTTCGCGTTTCAGCACAAACCAATATGGAAAATGCTATTATTCTTTTGGTTTTGCACTTCACCGATTCCTGCAGCGTTTGAATGGAATGTGCATTCGATTGCCCTAAATCAAGGAAGTATATGTATTTATAAAGTCATATCTAATGAGAAAGGTATGCTTGTTGATGCCTGTAAAAATGGATATAAAGTGTTGGCAAGTACTCTAAAACACTTCACAAACTAAGTTAGCAATGGAGCAGAAGGAGCCTACTTTTGAAAACTTAAATGAAAGCATTGTAGAAAGCTGAAGTCTAATTTGAACTTTCCCAAGTACTCTATACCCTATTTTTTCCCTCAAATTGTTCCAATTTTTTCCCTCAAATAAGAATGTTAAGTTTTCCAGCCAGACCAAAGAATTTTAGTGATTCCTATGTAATTAATGCAGAAGCTGCTTTGCCAGTGCAAAACACTCATTAGCAGTTACTTAACTATACATATATTAAAACTTAATTAGTAAATAAATTAAGCATATAATTAATTGCTTTAATCAGAGGGCTTTTAATATTGCAATTATCATTTGATATACAGACATGTTACAAATACATTTCTCCCCCCTCAAAAAAAACCCCATGCACTGTTAATTAATCATTAAAAGATATCTTGCTACATGCTCATTAATGATTTATCTCAGATACTAAGCCAGCTATGAGCTGGAAGCAACAAAAAAAACCCAAAACAAAACAGGTTTTAAGTGATATAAACAGAATTTAGAGTATAAAAGCCCTGAAAAATCTAAGTTTTTTTTAAAAAAAATTGAATTATTATCCAAGTATTAAAGTCAAATCAACTTCTTCACTCTTAGTCTTTCAGTATTCTGAACTCTGGATGGTTTACAAAGCAAATTTGCTGCATAGTGCACATTTATTCATTTTTGTGGGGATTTCTTTTGTTTGCTGTCGCACCTATATTTTGCAATCAGAAAATTATGCGGTTGGAATGATGGTAAAGGATTAGAAAGAAAGAAAGAAAACATTATTTGTCAACACTATCGGCTATAGTTTTAAGGTATTGCAGTGGATTTTGAAATTTGTTTTTACAGAAAGAAATCAGGGGGAGCACAGAAAGAGCAGGGACTTTTAAAAACAACTTATGTTTCACATTTTGCTAGTCCTAAATATATGATCAATATTATCAATCTCTCTATATCTATCTATCTGTCTGTCTGTCTGTCTGTCTGTCTGTCTGTCTGTCTGCCTGTCATCTGTCTGTCTGTCTGTCTGTCTGTCTGTCTATCTATCTATCTATCTATCTATCTATCTATCTATCTATCTATCTATCTATCTATCTATCTATCTATCATCTATCTCTATGTCTGTCTGTCTGTCTGCCTGCCTGCCTGCCTGCCTGCCTGCCTGCCTGCCTGCCTGCCTACCTACCTACCTACCTACCTACCTATCATCTATCTATGTCTGTCTGTCTATCTATCTATCTGACTATCTATCTTATCTGTTTATCATCTATCTATCTATCTATCATCTATCCAGTGCTTTTTTTCTAAAAAAAAAAAAAGGTGCCGGAACTCAGACAAGTCATACAACCTGCCTTGCCTACCCTATAAGGTTCCATCCAAAAAAGGTGCCGGAACTCCGTTCTGGGCATTCTATGAGAAATAAAAGCCCTGCATCTATCATCTATCTCTATCTATCTACTATCTATTTATCTCTATGTTATCTATCTATCTATCTATCTATCTATCTATCTATCTATCTATCTATCCAGGGCTTTTTTTCTCGGAGAAAAGGTGGCGGAACTCAAACCTGGCCACGCCCTCATCAAACCCTAGGACCGCCCCTTTAGAGAACAGGAATGCAAGTAAAATTTGGGAGGGGCTATTTCCGGTGTGGGAGGGGCTATTTCCGGTGCGGCCGACCCGGAAAAAGGTGCCGGAACGCGGTTCCGCCGCGTTCCGGCTGAAAAAAAGCCCTGTATCTATCTATCTATCTATCTAACTATCTATCTATCATCTATCTATCTATCTATCTATCTATCTATCTATCTATCTATCTATCTATCTCTATGTCTGTCTATCTATCTCTATGTCTGTCTATCTATCTATCTATCTATCTATCTATCTATCTATCTATCTATCTATCTATCTATCTATCTATCTATCTATCTATCTATCTATCTATCTATCATCTTTTTGCTTTTTCTGTGGTATCATCAAACAGAAAGTATTACCAAGATTTTTCTTTTAGCATCAGAAATCAGTCATATTATATCTGTACTCTGTTGGCATCCTGACACAATCCTGCACATGTGGATAGGAGAGGAAGATGGTTAGGCCAAACAGGAGAAGCTTATACTGTAGTACAAAGCATGTCACACTCCCATTTTTAAAATTGAAATTTCTTTGAATGGTTAGGAGTCCCAAAGTACATTTCAAATCACGTGTCATATTTATGTTTAACGGTAGCAGCAAAAAAAACAAACAAAAAAAAAAAAACCTGTACACAGCAGATCAGCACTTCAAGCACTCTCAAATTAACATTTTATTATATTTAAAAAGAAAGAGAAAAATATTTGTTGTTGTTTCTAACGTTTGCAACTATAGTGCATGCTGATTATGTTCTGCATTCATAACTGACATTTTCCATTTCTGGAAACTTTCTATGATTTTTTTTTCACACTTTGACAATCAGTTTGTACGTTTTTAATCAATGGATTTGTTACCTTCCTAAACAGTGAAATCTAAGTGTGTGGCGGACCCACAACTCTGACATTAGGGTTTAGAGTTTTCACAGTTTTCTGTGCATATGTTTGGCTGGGATTACATGTCATAATTCTAGTCCTAAACAAGTTAACTAGAATAACAAAAAGTATGAATTTATTTTCCACATTT
Source organism: Protobothrops mucrosquamatus (assembly GCF_001527695.2). Taxonomy (NCBI): domain Eukaryota; kingdom Metazoa; phylum Chordata; class Lepidosauria; order Squamata; family Viperidae; genus Protobothrops; species Protobothrops mucrosquamatus. The sequence goes on from NW_015386389.1 coordinate 1,826,302, forward strand.
CTGAATCATCCATCTGCCTCAAAGATATTCTACCTAGATATGGAATTGGATTACAAAGTAGAAGGATAGAAAGTATATCAACATTGTTGAAAAATGGCACAATGACCAGACTCAAATTATTAAATTCTAGGCATTATGTAAAGATCTAGCTCTCCATAAAAATGTGGAAGCAAAGAGAAGAAGAGGACAACCAGCAACGAAATGAATGAATTAAAATTGCAGTATCAATGGGTGTGTTCAGTGGTGGGATTCAAATATGTGAACAACTGGTTCTCTGTGTGGATGCCGCTTCCGGAAGTCCATTCTGGACCTGGGCAACAAAAAATTAGCTACCGGTTCTGTTGAACTGGTGTGAACTGGCTGAATCCCACCACTGGGTGTGTTGTTAGAAGACTTGAATGGCCAGGTTGGGGACATGATTCTGAAGAACATCTACATGTCCACCAAGAGCTGCCATCAAGTTGAGAGCACAGTATCAAAGTTGTGGGAAATCTTCAAAATCTTTCAGAGATTCTTCTGTCAGCTTCAGTCTTCCATGACATTGATAAAACTTATTCTTTACCAAGGTGGTGCAATGGCTCAGCGGTTAAAGACTCTGAGCTTATTAGCTGGACATCCCAGGTTCGAGACCCTAGTGCCATGCAATAGGGTGAGCTCCTGTTACTTGCCTCAGCTCCTGCCAACCTAGCAGCTCAAAAACATGCAACTACAAGTAGATTAATAGGTACCACTTCTGTGGGAGGGTAGCAATGTTTTGTGCATTTCAGCTTATAACCATGCTGGCCACATGACCATAGAAGCATCTTTGGACAATGCTGGCTCTCCAGTCTAAGAAATGGAGATGAGCACCACCCCCTACAGTCAGAAAGAACGGGACAGGGGAAACCTGTACCTTTATCTCTGTACATTATCAAACATTTGAATACTTCTACAGTATTATGATGGAGTGCTTCTGTGGGAAGAATCCAGAGAAAGAATTATTTTGGGAAACATTAAAAAGGCAGAATATATTTATCCAAAGGAATAATAGATAAGATCTAAAGGCAGAAAAGCAAGCCCAGTTTTCTTAATAGTCCCAAGCAGAAACTAGGCAGAGGCCAACTTTTAGAAATGCAAATTTAATAATCCATTCAGGAAGGTTGAGGTCAGGAAGCTAGAAGTTGAGATTAGGAAGACAAAGACTCTAAAATCTACATAACCTACCCAAACTCTAAAAGATATGACCTTTGGGGACATAATAGGATTAACCCACCAATACCAAAAGGGCACACTCAGACTTAGGTCAAAGTACATGACACAGGAAATACAAAGCCTGAAACAGGAACAGGAAACCACCTCAAGAGCCCCAGAAGGTATAAAAAACTCACCACTCCCAGCAATATGTGGTCAGCTTTCCCAGAGTCATCTTTCTGTCTGGCTCTGCTCTTCAATAAACTCCAACCTTCTTTCTAAAGCAGTCTCCATTTTGTTTATTCCCAGCTTGGACTGGACCCTGATGAAGATTTTTCTTTCTACACTTCCAAGGACTAACCCAAGACAATTTGCTGAATGAAACAAAAATTCCACTAGGGAAATTAGCCTAAGCAAGAACAATCATTTAAGTTGCTTCCCCTGTAGTATGATCACTTTTATAAACATACTCAATGTCATTTGAAACAATGTTATCTCTTTATTGCATGGCAGATCTGGATTTCTTGATGCTCTTCATGCACAGGTTCCCACTTGAATTCTGAGACAAAGATTGTATGGAGTTTTATGTCCCAGAAGAAGAAAGCAAAATAAAGCCATCACTGGGGACAAAAAAAACACCCTGTAGCACACTCGGTATAAAGCTGAATCATTACTATACAACCTTCCTGTATTATCTGGGATCATAAGGGAACTATTAAATTCTGATGTGAAAGAAAATGAGCCTTTCTGAATGAAAAAAAATGGAGGAAAAAAAACCCCTCATCTCAAGAGGAACAAGTGGATTTATGCAACAGGCAAACATTTCAATTGTTGTACCCAGGCGGATCGCAACCAACATACATGTCTCTTTTCATTTTTCAAAGTGGGTGCCATCTGAGATAATATATTTATTCTCTACCTGCCCTGAGGTTTACCTAACAGCGTATCATTATTATTGTGGTTTGTCGCACAGTCAGCCGGATGTTCAGACTGGATTTAGCATTTTTGTCTATCTATCAAGTCCTTTCCAAGGACCTGGGATAGGCAGACGTTGTTTGATGGTGTTAATGGTATTGTTACAGGATGGAAGCTGTCCAAAGCAAAGCCGCCTTTTGCAATTGACTAATGATGAATTTGTCAGTGCCAATGGTGTTCAAGTGGTGCTCCAGTTGTTTTGGGATTGCAGTCGGGGCACCTGTTATTATAGATACTACCTTTGCTTTCTTGGCCACAATTGTTTATTTCGATTTGCAGATCTTTGTTTTTGTTATCTTCTCCAGTTCTTTCTACTCTATTCTGCTGTCTCCAGGTGCTGCCACATCCACTCTCTAGACTTTTTTGTCTTTCTTATTGAGAATTGTTAAGGCTGGAGTGTTATGCAGCAGGTGCCTGTCTGTTTGAATTCTAAAATCCCCGAGCACTTAAGCTTCTTCATTTTCTGGCTTTGTATGCATTTGTTCTTAAGGCTTGGTCTTATGCAGCCAGAATTAGCCCCTCTGTCTCCTTCTTCAGCTTTCCTGCTCTTAGTCATTGCCATGTCTTGTTAATATCTGCTTTGCTTGCTTTTTTTTTTTTAATATATTGGCCGCATAGTACTTTATCTTCACATGCCTCTTTTTTGTTCTTCATTCGGTTCTTCTTTGTAGGCCCTTTTGTTTTCTCCATTATTCAGTAAGCCTTCCTGGTATATTACCTTCAGTGTATCTTCATCACTGTCTTTCAGATATTCTTTCAAGGGATGACTTTGGAGAGATCTTGGGGACTGGAATCTCAAAGTGTTCTCTGTTTTTAATGAACCCAGTTGTTCTGTGATTCGTTTTGCCTTATGTGTTATGGTGAACCTAATAATAGTAGTAGTAGTAGTAGTAGTAGTAGTAGTAGTAGTAGTAGTAGTAGTAATAGGCACCTTGGGTGCAATCCCAAAACAACTAGAGCACCACTCGAACACCATTGGGATTGACAAATTCGGCATTAGTCAATTGCAAAAGGCGGCCTTACTAGGAACTGCTTCCATCCTGCGACGATATCTGTAATAACATCAAACATCCACATCTGCCTATCCCAGGTCCTTGGTAAGGACTCGATAGGTAGGCAAAAATGCCAAATCCAGTCTGAACATCTGGCTGACTGTGCGATGATCAATAATAACAATAATAAAAGTTGAGCAGGGGGTTCGATTAGATGATCTCCAAGGTCCCTTCCAACAACAACATCATCATCATCATCATCATCATCATCATCATCATCATCATTATTACTACTACTATTACTACCACTACAGAATTAGCATCTCTATTATCAATATTGTTTCTTATTATTCCTAACATGCTGTTGATATTTTTACAGCAGAAAAACAGTCCAATAAAGACGTTGACGTACTGTTTATCATTACTCCAGGATCTCAATGGGTGCTAGTTCTGATCCTCTAAATGCCTGCTTGGAAATTTCTGCAGCAATCTACATCAGTTTACACTTGATAAAGGAGAATATTTGTAGCTCAGCGTTCAAATGGGAGGTCCTTGGTGTTTTCTGAGCTTGGTTGTTTTCTTGCAGACGTTTCATTCCCCAAACTGGGTAACCTCATCAGTGCTAGTAAGGAATGGAGAGCCAACCCCACTTCTTACTAGTACTGAGGATGTTACTGCATCTAGTTTGGTAATGAAACATCTGCAAGAAAACAACCAAGCTCAGAGAGCACCAAGGGCCCCTCCGTTTACACTTGGTCACACTGAATGACATCTGCTATTTTGACACCCCTTAGAGAGCTTCACAGTCCCTACTTGTTTTTAACACTCTTAACAATTTAGTGTCCTCAGAAAGAGTACAGAGAAGAGCAACAAAGATGATTAGGGGACTGGAGGCTAAAGCATATAAGGAACGGTTGCTGGAATTGGGTATGTCTAGTTTAACGAAGAGAAGGACGAGGGGGGACATGATAGCAATGTTCCACAAAGAAGAGGGAGTCAAGCTATTTTCCAAAGCGCCTGAAGGCAGGACAAGAAGCAACGGATGGAAACTAATCAGGGAGAGAAGCAACCTAGAACTAAGGAGAAATTTCCTGACAGTTAGAACAATTAACCAGTGGAACGACCTGCCTCCAGAAGCGGTGAATGCTTCAACACTGGAAGTTTTTAAGAAGAAACTGGACAGCCATTTGTCCGAAATGGTATAGGGTTTCTTGCCTGACCAGGGGGTTGGACGAGATGACCTCCAAGGTCCCTTCCAACTTTATTATTATTATTATTATTATTATTATTATTATTATTATTATTATTATTATTATTATTATTATTATTATTATTATTATTATTATTATTATAATATCTGGCTGTTCACTAGTTGTGCCCAATTCCAGATCACTGAAGCTGTTCTCCAGTTTCTAGGAAAGAAATTGACTCTGTTCAACCTAAAGTTGCTGGAGATTAACCCTGGAACCTTTCCTGAGTAATACTATCACCATTCCTATTATGGGAATTTATAACATGCTTGATATCAGCTCTGGAGGTTTCAGAAAGTGGAATCTTCCCGCGTCTTAAACCTGAAACTGTCTGCTTCAAACCTCAGGTAAGAATTTCCCCTACTCCGTGTGCCGCCAATATGATACAGAACTCAAAGCTCTGTTGCAGTCAGCGTATGACTTCATAGAATCAAGTCAAATCGTTTGATTAATAATCAATGTTGCTGTATTACCAGGAATCTCATCAGATGAGTTAATACGAAAAGCAATTGTAAATTTGGGCTGGAACCATTTTATTCCTGCCCTTGTCACTATAAGCACCGAAAAAGAGGCAAACGACTCCTTTTATAGCTAGTAACATCTAATGCAGGAAGACAGGAATAAGCAGAGTAGAAGCACCTGTCAGCTCTATTTCTTACTCTCCTTGATTAGCATGAAACATTAATAGGGGCTTTCTGAAATTCTAGCTTTGCTTGAAAATGTGTCTGCCTTTACTGTACAAAAGCTGCCATTTTAAAAAAAAAAAAAGGCAGAAGGGGGAGGTTAAGCAGGCAGGGAGAAAGAGGAAATATTCAAAGAAGACTTGAAATTTCTAGTTTTTCTATTTTTAATCCGATGACAAATTATTTTAATAATGGCAAGTGCACACTGTTTCATTTGTATAATGCAGCCTATTAAATTCCCACCCCTCCCCATTAAACGTGGGGCTGCGTCTTGGCATATTTCTTTCTCTCTCTCTCGTTCTCATTTTAAATGACACACACAAAATGATCTATCATGCTTCCTGGTAAAGAATTGAAAATGAACATGGTGTAATGGGTTAACGAACAATTTAATAAAATTTTCATTGTTGCACATTTCACTTTTCCGTATCAAGTGCCGAAGCTGTATCAGTAACCCCAGGCAATGCCTTAGGATAAAACAAATCACATGGTGCTGGTATTTCCACCTATTTATTCTTTGACTGAAAATATATTCATAAATACCAAAAGCAACCATTGGGTGTAGCCCATAAAATAATGCTCAGCAAAGATGCAGCTTCACAATCTAGTTTATTGTGGTGTTAAGAATGAATGCTTACAAATGCTATTGTGCAATACCTAGCAATGGAAACTGCAAATAAGGAAATTGTTTTCTTACATGTCTTGATGTCAATGCCATTTTTCATTTCTAGAATGTCTTGTGCAAGCCGGCAACTTATACAACAACTATTACAACCACAAACAAGCTTACAATTCTTCAGTGAACTGGGAAAAAGTGGCTGTTCTACCATCAACCTGGTTGTACAAATAGACCAAGTCAGTTGTGTAAAAATGCATAAGTCTCTGTAGTTAAATATATTTGTACCTCAATAGGTATTATAGATTTGCTAACCCTAGTCAATCATCTATGCATTAGATGACAGCATGAAGAATCATTAAACATTAAACCCATAGTTTCCTGCTTCCTCATCGCTATTTCACTAGGCACTTTTGGTTGGGAGCTGAAGACATAAATGAATTGTCCCAAAAGTTCTGACCTAAAAGAGCTTCTTGGAAGAGAAGAGAAATGTCTTTAAGGAAAAAAATCAAGAAAGTCCAATTGCCTCTGGAAAAAGCACCTTTGGGACAACCATGACCTGGATGACTGAGAATCTCCATAGATATTTAGATAATTGAATTGTCTTGCACAACTCTTTGGATTGTACACTAGATTTCAGCTCTAAACATTGGGATGGCATCAGTGGTGGGATTCAAATATGTGAACAACTGGTTCTCTGTATGGATGCCACTTCCGGAAGTCCATTCTGGGCCCGGGCAACAAAAAAATAGCTACCGGTTCTGCAGAAGTGGTGCAGACTGGCTGAATCCCACCACTGGATGGCATCCTGTATGACCCTATTTAGGCACCAAGCTGAGGTTTTTGTTTTTTTTCCTTTGTCTATAGTAGCCTAAGAATGAAAATGCTAAATACAGTAGCTGCTAAAGCACTCACTGGTCTGTCATTGTGAATTGGTCTCAGTAGCTTGCATCCATTATCTCCATCCATGTATTCAATATTCATGGACCCAGGAGCTTTAGCCTTAACCAGAAAGGAAGTGAGAAAAGTAGACCTAGCCATCCAATACTACTCCTTTTAATGTCTAAGATTTTAATGTTTTTAAAGCGGTCCAATGTGCACTTCCCTAACTATGTAATTGTTAAAAGGTCACAAGGAGCATGCATATCTGCATGTATGACTTCCCATTCACATAGGGATTCATCTGCATGGTCATGTGCACACATATAGTCATGTGCAGACACAGCCACACAGTTCTCCCAAATAATTGCTGAACTGAGCTTTATTGTTCAATTTTCATTTTACATTCTGTTTCAAATCTGTTCTCGGGAGTATCGTAAGTCAGTTCAAGTTTTGATTTAAACGTGACAGGTTTTGGAAAGTTAAGACAGTTAAGCAAGCATTTTGGAACTTTTAGATGTGAATTTACTCAACAATCAACATGCTCTTTATTTTAATCCATTGATAACTCCAAATTACTGCATTTTCCCTTAATAAATAAAGATTCATACTGAATGCTGTATATTTATATGCATGCATAGACTTTTTTTATTAGCATTCGATCTCTTTGCTACGTAAGTGCCA
>NW_015386389.1:1838550-1863029 GCF_001527695.2 Protobothrops mucrosquamatus
GAGGTGACCAGGGCATGAGTGAATGTAAGCAGCACCCCCCACCCCCCCACCCCGATCTAGGAACAGGTGCAATTGGCAAATATAAATTGTGCAAAGGCCCTTCAAGCCCCAACTGCTATCTGACCATTGAGTAAGAGTCATAAGTCTTGAAGAACTCCAAGATTCACACAAGGAGGTCAAAACCCAAAGCTACTCAGTCTTGCCAGGGTTCAGTTAAAGCCTGTTGTTCCCTGTCCAGGACCTCACAGCCTCTAAACACCAGGCAAGGCTGCCCACAGCATCAATTAATTCTCCAGAGTGGAGATACACACCCCATGGCAATGGATGAGTTAACCCAACAATCTCATGTACTGTAGATGTTGAATAGAAGAAAGGAGGGCACCAAACTCCCTGACACTCCACATAGCAGATTCTCTCCTCTCCAATTACGAGTAACTGTGACAGATCCCACAGAGAGGAGGTGAATCAGCACAAAACTGCGCTGCCCACTCCCAATTCTCTAAGTTGGCCCAGAAGGATACATCAAGAGGTCAAGTAAGGCAAGGATGAATATACAGTAAGAATCTCACCTGTGTCAGAGATGATCCAAAATCATAACCAAATCTGCTTCCATACCATACCCAGGTCTGAACCCTGACTGAAAAAGATCCAGATAATCTGATTTGTTTGTCCTCTAAAGCTGCTATGAAACCACCTTCTCAATCATCTCTGGATGATAATGGACAAAAATTATGCAGTATTACAGGGTCTATCAATGGCTTCTTGAGGATCTGGTGAACCAAAGCATCCTTGAAAGGCAAAGGAACAACTACTTCACTCAAAGAAGAGGTCACTGCCATTAGAAGCCACCCACATGGTGCCCCCCAGGCTGCTTTCACAAGCCAGGAAGGGTGTGGGTCTAGGGAGCAGGTGGCTGAGATCATAGTCTAAAGACCCTGTCCACTTCCTCAGGTACAACCCTTCCAAACAATGTGATGACTCCCCCGGATGTTTCTCTGGTTATCTCTTCAGATGTCAGCTTGGAGAAAGATGAACCAGTTCCAGGCATATCTGGAGGGGAGTTGATCAATGGCTCCAAGCAGCCAACTGAGAGGGATTTGACTCAAACACAGCTGCAGCAGGACAGCCCAGAGGCTTCAGATGGAGAAATCATGCAGCTGGAGCCAGTCAGTGATGAGGAACTGCTTGCTGCACCTGATCCAACAACAGATTAGGTGCAGCAGGCAGAGAAAAGGCAGCAGCAGAGAAGGTCAGCCAGATTATTTGTGAGGAGAAAGCAGTTACTTCTTGATGGGATGCATCAGAAGCTGGCTATTTAGCACAGCAGAGAGAGGGAAGTGATGCTGGGAACAATGTGTTCATTTCCTAGTTGTGTGTTTTCTGCTCATTGTGATTCTTGCCTTGCTTTGGATTGACACTGTGCCTTGACTTGGATTATGCCATATGAACTCTGGACTTTTCTTGCCTCGTGAATCCTTTTGTATTGTGGATTTAATTTTGCCTGGTGGGTTTATTTTGATTGGGAAACTATGTGGCTGGACTTAATTGGGACAGTTCTGGGGTTTTGGTGAAGGGAGTTGCAGGGGAATATTAATAAACCCACTGTTGAAAGAAAAGTCTTCATCAAGATTCAGTCCAAGCTGGGAATAAACAAAATTGAGACTGCTTTAGAAAGAAGGTTGTGGTTTATTAAAGAGCAGAGCTAGACAGAAAAATGGCTCTGGGAAAGCTGAACACATGTAACTGGGAGTGGTGGGTTTTTATACCTTCTAGGGCTCTTAAGGTTGTTTCCTGTTCCTGTTTGAGGCTTTGTATTTCCTGTGTCATGTACTTTGACCTGAGTCTGAGTGTGCCCTTTTAATATTGGTGGCTCAATCTTATTATGTCTTTAGAGTTTGGGTGGTGTATGTAGAATTTAGGGGTCTTTGTCTTTGTAATCTCAATAGCTTCCTGGCTCCACCCTTCCTGAATGGATTATTACATCTGCATTTCTAAAAGCTGGTTTCTGCTGAGTTTTCTGGCTGGGGGGGAGGGAGAAGTTTCTGCCTTTTTTAAGATCTTCTCCATTATTCTGCCTTTTTAATATTCCCCAAAATATTTCTTTCTCTGGATTCTTACCACACCACTAAACCACAGTTACATGTGAGAGCAGGACAGCACAAATGACCAAATTCAGAACTTTGGATCCATTCTTATCTACCGTGAAGGAATCCTCATATCACTGTGTTGTGTGCACATACATGTAAAATAGGTCTTCATGAACTAGTACTTGGAATCAAAAGAAAATATTACATTTCATGCATTCCAGGTATTTATCCCAATCCTTTAGTCCCACCTCATCAGTACTGGACTGAGTATTTTATCTTCTCATTCATGAGTGGCCCAGCAAGGTGACAATCCTGTGCAGAGTTTCTCAGAAGGAAATCTCACGGAGTGAACTGGAACAACCTATTGAGCTGAACATAGATAGAATTGGTCTTTTGCTCCGAGACAAAATATCAGCTTTGTGTGCAGGAGGACCAAGATACAAACCCCATCAGGATTACAAAACATATTTTAATGAACTCTTCTAAAACAGCTTTCTGTGGAAACTCATGTCACATATGGATAATAAGGCTCTGCTGACCCATTTGATAGCATCAAGCAAAATACTTCTTCTTTGAGTATACCATACCCAGGTAGCGGAGGAAGGATTCATATATTTGAATGCTCCCCTATGGAAGAAAACCTTCATAATCATATAAGGGGAAAGTTAGGCTGCTTCTTTCTTCTCATGTGGGACCCTACTAGCCTATGAAAGGGGATGCTCAAAGCTACATTCTCCTACCTGATTTGGTACAGTCCAGAGAAAGCTTCAGAGGCCTTTAGTCATACAAATAAACCTGAAATCAACACGCCGAGATTTCTGCATAAGACATGTCCATGAGGACATTTCATTTCTGCCTCCTTCACTTGCCAATAGCGTTCATTTGCATCTCTCAAGCATTTAAATGCCAGCTATCCTGCCTGCCCACCTCCCTCCCTCCCTCCTTCATTCCCGTTATCAAGAGAGCAGATCATGCTACATTAAAGACACAAGGGAAGGAGAAAACGATAAGACACTTTAGGGTAAATTCCTGGCTGATCTACAGAACCAATGCAGCTGTTCAATCTCCTACCGGGTAACCCGAGGTACAGCTTAGTGCAAACGTCAGCTTCTAATTGAATTCATAAAGCAAATAAATTACTCAGAGAGTTTCTAAGTATCCAAATAAAATTAACAGGGGTGGAATTCACAGGCGTCCAAATTAATTAGCACATGGAATAAATACTCATGCAGAAGCAAACACACCGAAATGTACAAAAGGTACATCCACGTTCGTCAGCTCATGCTGAGCAATATTTAGGCATTGTGACTGAATCAGTGTATTTATTTGTATTTAGTTAGATGTCTTTTCCATACTACCTCAAGGGCATATAACAATACAGGTAGTCCTCAGCTTACAACAGTTCGTTTAGTAACCATTCGAAGTTACAACTGCACTGTAAAAAGGGACTTATGACCATTTTTCACACTTACAACCATTGTAGTATCCCCATGGTCAATTGATTTACATTTGGATGCTTGGTTACTGACTCACATTTATGACGGTTGCAGTGTCCCATTGATTTTGCTTGTCGGAAGGTCGCAAAAGGAGATCACGTGACCCTGGGACACTGCAACCGTCATAAATATGAACCAGTGGCCCAGCATCTGAATTTTGATCATGTGACCATGGGAATGCTGCAACAGTAGTAAGTGTGTAAAAGAGATGTTGCTTTTTTTCAATGCCATTGTAACTTCAAACAGCCACTAAACTTTGTGTGCTTCCAAACATTATTCCTATGCCATGTCTACCACAATGAAATTTGGGAATGAGCATTTAAGAAGAAAAAAAAAGGACTTGAATACCAACCACTTATTTCAAGTTCCAAACATTTAGAAAGCAAGCAGCACAAAAGAAGAACATTGCAACCAAGTAGAATCATAGATTCTGAGTGTTGGAAAATATGATCGGGTGAGGAGTTTCCATCAGGTGAGGAAGGATACTGTTGATTTTCCACTCCTTTTCCTGAGAAAGTGAGAGGAGTGACTAGAAGACTATGAATGGATGTCTGAATCATAGTCAGCCTATTCAGATGAAGAGGATACCTTCTGAAACTGGATCAATATGAGGATTCTGAAAGACTAACTGCTTGATGGTGACCGTTGATAGTGAGTTACTATAGGACTACTTTCTATAGGAATTATTAGGACTATAACTGTAAAATTGGGCAAAGGAGGGTATGGTTTGCAGAATAGATTCCTGTAGGCTCTGCACTATTGGGAGAGTTTCAAAATAAGAAATGCTAGCAGAAGATTTTTGCCTGGACTGAGGAGAAGGAAATTGTATATCCCAGTGGTGATAAACCTATGGCACGCATGCCAGAGGGAGGCACTCGGAGCCCTCTCTGTGGGCACGCACGCCTCGCTCTTTGGCTAAGTTTTCACAGGAAAAAGCCATTTCTCAAGCCCCTTCCTAGCCAAAACAAACCTCCGGAGTGAGCGCACTGTTTTCAACTTTGAATTATATCAAATCTGACACCAGAAACAGACTAACAGATGACCTGAATGCTGCGTGTGTTGCTTTTAAACTTACAGAGTATAAGCCAAGGTTAGACAAATTATCAGCATGCATACAACAGCAAAAATCACATTAATTGTTCAAAAGCATGCCAAATGCAAACTTTTTACCTTTCAATAAAAAGTTGTTTGTATCATTGGAAAGCTTTGTTATTGTGTTTTTCTTTTAAGACAAAAGATGTTAATGTATGAGTTGTTTTTTCTAAACTAAAACCTCAGTATTCAGATTAAATTGCCGTGTTGGCACTTTGCGATAAATAAGTGGGTTTTGGTTTGCAGTTTGGGCACTTGGTCTCTAAAAGGTTCGCCATCACCGGTATATCCTGACTAGGTTATTAAACCCTTTGATTGTATGTGAAACGATATCGGTCCAGTTTGTAGAATATACACCAAAAGTTCCAGCCTTCTTTGCTTTTCAAGTTGTGTGAAATTTAAGGGTGCTTTTTCAAGAGGCAACTGGATTTTCTTTGTTTTTCCTTGACAATGTTTCGCTTTTCATCCAAGAAGCTTCTTCAGTTCTGGAAGGATTTATGTTCTTTGCAATCATTTGGTCGTTAGCACTCCTTCTGAGAGTTGTTGAGTCAACTTTAGAGACTTATCTGTGCCCTCAGGATCACCTGAATAGTGCAAGTGGGTGTGGAACCTTTTTGGAACTGCTGAAAGCACTGTGTTGTAAACAGGAGATAGGTGGTGTCGTACTCCCTCCCCCAAACTGAAGAAGCAAAATGTCTTCAAGGAAAAACAAAGACAGTCCAGTTGCCTCTTGAAAAAGCATTTTTGAGACAACCATGAATCTTGGTGCCAAAAGAAAGAGTGGACACATGGAAGTACACAGCCATAATACTGAAAATATTTGACTGAGGCCAAACGTCTTTACAGCTGGAACTGCATCTTTCTAATTTGAAGACATCTGAAGAGGACATTTTGAATCAGTGTATTCCTCAGCTATTCTAACCTTCTGCTCTGTTGATGCTCATTAGTCAATATGGAGAAGATGAGCAGATTTCTCTCCAGATAGCTGCCATGAAGAATCAGCTCATTCTTGCTTATGTAAATGAGACACCGTTTAGAGACAGCATGGAGATCCTGCAGCTGAAGATGGCCATTCACCAGCTAGATAATGGAAAGGGAAGGGACATAAAACATGAACCAATCTGGAGAAGCACTCTTTCATGGCATGAACAGTAGTATCATGTGACGTGTTCTGCCTATGAAGACTGATTCATACATGCAGGATACACGATCTCTCGTAATTCAAGCATTCCTTTATAACTCGCAAATTGATTGTGCGATGGCATTTCGTTAAACAAAGTGTCTTCAGAGCAGGCTTGGTTCTCTCTGTGAGGTGAGGTCCGCAGTTACTGGATGCTATAATCACCCAGTGGAAAACAGGCACATGTGAGTAATTCCTAGGTTATTAAAGCAAATCCTTGTGTACTGCATTATGCATCAGCTTCTCAAGCATTCCACAGACCTAAATAGTGCTATAATTGGTGGGAGAATATATTTGCAGTTCGATCAGGGAATTTATGTAGGTGAAAATGAGATATGGAGATGAGATAGCTTTATTTATCTGGAAACCTGGCTTTTAGAGGATCCACTCAAACCCAAAGGTTAATGATGGGGTATATAGGTTTGACTTGCTACAGTCAGATCATGTATTTTGTTAAACTAGAAGACTTGTATACCCAATTCCAGCAGCCGTTCCTTATATGTTTTAGCCTCCAGTCCCCTAATCATCTTTGTTGCTCTTCTCTGTACTCTTTCTAGAGTCTCAGCATCTTTTTTACATCGTGGTGACCAAAACTGGATGCAGTATTCCAAGTGTGGCCTTACCAAGGCACAAGTCCAAAAGCTCGGAAGACTAAACCTCTGGTCCCAGTAACCATCCCAGATTGGATCCTATATTTTTTTTTCTCTTCCTCAAAGTTCAATTCTAATCCTTCTTTGCAGAGAGCTGTAACAGATCAAGCGGCATAAAGACTGATGCAATAACTGCATGATCTTTGAAAGATCCTGTGGATGTTTTCATTTACCTGCATCCAACATTCTTTTGCCTGAATGTGAACTGATTTTCTTCTAGACATACATCAATATTAAGCCTATTTGCATCTATGAATTTATGTTTGAGCTAAAAGTACTTGGAGAGAAACACTGTACAAATGACTGACACTCTTACTTGTCTATCAGTATATTTTCACAGGTCTCCAAATGCACAGGTAGATTTGTGGGCTAACGGATACCCCTTTCACCTCAATTCATAATGAATTCAATCTTGAGATTAGGAATGACACAGTCTAACCCAGCATGTGTTGCCTTAAATATTACGAATTCTTATTTTTATCAGCACGACAGCAGAATAGCAACATTATGTAATGTATCACAGGAACAGAAACACTACGAATGACTTGAAATACCTTGGGTTTTGCCTAGATGGCAAGTGATTTATTTATTGTTGCTGAAAGGTAATGCTGCTATTGAAAAAATATGACATAATGCTTAATTGATTTTTGGGGGAGGGCATTAAATTCTGCATTTCTCAGAACACCGATGGATTCTTGCACACCACCCACTATTGACTAAGAACATTTGCAATCCATAATGACAAGAGAAAATGTTTTTCCTTTTCTCTTATATTATTATTATTCGATTGGACCTAGATTCAGTTATATTTACATAGATCACTAGAAAATCAAAGATGAGTGCTGGCACCATAATGAACATGCTTGGAAATGGCCATCAGTAAGAACAAATATTTATTAGCTTTATAGCACCTCAAGTTCACTTTTAAAATCCAATAGGCTTTGGGATGTCATAGCATTAAGTCGTTGAGGCCCCAAGAAGTACAAGAATGAAAACTTTGTATGTCTTCAACATCTGAAGTGGGGAAGGGGAAGGGGAGGAGGAGGAGGAGGAGGAGGAGGAGGAGGAGGAGGAGGAGGAGGAGGAGGAGGAGAAAGAAGAAGGAGGAGGAGGAGGAGGAGGAGGAGAAGAAGAAGAAGAAGAAGAAGAAGAAGAAGAAGAAGANCAAGAAGTACAAGAATGAAAACTTTGTATGTCTTCAACATCTGAAGTGGGGAAGGGGAAGGGGAGGAGGAGGAGGAGGAGGAGGAGGAGGAGGAGTTGTAGGGTCAGTGTTGAGGGACCCTAGGAGTTGTAGTTGAAAAACATCTGTATGGTCAAAGGCTTCAACAAATTTTAACCTAAATATATATAAATGCATGTTATTATAAAATTTAAATATAAATATTTAAACAAAGTTATCCTTTATAATCTAACCTGCCAACTATTGGTAATGACACATAAAAGGAATATTTAAGTATAGCATCCCCTAGGTTGACTATCAAATACAAATAACCCAGCAACAAGAGATTGGGTGTTTGTCAATTTTCTAAAGGCATCTAGCTGGCCACACTTGGAAGTAGAAGGCACTGGACTGTCTGAATTCAGCTATTCTCTTGCTCCTAATGTTAATAGAACAGCGATAAGGGTTTAGGCAAAATCAGGATTCAAAAGATAATGATTTAAGAATAAATAACTATTTTAAAGATGCATTTGAATCAGAAGGGAATTCCAAGTAAATTCTAAACTAAAAATGATGGGGTTTTTTTTTTAAAAAAGGGTTTGTGTGGGTGGGTGTATGTGTATGTGCTTGGCGCGCACGTGTGTGTTGGAGTGGGTGAAAAACACAGATCTAGATGCAGTTATAAATAAAATATTTCAAACGTCCTTTTAAGTAAGCAGACAGAATTTCTCAGCTTTCACAGAAAAGTAAACATCGCTCTCAAATTAGTGGACGTTGTGTGTTTCTCCCTTGTCTATATTTTCAGCTAGACATATGATTTATTAATCAAGGTGGTTTTTCCATTTGATTAAATGCTACTGTTAACTTGACATATGTCACACCAATAAAATATAGTTAATGAAAAGTGATTGAAAAAAGACTAGTGTAGGATTTACTGAAATGTCCTTGCTTTGTGACATTTCACTAGACCATAATGTTACTCTAAAAAAAACCTACAAGGTGTAATTCTTGCTAGCAATGTGCTTCTACCATCTATTCTCTAGTCAAATATTTTGGAGAACCAAGAGAATCCAGTGGATACAATAAGAGAAATCAAGGAATTTTAATATTGTAAGCCACCCAGAGATGCCTCATAGCAAAATGAGCACAAACAAATTTAATGTATAAAGAAATAATTCTACATTTCATCGTCATCATTGTCATCATAATTATTTTAGCCATTGTCTATCCACTGCAGGATGAAAGCCTCTTCCACATGTTTCCAACCTCTATGATCCTGAGCTTTCTTGGGCAAAGTCTACATAGGTATCTAAAAGAAATATTCAAATAGGGCTATCATTCAAATGTCCACTAGATGTCAGCAAAGAGTCACACGTTCCTGTGAATCTCTGCTGCCACTTAATGGTTGACTAAGATTTGAAACCATTAACTGATGAATTCAGTATTGCTAAATTCTCTTATAACTGGCAAGGATTAAATGTTGCTGGTCATCAAATATATCTTAATATAATTTCTAGAATTAGACATTGGTCTTGTTCTAACAAAAGAACTGGCACCACAGAAAGAATAGGGTCATGAAGGAATATGCACACACACTTCTGTACATTCATCTCAAAAGATCTGAGACACTGTATAACAAACACGTAGATTAAGCCTGACCTAAACAGGGTGGAATTTACTCTGAGAACTTTGCCTATTAGGATGGCTGTGACCATGCTCACGCAGATGGACTCTAAATTTTAACAGAAAGCTGAAATCTGGAAAATCCTTTTCTCAACCTGCCTTGAAAAAGTATTTCGCAAACTAGATTGGGCAAAAGATGGAATAAAAATCAATGGCGCCTATTTAAACCACTTAAGATTTGCAGATGATGTTGTTCTCTCATAAGACCCAGAAGGACTACAAAGATATATACAAGAGCTGCACAAAGCAGGAGAACCATTTGGCTCAAAAATAAACCGGAAAAAGAGCCAGGTTATGTTTAATAGATTCACCAAAGATATATATATATATATATATATATATATATATATATATATATATATATATATATATATATATATATATATATATATATATATATATATATATATATATATATATATATATATATATCTACGCGGGAGAAAACCCGAATAACTAAAGACCCATATATATATATATATATATATAACCTTGAGTGCTTTATGATGCACCCTGTCGACCCAAATATGGGAGAAAGAAATCTAAATCTAAATCTAAGAAATCTAAATATGGGAGAAAGAAATATAAATGATGTCGCAGTTGCGACTGCTGCCTGTGGATGGCTCTAGTTTGAGCTGATACAGGCAAAAGATTTCTTTCTCCCATATTTGGGTCGACAGGGTGCATCATAAAGCACTCAAGATAATTCTCCTCCCCTGTCTCTTCCCTCCCTGACACAGCTGACAAAGTGAGAAAGAGCCTGTGGCCTAGAGGTTAACACAGCTGCTTAACATGCAGGCAGCCCAGGTTCGAATCTCAGAAGGGTATGTTTGGCTGATGAGAGCTAAAAAGTTCGAAATAGCTATTCCATTCTCCCTTAATTCTTTGTTAGCAATCCAAGAGAGAGAGAGAGAGAGAGAGAGAGAGAAGAACTAAACATAGTAGACCACTACATATATCTTGGCCAAAGGATCTCAATGGAAGGTGATACAATAAAGGAAACTGAATGCACCTTAAAGGTGGCTGGCAGGCATTCAGCAAGCTAAGCATAATCTTCAAGAACAACTTCCCCCTGTTTTTGATCAGCATGTGCTACCTGCTCTAACATATGCCGGTGAAACATGGACACTAACCTCACAATCTATACAAAAGCTAAGAGTGATACAAAGAGCCATGGAAAGATACATGCCTGGCATTACAAGACAAGATAGGAAGAACCACAGATGGATTAGAGAACAAACAAAAGTAAAAGATATCATCAAGAGAGTAAAAGAATTGAAATAGAAATGGGCTGGTCACACAGCAAGAAGAACGGATGGCAGGCGGATCAAGGCAGTCATAGAATGGATCCCACCTGATAAAAAGCATCCATGAAAGAGACCTAAAACAAGATGGATCAACAACATCAGCAAGTATGGCGGGTCCAATTGGCAAAAGGAAGCTCAGGATCGTATAGGTTGGAAACATGCGGAAGAGGCCTTCATCCTGCAGTGGGTAGACTATGGCTAAGATGATGATGAGATTTCCAAAGAATTAAACTTTGGAAAAATGGAGGGTCTAGTATCCCCAAACATGATTTTCAGTTGCAAGACATGTTTAAATCTCCCACATACAGGGTCATCTATAAACTTGTCTCCTTGTTCTTCCTCTCTTCTTCTATTCTGCTTCCTTCTATTTAAAAATCAGTTCTTGGAGATGCTAAATATACAACATTGCTTTGAGCAAACTTTTATCTCATCAGATGCTATGCAGTGCATTTACAAGCAGCCTGAAAATTGGATCATGAATCTAATGGGTGTGCAGAGACCGTGGATATTTATTGCTGTAGGAGATGAGAACAAACATTTCAGGAGCTAAATATATTTACCATCCAAAATATTGCATTCTTATGATACCAAAGAGATTTAAAAATCAGCTTTTGGAATTTGCCAGATGTATGATGTTGCACAGGTTCAGAATGTTGCTTGTTTTATTCTCTGAAATATTATTCTTATCTCAGATTATGTGTGTAAAATGAAAGTGGTTTGTATCACAGTAGCAGAACATAACAGTATAAGCAATTACACCTAATCCAAATAATTAAGAAGTTGTACATTTGGATAGTTACTGGAAAAGAAAAAAAAATGGGGGAAGAGAGATTTTTGAAGACAGTTTGGGGTATGAACTGATTGGGTGGGAGCTTGGCTGTGTTCTGATTGGGTGGAGGTGTGTTCTGATTGGTTAGGGGCTTGGCTGTGCTCTGATTGGATGGGGGGTTGGCTGTGCTCTGATTGGATGGGGGTGTGTTCTGTTTGGGTGGGAGCTTTGTTGTGCTCAGATTAGTCTGAGTTGCAGGGGGATTTGAGATGGAGAGATTTGAGATGGAGAGCCAATCAGAGCACAGCCAACCCCCCATCCAATCAGAGCACAGCCAAGCCCCTAACCAATCAGAACACATCTCCACCCAATCAGAACACAGCCAAGCTCCAACCCAATCAGTTCATACCCCAACTGGCAGTTAAAAGGAAGAAACAGCTGCGATCACACATTGCTCCTAGAAGCACGAAGCCGAAAACACCAGCCTGAAGATGACGATTGGGACTTCATCGAAACGTCGCCAAGGCACTTCCAATTTTACGCAGGAGAAAACCCGAATAACCAAAGACCTACATATAAACACACGCGAAAACCTCAGAAAACAAGTTTGTGTGTGTGTGTGTGTGTGTGTGTGTGTGTGTGTGTGCAGGTCTTGGCATATTCGGGTCTTTTCCTGTGTAAGATTGAGAGTATCTTGGCAATGTTTCAACGAGATCCCACTCATCATCTTCAGGCTGGGGTCTTCGGCTTCGTGCTTGTGTGAGCAAAGTGTGATCAGAGCTGCCGTTTCTCTATAAATATTGGTGGGGGTGTGTGGAATACTGGCTTTGTTGCTGTAGGTGGATTGGTTGGCTGTGTTGGAGTTATTGTTTGTTAACTCCAACACAGCCAACCAACCCACCTGCAGGTCTTTAGTTATTCGGGTTTTCTCCCGCGTAGAATCAAACGTACCTTGGTGACGTTTCGACGAAGTCACATTCGTCATCTTCAGGCTGGTGTCTTCAGCTTCGTGTTTCTAACCACTCTTAGAAACACGAAGCTGAAGACACCAGCCTGAAGATGACGAATGTGACTTCGTCGAAACGTCGCCAAGGTACGTTTGATTCTACGCGGGAGAAAACCCGAATAACTAAAGACCTACATACAAACACCCGCGAAAACCTCAGAAAACAAATATATATATATATATATATATATATATATATATATATATATATATATATATATATATATATATATATACATACACATACGTGTGTGTGTGTATGTATATGTGTATATGTATATGTATATGTATATGTATATGTATATGTATATGTATATGTATATGTATATGTATATGTATATGTATATGTATATGTATATGTATATGTATATGTATATGTATATTATTGGTTTTTATAAGAGTAGGAATCAGATGGGGTCGGGGTTGGGGTTGGAATTTGAGTTAGGATTGGGGTTGGGATTAAGGTTAGGGTTTTTTCAAATAACAATCTCAATATTTAGCAAACAGCATAATGTCTGGGTTTAGTATTTAAAAAAGAAAAAGAAAAAAGAGAGCAATAAGAAATAGTCAATTATCATAAACAATATGTTAGTTAATCGCTCAGCACTAATGTATATTCAAAGTTACATGTCACATTCCTTTCTCTCTAACTCGTTTTTCTAGCCATTGATAGGAATTATCCCATGCTCTAAAATACACTGAGTCTTCTTTCTCTTTTATCTTTAAAGTCAATCTATCCATTTCTGCACAGTCTAAGATTTTTTTAATTAATTCTTCTTCGGTTGGTAAATTTTCATTTTTCCAATATTGGGCAAATACAATTCTTGCTGCAGTTAATACCTGTAGAATTAAATATATATAGTCTTTTTCATAATTTGCTCCTATTCTTCCTAATAGGAATAGTTCTGGCTTAAAGTCTATTTGTTTTTTAGTCATTTTCTCCAACCATATGTGGATTTTTAACCAAAATATTTTTGCTTTAGGACATGTCCACCAGATATGATAATAGGTACCT
Organism: Protobothrops mucrosquamatus; assembly: GCF_001527695.2. NCBI lineage: Eukaryota > Metazoa > Chordata > Lepidosauria > Squamata > Viperidae > Protobothrops > Protobothrops mucrosquamatus. Next base: position 1,851,998 of record NW_015386389.1, read on the forward strand.
GGTTTTTGTTTGCATTTCCAACACTTGTTTGAAGTGTTTTTAAACATTTTTGCTAATCTCACTGATGTCATATGCCATCTGCAGAATATTTTATATAAGTTTTCTTTATATGCCACTGCTTTAGTTAATTTAACATTTATTTCCTATAATTTCTGCCAATTTTCTAATTCTATATTATATCCAAAGTTCTTTGCCCATGTTATCATTGTTTCTTTTACTTGTTCTTCCTGCATCTTTAAACTTAACAGATATTTATAAAGTTTCTTAAAGAACAGAGAGTATTTGACCAGATACTGATAAAAACAGATAAAAAGTTGATTAAGGGGACCTTCTTGAGCTGATAAAAACAAACACACACTTGTGGATGCAAGATTTAGCAGTCTTCTTTATGGCTACACGCTGCACATTGAAAATATTGCCAATTTATATTATCATTCTTATTTTATTATTTTAAACTTAGATGGATACCTATGTCATATAGTGATCCCAAGTCTGTGGTGGCGAACCTATGGCACACATGCCACAGGTGGCACGCAGAGCCCTCTCTGTGGGCATGTGCACCCTTGCCCCAGTCCTAGGCCTTCAGCTGGGTTTTATAAAACCTTTTCGCTTTAGGCCTCCGCCGCCGTGTAAAAAAAAAAAGGTTCAATCAATCAATCAATTTCAACTTCTCACGGGAAAAAAAAGATCTCGTAAAGTTGGATTTGATTGATTGAACTTTTTAGTCCCACCCAGTCTGCCATTACCACTGAAGCCACGCCCACCCAATGGGCCACACCCACCCAATGGGCCATGCCCACCCGGCACCCGGTGATACATAAGTGGGTTTGGGGTTGCAGTTTGGGCACTCGGTCTCTAAAAGGTTCGCCATCACTGTCCTAAGTGGTTCCCAACAACCAATTAAAAACAAGGGAGTCAAAACAGAACAGCCCTTTCCATCAGGCCACCTCATAGGGTTGTTGTTGCAGGGAAAATAGGAGGAGGAAGGAGTGCTGGATAGGTTTGCCACTTTGAGTTATTTGTAACAATAACAAAGGTTGGATGTTGTTGTTGTTAGTTGTGAAGTCATGTCCGACCCATTGCGACCCCATGGACAATGTTCCTCCAGGCCTTCCTGTCCTCTACCATCTTCTGGAGTCCATTTAAGCTCACACCTACTGCTTCAGTGACTCCATCTAACCACCTCATTCTCTGTCGTCCCCTTCTTCTATTGCCCTCCATCTTTCCCAGCATTAGGCTCCTCTCTAGTGAGTCCTTCCTTCTCATTATGTGGCCAAAGTACTTGAGTTTCAACTTCAGGATCTGGCCTTCTAAAGAGCAGTCAGGGTTGATCTCCTCTAGGACTGACCGGTTTGATCGCCTTGTAGTCCAGGGGACTCGCAGGAGTCTTCTCCAGCACCATAGTTCAAAGGCCTCAATTCTTTAAAGGTAGGATACCAGTACATAAATCATACCCAGCAAAAACCAAGAATAACTGCCTCAACCTCTTAGTAACCGATCAAAAGGTGGAGAACATAGGTGGCTACCCACATTTTATATAATGAACAGAATAACAGAATTGGAAGGGACCTTGGAGGTTTTCTAATCCAACCCCATGCTCCGGCAGGAGATGCTGTATCATTTCAGACAAACAATTGTCCAATCTCTTCTTAAAACTTTCCAGCGTTGGAGCATTCATATATTATAGCAATAGCCCTTAAACCTATATACTGCTCCATAATGCCTTGCAGCACTCTCTAAGCAGTTTACAGCATCAGCATCTTGTCCCCAACAATCTGAGTCATCATTTCAGCAACCTCAGAAGGATGGAAGGCTGAGTCAACCTTGAGTCCATAAGGATTGAACTCCAGACTGTGGGCAGAGTCAGCCTGCAATACTGCATTCTACTGTAAACACTGCACCACCAGGGCTATGATGGAATGCAAAGGACTCTTCAAATGGAGTGTGATTATATTAATATGGCTGTGTGAGGTTGGGTTAGGTTGATTGGTTTGGTTTGGTTCCTTATACCAGATACTAGAAAGACATGTTTCATTTTTTTTCCTACTGTTGAAAAAAATGGGCAGGTACATCTTATTTTCTTGGCACTGTCTATAGAGTACAAAATGCTTTGCCACTGGGCTCCATGAAGATCTTTCTGACATCTAGAAGAAAAGTTTTGAATGCTCAAGAATACCAACAAAGGTCCATAAAATAGAAAAGACAAGAGAGCCTTAAACAAAAACAAGCCCTATGTTATACTGAATTCTACAGAGTTATTTAGAGGTGAACTCAGCCTGTAACTTCATGTAACAACTATGCAATGCACATAATAGTCTAATAGCAAAAACCACTTTTCCTTTCGCGATACAAATAGAAGCAGGTCAAAAACAGGGGAGACGAGAGTGTAAATAACTTGTAGTGTTCACTGGCTTTTAGCATTGATATTCCAAAGATGTAATTCTTCAGCCTGGCAATTGCTTTTCACTGATTCTAACATCCATGCTTGAATCCCTTAGAGAAAACCATGATATGACAATAACCAATTTGCCATCTCTTAGTGCTATTCTCTTTGGTTTCAAACAACCGTATGTGTCTAGAAGCACAAGATAAACAATTTTCAAATATGAAGTCTTGACTCAACACTGTTGACTGATGGCATTTTCCCCTGCCTTCCAATAGCCCCAAAATAGGGAAAATCTGAACAAAGGATGAATAACATAATTTTAGAATTTTTTAAAAAATCACCAATATGATGTTGTCTCAAAAACAAAAGTCATATGAGTTTTTAAAATGCACTTATCTTTTCACCCACTGCTGTTCATGAACTAACAAATGTCAATTTCAGACACAGCTCACGGAAAATATTTCCAGTATATGAGATATGTTTGGCAAGAATGCAAAATACAGGATATAAAATGTAGATATTTAGCGGGTCCACACATGACTTCAAAGAGTGACCCAACAAATATGTGTAAACCCTGCTTACAACATCTCCACTTATCTCTTCATTGTAGATCTTCAAGTATGGCTCAAAAATGACAGGAAACTACTCTAAGGAGTGGTGCTCATCTCCATTTCTTAGAGGAAAGAGCCAGCATTGTCTGAAGATGCTTCCATGGTCATGTGGCCAACATGACTACAGTATATGTTGAAGTACACGGAATGCTGTTATCTTCCCACTGAAGTGGTACTTATTTATCTACTTGCATTTGCATACTTTCAAATTTCTGGGTGGGCTGGAGCTGGGGCAAATAACAGGGACTTCACCCCATTGTGCTGTGCTCAGGTCTCTAATCCAAGTTGTCAGCTTTCCAGGTGGCTAATTCAGTGTCTTGATTGTCCTTAGTGTTGCTGTTATTAAAAGGCCATCCACTGCTCATAATGTGGTTTTTTTTCATTGATCAAGAGAGGAATACAAAAATCAGAAGTCAACCAGCACATTTTTCACCCATTCCTCTTCTCATCCTAAAACTTTTTGTTTTGTCACCTTATCACAAAAAAGATGTTGAGAGCTTGGAAAAAGTTCAGAGAAGAGCAACTAAGATGATCAAAGGTCTGGAGACTAAAACATATGAAGCTGTGGGACTTGGGTTTGGCTAGTCTAAAGAAAAGAAGAAATAGGGGAGATACGATAGCAGTGTTCCAGTATCTGAGGGGCTGCCACATGGCAGAGGGGGCCAGGTTGTTCACCAAAGCACCAGAGGGAAGGATGAGAAACAATGGTTGGAAACTGATCAAAGAGAGAAGCAACCTGGAACTAAGGAGAAACTTCCTGACAGTGAGGACAATCAACCAGAAATCATGGGTGCTCCATCACTGGAGATCTTTAAGAAGAGACTGGACATTCACTTACATATCTGAGATGGTATAGGTTCTCCTGCTTGAGCAGGGGGCTGGGCTAGAAGACCTCTAAGGTCTCTTCCAGCTCTATTCTATTCTGTTCTGTTCTGTTCTGTTCTATTCTATTCTATTCTGCTTTAACAGCAGTTTTGCAAAACACATACCTACCCACTTTACAATGCTGATAAACTGTCAGCCCAGATTGGGAAATGCACAGCCAAGGAGCTAGGAAGCAAGACCAAAGAGGTACTTTTATCAATTCCAAAACTCCAGTGTTTTATCTGCAGAGCTACATTTTGGGTTCAAACATTGGGTGTGTGCTCTGTTGATGATGCAGCTTGTTTGTTTTGGGGATTGTTGTTTTAAACACAGCATCACAGGTCATACACCATTATGGTGGTTTTAATTTTCGTACACTGCCCGTAGTGGTACCTCACTACACATTATTATTTTCAGGAGGTGCGACAAGTATTAAAAAGGCCGAGTCCCAAACAAACCATGTGACTTATCATACGAGCCTTTGTTTCAGGTGGAATAACTTTCTGCCTGTCCTTTTCCCTATGTCAGCGACCTTCCCAGCATGGCCAACTTCCTGTACACCCTCTGTGGCTGTCCCCCTTTTTGCAGACACCTTCCCAGCATGGCCAACTTCCTGTCCACCCTCTGTGGCTGTCCCCCTCTTTTTGCAGCGACCTTCCCAGCATGGCCAACTTCCTGTCCACCTTCTGTGGCAGTCCCCCTCTTTTTGCAGCAACCTTCCCAGTATGGCCAACTTTCTGTTGGTTCTCCACAGCCATCCCCCCTCTTCCTACCGCAACATGTCGAGTACTAAACAAAAATGCATCAAAATGTGTTGAGTACCAAATTCAATGAGTTTTGAAGCAGTCGCGTTCTGGAGTAACACCGTAAACAAACAAGCAAATAAATAAATATGTCCTCCATCCTGAAAGTGAATCAGCACAAAAGGAATGATAGTATATCATCAGAGGAATGCAGTCACGCTCCATGGTTTATGTGCGGACGCTTAAATCTTACCCATTTGTTCCAACTCATCAATTTGTCATTGTGCAGACACTTATTCATTTCATGGAGGTGTCACTAAGTTCTATAATTTGCGACACTGAACAACATCTCCTTCAGGATCATGTCCTGAACCAGACCATATTTTTCTACTCTTACTAGTTTTTTTTTTCTGGCTGACCTCTGTGAGAGCAGAACGTTAAATGGCAGAGACCTTTCATCTGAATTAGCAGGTTTTTGTCTCCTGTTTCTATCTCAGAGTAGCCAAAATAATACAGCAGAAATAAGGTCCATAACCACAATAAAAAGTATAGACATCAGTAATATTAACTCTGGTTCTGCTCCAACAGAAACTGTTGTATTTTTATTATTTATGTGTGTGTGTTTTTTTTGGGGGGGGCTGTTTTTAAAGTTGGTAATCACCAGAGTTGTTTGGCAAGTGGACAACCATACTGAATGAATGAATGAATGAAGGAATGTTTTTTTTTTAACAATTTAACCAGAAAAGAAATGGCTGCCATCTAAGATGCAATTTTTAGAGAAACCCAAATCCTACTTTGGAAACTCTACTTAATCTCACTTGACTCCATCCCAGGGCTGTCAAATACAGCAAGTCTCTTTCGGTGTCCCTGTAAACAAGGCCGTCCCTTGTGAAGAAAAGTCCCCGAAGAATTGTGTAATTTGCTGGAGTCGGAGGCGGGGGTGTAAGGGAACCGTTTGCTGTCAGATTTAAGCAACGGAAAGGACAATTTGCAAAGGCAAAGGACAGGAGGACAGGCGAAACCAATCTTCTCCTCTTTTTTTCTTTCCTTTTCTTTTCAAGAGCAAATTTGCAACCTTTCGCTTTCCAACAGCTGCCGGGAAAGCGTCAGAATTATGAGCAACCAGGACTCGCTGCTACAGATTACCTCATCTGAATTTTCAAAAGGGGATTACAATCCCATTAAAGGACAAGGATCTTTGGAAGCTAATTAATTTTCAGGGAATTGCTTGCAATGCCTAAGCAAGGGGTTGATTAAATATTAATATGGGATACTAAGGTCACTTCTTCTTTTTTTTTTTTTTTTTGCAACCCTCGAAAACAGAGTATTGAGATCTAACTGCGGCATTCGCTTCGCGGTGATGGAAAATAAATGGAGAGGTCTGGGCATAAATCAGTTGAAATAGATGATTGATTTTTTTTTTTACATTTGATTCAAGCTTTTTGAGTCTAACTCTGTTCCTAAACTTCTCTTCATTCTTTTTTTTTTTTTAAATAAATAAATAAATAAATATATTTGACACCTAGGTAGACACATATAATTGAAGTATCTCTTTCCGGGATGTACTCCCCCAAAACATTCACCTGAAGAGTAGATAGCAAACATCTATGGAAAAGCCCGATGCTACCCCCTAGTGCCCAAACTGAAGTGACCTCAAAATGACACAGTAAATGGACTTTAAACACAAGAAAAAACAAACAAGAAACAACAACACCCAGAAGCGACATAGGTTACCGCTGGTTTCGTTTACTTAGACATCTTTTTCTGACAGAAGGGGGGAAAAAAGGTGACACTCTAAAAAGGCCAAAATGTTTTTTTGGCCTGATTCCTCTGTTTTAGGTTCCTAAACAAAAAGCAGCTATTTATGGATTACTTGGTTAAAATCTGCAGCAGGAACAGAAGCCTCAGAAACAAAATCCAGTCCCGTGTAACAGAGAAGAAAGGGGTTCCTTGCCTCCCTTCCACAGAAGACCTGCCTGCACCCCGTCCATTCTTTCTTTTCGGCACCAGATTGAGCAATGGCTGCATGTGAAACAAAACTGATTTTGGATGGTATCATTTCATCCTATGGTTGCCTGTTTAAATGCAATCTTGACACCTATGGAAATCAGGCTTTTCAAGAAGAAGATTTCATCCTGGTCTCCTCTCAGTGATGTACCTGTTTTGCACAACGAAGATCAAATTTTCTGGAGAAGTGAGGGAAGTAGTGAGGACAAGTGGGCTCTTTCTAAATCCTTTTTTGCAAATGAAACTGCCAAGAGAGTCCTGCAGACTATCTTTTCTCTAACAGGATGCTCTAAACCAGGGATAGGCAACCTTGGCTCTTTTATGACTCGTGGACGTCAACTCCCAGAATTCCTGAGCTTGGAAACCTCTCCCTTTCCCCTCAGCATAGTTGGCTCAGAAATTCTGGGAGTTGAAGTCCACGAGTCATAAAAGAGCCAAGGTTGCCTACCCCTGCTCTAAACAGAAATCTTTATCTCCTCTCTGTCCATTAGATTTTGCCTTTCTGTTTCCAAGTTCACACAGCCTTTGAGCATCATCTTTCCTCGTTGAGTTTATTTGTCCTGTTTCTATATTTCAACAAACCCTGGAAAAAGCATGTAACTTTCTTCTTCTTTACTTCTGTTTATTTTCCAGTCCTGTTGGCCTTCAGTTACCTAAGCCCAATATCAGAGGAACTGGTTTTATTTTGCTTTCCTAAGTTCTGTTGAGTAGTTGACCGTGCATCTGAATTTGTCTACATTTGGTAAAACTGAGAATATAATGAGAAGGGATGCATCCCTAATCCTGCCGTTATGGAGATTGGCTCCTGCTGTAGAACCATAGAGTTGGAGGGACAGATGATATCAAGCCCAATCCACTGAATGCTGCAGGATTCCCTACATCTTCCCCATCGGATGACTATCCAGCATCAGGAAAGAAACCAGGAAACTGGGAGTTCTAGTTCTGCCTGAGGCATGAGAGCTGGCTGGGTAACTTTGGGCCGAACATTCTCTGTCAGCCCAGCTCATCCCGCAGGGTTGTTGTGATGAGGAAAATAGGAGGAATATTAGTTATGTAACCTTGAGTTAGTTATAAAAATAATAATAAAGGTGAGATAAAAAATAAAAAGGAAATCATTCTGTGTGGTAACCTGTTCTATAGTTCTTCCTAAAATCTAATCTAATCTAATCTAATCTATCTATCTATCTATCTATCTATCTATCATCTATCATCTCATTACTTCTGAGTTCCATTTTGTGAATCTCCACATTTAAGGCACAAGCCTACATTAAGATTTTCTTTGATGTGGTAAAATTGACATCAGTCTGATCAAGGGAAGGTAATTTAATATGACTGTTTTACCATACAAAAACCGGGGAGAGAGTTTATGTTATAGCAAAAATTGTTCTTTATCAAAATTTAATTTGCAAAATTTTCATATAGAAGAGTTGGAATACGTGGTAGCATTTGGGACAGTTATTGAGCGGATGGGAGTAAAGCTTTTGGAGATGACAATTTATATTTATCCTTATGTAGTAAAAGTAAGTGGATGATTTTAGGCCAATTTAAATGGGCCAAACGGTTAATATGACCACATACTACTTTGCAAATTACACAAAATATGTTAATTATTAATATTTCTACATTTACGAAGACAGAATACACGTGTTACTTTTCCAATTAGGAGCTAAATATTTAAATAAAATATAAATGTATCCACAGGTCCTTTCTTGATTATTAAGCCAATACATTTTACTCCCCTAAAAATGAATTAAGTCAATGTCTTGATCATGCTAAAGTTTTCACTGAATCATTGTCCAACCTCCATCTCATAAAGGAATACCAATGAAAGCATCACAGAGAGATTATTGATTCACCCTTGAAATGAAAGGAAGGCTTCAATTTTAACTCTGTGTTTAAGCTGTGCTTTTATTCATGTGCTTATATCGTTTTATACATAAAGTAAAATCTGTTGTAAACAGTCCAGAGTCACTTGGACAAGATGTGCAGTTTAGAAATTTAATAAACAAAAATAAACTGAACCAAATGTCCATTATCAAAGGAGGGGAGTGTTAGTTAACTTGATATAAATTGGTAGGGCTCAGTTGTTTCAATATTCTAAAATAATTAGTGAAAATGAAGTGCTTTCTATTTTTATGACTCATAGTCTACTTATTATCACAGAATAGAATAGAATAGAATAGAATAGAATAGAACAGAACTGAACTGAACAGAACAGAACAGAACAGAACAGAACAGAACAGAACAGAATAGAATAGAATAGAATAGAATAGAATAGAATAGAATAGAATAGAATAATAACTTTATTGTCACTTTGAATGTACACTAATCAGCATATATTAAAATGAAATTTCATTGCATTCAGCTCTCAGAAGAGAAGAATAGAATAAATACAAGTAGTCCAACAGTTCATTTAATAACTATTCAAAGTTACAACAGCACTGGAAAAAAAGAAGGCACTTATCACCATTTTTCACACTTACAACTGTTGCAGCATCCCCATGGTCATGTGATCAAAATTCAGACACTTGGCACCTGACTCATGCTTATGACTAGAATAGAATGGAATGGAATGGAATGGAATGGGACGGGACGGGACGGGACGGGACGGGACAGACTAGACTAGACTAGACTAGACTAGACTAGACTAGACTAGACTAGACTAGACTAGACTAGACTAGACCAGGAGAGAACAGGACAGGACAGGACAGAATAGAATTCTTTTTTGGCCAACTGGAATTACAAGAGGATGGTGGAAAGACTATATTTTCAGGGATCATTTCTATAGTATCTAACTAAAGAAATGTATTCAAAAGTGATCACCTGAGGTTACAACGGCTCAGCGGTTAAAGATGCTGAGCTTGTGAGCTGGAGAGCTGACATCCCAGGTTCAAGACCCACACTCCATGCAATGGGGTTAGCTCCCATTATTTGCCTCAGCTTCCACTCACATAACAGTTTGAAAGCATATAATTGCGAGTAGATAAATAGGTACCACTTCAGTGGGAAGGTAACAGCATTCCATGTGCCTTTGGCGTATAGTCACGTTGGCTACCTGACTAAAGAAATATCTCCATACAATACTGACTCCCTCGGCTAGGAAACGGAGGTGAGCTAACAGGAAAACCTTTATCTTTTTAATAGAAAGGAACATAGGCTGTGTGTCAGGAAGAAGTCATGGTTTTTTAAACTGGTTTCCATTATTCACACCCCACCTCAACTTGTCACATTCACACAACCAGGCAGGTTTAACATCTTAATGATAACTGGGCCCACAGTGTGCTTTAATGTCTGAGAATAATTTGTTAACTGGAAATGTCTGTAGTTTTCTAGTAGGGAGAATGAGGAAAAGAGAGGTTAGATCCTTCACTAGTCTGAAGGGGGCCAAGCAAATCAATTTCTTATTATTATAGTCATCCTAAAAGACAGGGAATATAATGTATCAGAGTTATTGGTCTGTGGAACATGCTCCCTTTTCCTATGCATTAATTCATAATCACCCGTTCCAAAGTTATAAACTCTTGTCAAAGTTATAAATTTCTGTATATGTGTAAGAAATCTGGTTCTTAGCTTGATGGTTTTAGTGCTTATTTTACACGCCATGAAAATAATAAATTATTCTCTTGTTTTGGCACAATTGAAGGTCTAAATTGGTGGGAGTATTCTGTATCAATTAATGTGTCTAGCTGAATATGCAAAAGCATTTGGTAAAAAAAACTTCATATTTAACTGGTTCCAATAGAGGGGGAGTAAATATAGCTCAGGGTTCAACTTTGGTATCCTACGTGCTCTCTGATCTTGGTTGTTTGCTTGCAAATATTTCATTACCCAGCATAATCAATGCAAGAGAGTGTAGGGATTGCTCGCTCTTTATGTACAGTAACTTGCTCAGCCAATGTAGTTAAGTGTGTGAGTTTCTCTATGGTAGTTCCTTAACTATTTTCTGCTTGATTGTTTGTCAGGTGTTAATCCCTGCTTATCTGGGTGTTGGTTGCTGGAGAGGATGCATTCTGATCTTTTTTGTTTTCTTCTTAGCTTTTTGTCGCCTCTGGAATGATGTGCAAACATGGTTTATCTCTATGTGCCTATTGATGGCTGATTTGTCTAAATGACGAGCTTCCAGGAATTCCTTAATGTTTTTGCATTTAGCTTGGTCAAAGTTCTCAGTTGACACCATGGTTGAGTCTATCCATGTGTTTTTGTCATTTATTTTATTTATTTAATTTATTTATTTAATTTAATTTATATGCCGCCCTTCTCCCGACGGGACTCAGGGCGGCGCACAACATATTTAAAACCAGAACATATATACAATCCCCCCCTTAAAACCGAATTAAACCGAATTTTAATGTTGCGTCTTCCGAATACTTAAAACCCAATATAAAATCCGCCCTAGGTCAGGTCCGCTTGCTGAAAGAGCC
>NW_015386389.1:1864694-1869285 GCF_001527695.2 Protobothrops mucrosquamatus
CAATAACTATGTCCCCTAATGTCAGATCATTCTGCCACTGGCCCGAGACAAAAATGAGATCCAGCATGTGTCCGCCCGTGTGGGTGGGGGCCTGAATTAACTGGGTCAAGTCCAAGGCCGTCATGGAAGCCAAGAACTCCTGGGCTGCCGCCGACGTCTCACCCACTGATGGCAGGTTGAAATCCCCCAAGACCATAAGCCTGGGGGTCCCCACCGCCACCCCGGCTATCACGTCGGCCAGCTCAGGCAGGGCTGTTGATACATAGCAGGGAGCCAGGTATATAATCAACAAGCCCACTTGCACCCCATTCCCCCACTTCACAAGGAGCGACTCCACAAGGAGCGACTCCACGCCGTCTATCTGAGGCACAGTGGTCTCCCTTGGACAAAGGCTCTCCCTTATAATGGCCGCTACCCCCCCGCCCCTACCCCGGGTCCTTGGCTGATGGAATGCCTGTTGTCTGACTGCTGCTTGGTATTCATGGATGAGCTCTGCTACTGTTCTCATTCTCTGTCCTGCACAGTGGCTATTACAATCCTTACACTATATGTTGTAGAGATGACTTCTGTTTCTCACCCCTTCCCTTCAGCTACTGGGTCTTTTGATTTATTTAAGCATTTTTGGAGGGCTTTGCTTGGTTTGTGTGATATAGTGATGTTATGTTTCTTTTTTAATAGACTGTTTCAGAGATGTTTTTGATGTATGGCAATGCTTTCCTTTTTATAGTTTGTGTTGGCTGTGCTGTAGTGGGTTGAGTGGTCAGGCACTTGGACATCCACAAGATGTTGTATAACTAGTATGTTTCCTTTTCTTGGTGTCTTAGATTGCTGCAGTGCATCTGCATTCATCAGAATAATGTTCATAAATAGTTCCTCTTGTGGAATATTGGGTTGTTGCTTTGCTAATGGAGCACTTGGTTAGTGTGGGCCATTATTCAATAGACTTGTCTGTCTAATTTGCCATTATTTCTTCCACTGATAAGGATATCCTAGAAGTGATAGTAGTGGATTGTTGTTTTCTTCTTCCACAAACTACTATATAAAAACAAGAAGCAAACCCCACGCTCCCTCACACCGATGATGTTATTAGTTGAGTAAGGAAATGACTGCAAGCGAACAACCAAGCTCAGAGAGGACCAAGGAGTCCGGTATTAAACTGGTATTTGGAACAAGGAATTGGTATGAAAATTCCTTTATTTTTCGTATTAAAAAAATAGGAAGACCAGCACAAACATGGTACTGTGACAAACACAGGTTAACTATGTAGATCAGACATGTCAAACTCACAACGTCACATGATGTTGCGCAATGTATCGGGATGGTTTTGCCATTGCTGGCAATGGGGTGGGCGCGGCTTCCAGATGATGCATCCGGCCTGCGGGCCGGCACTTTGACACCCCTGATGTAGAGTAATAAACAGCAGCAACAAAACAAGCTGCATTTGGGAATTCTCCCGCAGAAGAAATGAAGGCAAGAAGGTTAAATTTCATATTTTAGGGATCTCTCTATTCCTTTAAATCCGTTGAGGAACACTTTTTAGATTGCATTTCTTTTTATTTTGTATTTTGTACTCTACACAAATGATCTAATACCAGTAGGGCAAAGATGCCCGCTTCCTCTCTCAATTTCCTCTCTTCATTATATCTCACATTCTGGAATATTCATTTGTGGATAGGGAACATGGGAAAACTGTAGCCATAAAGGGAGTGGAAATGTCAGTTCCAGAGATAGTTTTCTAAAGATCTTAGACATTGATTGGATTAGCCTCGGGCTATTGTTGTTTCCAGTATAGCAACAACTGGTTCCATCTATATGTTTGGATTTTTCTTTATTTAAATAATATGCCATCAAAGCTCTGGAAATCAGTTATTTATAAACACTTAAATATGCCTAAGATGCTCAGGATTCTTTCTTTCCAACGTTCTGTGGCTTTGACTCTTTATCTTTCTTCCTTCATGACACAAACACTTGAAGCTCCCTCCCAGAACAATTAGTGATTATTTTCCCTATTTCTTTAAATTCCTTCCTAAATTCATATTTTTCAGGAAGGCTTTATGTCATGAAACCAAAGTAAAGTCATCTTTACTAGTCCACCTAAAGCCATCTTTGGTGAGATGGGTGGCATGCAAGTTTAATACATAAATAAAATCAAACCAAATGATCACATATTCTTCTCCTGATCCCAATTCTGTCTTCCTCTGCTACTTCCTCTTGCCTCTTCTAAATCTTGGTTTGAAGATTTCTTGTGGGGGCTGTTGCAAAGTACAACAAGAAGATGACAAATGATGACAATGACAATGTTTATTCATGTAAGTGATAGAGTATAATGGTTTCAGTACTGGTGATTTCACCCAGTTTCATGTAAAAGCAGAGAGAAGACCCCTATGGATGGAAACTAACCAAGGACAGAAGCAACCTAGAACTAAGGAGAAAATTCCTAACAGTGAGAATAATTAACTAGTGGAGCAGTTGGCCTTCAGAAGTTGTGGACACTTCATCACAGGAGGTTCTTAAAAAGAGACTGGAGAGACATCTGTCTGAAGTATAGGGGGTACCTTGCTCAATAGTAGTAACTGTGAGAGGCACCTTGGAGTCCTAGTGGACAATCACCTAAATATGAGCCAGCAGTGTGCTACAGCTGCCAAAAAGGCCAACACAGTGCTAGGCTGCATTAACAGAGGGATAGACTCAAGATCATATGAAGTATTAATACCACTTTACAATGCCTTGGAATACTGCATCCAGTTTTGGTCACCACAATGTAAAAAAGATGCTGAGACTCTAGAAAGAGTACAGAGAAGAGCAACAAAGATGATTAGGGGACTGGAGGCTAAAGCATATAAGGAACGGTTGCTGGAATTGGGTATGTCTAGTTTAATGAAGAGAAGGACGAGGGAGGACATGATAGCAGTCTTCCAATATCTCAGGGGCTGCCACAAAGAAGAGGGAGTCAAGCTATTTTCCAAGGCGCCTGAAGGCAGGACAAGAAGCAACGGATGAAAACTGACCAAGGAGAGAAGCAGCCTGGAACTAAGGAGAAACTTCCTGACAGTTAGAACAATTAACCAGTGGAACAACCTGCCTCCAGAAGCGGTGAATGCTCCAACACTGGAAGTTTTTAAGAAGAGACTGGACAGCCATTTGTCTGAAATGGTATAGGTTTTCCTGCCTGAGCAAGGGGTTAGACTAGATGTTCTCCAAGGTCCCTTCCAACTTTACTATTATTATAAGTGGTATAGAGTCTCCTGCTTGAGCAGGGGGTTGGAATAGAAGACCTAAAAGATCTATGCTCTGTGATCTATTTATTGTGTATTGCATTCATTCTTCCTTTTCTGTTTAAGAAGTATAAACTGTACACGTGACTCTTCCAACACAAATGCACTCACTACCCACTAGCATATTTCATCCTCATTAGACCTCCTTGTCAGTAGATTTAGCTAAAAGGAAACAATAAAAACAAGGTAACCGTCAAGTGGGGGTGGGAATCAGGAATCCAGGCAGTTCAAATGAATATAAATTTATTGTAGACTAATGCTCTCTACAAGAATCTGAACTACTAATGGTCATAGCAAATAGGTGGTAGATAAGAGTCAATGGAATTCAAGGTGGGCTGGACTTAATTCTCTTGTGGGTGTCAAGGGACTCAAGACTCATGATGCATTTGACCCCCTCCCTCGAGCTCAGCCTGGTCATCTCCTATAGTAACATCTGAAGTTTCTTACCTGTGATATTGTCTTCTTGTCTTGGACATCCCAAATGAGTAGTTTAGTTCAGGATAGTTTAGTTTGGGGAATGTGAGTTGGCAGAGCCATTGAAAATTCCTTGCTAACATTACTTATTTATTATTTCTTTCTTAAATTTATTTTCCACCTATCTTGCCATGGGGCTACTCTAAGTGGCTTACAACAATAAAAAGGAAGGAATAAACAAAACAGGAGTAAAATAATAGAATAAAATAAACAACAAAAAAGAAAATAACGAACGAGAATATCTCAATATGATAACAAAAAGATGGATGGGTAGAGATCAGAAAGCAATGGGGCAGACATGGAGTCTGCCATCAACCTAACAGCCACATTCAGCGTGAAATTCTCCCATTGAGTCCCCAATTTAACAACTTAATTTTAACAACTTAACAGCTAAAAACAATCCCTGATAGAGACTAACAGAAGAACTCTCAGATAACTGTCTTGTTAACTCTCAAGACTCTTTTTCCCTTATGTATTCAAAATGGACTGTAATATATACAGTATATTATATATATGATGTTGCATATGAATATACCCGAGACTCATATTTTTAAGACTCTCTCTCTCTCTCTCGCTCTCTCTCTCTCGCTCTCTCTCTCTCTATATATATATATATATATATATAGAGAGAGAGAGAGAGAGAGAGGTTTTCGCGGGTGTTTGTATGTAGGTCTTTGGATATTCGGGTTTTCTCCCGCGTAAAATTGGAAGTGTCTTGGCGACGTTTCGACGAAGTCACATTCGTCATCTTCAGGCTGGTGTCTTCAGCTTCGTGCTTCTGGGAGTAGTGTGCGATCGCAGCTGTTTCTTCCTTTTAACTGCCAGTGGGGTTTGAGCTGATT
>NW_015386389.1:1869377-1903907 GCF_001527695.2 Protobothrops mucrosquamatus
CCGCGTTCCGGCACCTTTTTCCGGGCCGGCCGCACCGGAAATAGCCCCTCCCGCACCGGAAATAGCCCCTCCCAAATTTTACTTGCATTCCTGTTCTCTAAAGGGGCGGTCCTAGGGTTTGATGAGGGCGTGGCCAGGTTTGAGTTCCGCCACCTTTTCTCTGAGAAAAAAAGCCCTGTATATATATATATATATATATTAGAGAGCGGGCATCAGAATTTCTTTTTTTTTAATGCGTGCCAGTGTGTCCACGGGAAAAAAACCTGTCAATAAAGGTTAGCTTATCTTATATAAACACTTATGAAAACAATGGGATTTATATCCTCACCAAATATGTATATAATGGTAGCTTGAAGCTCACTTGCAATTGTCTACCTAAGGATGAATAAAGATATGCCTTGAACTGCCTGGAACTATCTTAAACCACGAGATGGGTGGCAAATAAATTTAAGAAATAAATATGGTAGAAATCTATGAAAGATCATTTAGCAAAGGCTATGGAATTCTGACTAAAAGCTCTGCAAAAAATTTTTTTACAGATTCTTGAATTGCTGTGGTCCAAATTCTGAAAGGGTGCTGATGGTGTTAAAGCACTGTATTTCTGCATGTAATTCCCTGGAAACAAATCTTATTAAATGCATCGGGGCTTATTTCTGAGTACTCATGCCTAGGATAATGTAGGAAATATCCTCAGATGTAATTATCTCAGTGAATTGCATTGAACTGGCACAGCACCCCCATTTCATGGGTCGGTCTGAAAATGCTAAGAGTGGATGGTTTGATGTATTTTTGGTCCAAGAGGTGTCTTCATTTTATAAGTCTATTCTGTTTCCACATTAATCTGTGAAATCATGAAGCAAATGACGGTGGAGGATGTAGATGATGATTGAATTAGTTCTTTCTGGTTATTTTTTTATCATATATATTTACGAATACATTGTATGTAAGAAAAATGCCCTGTTATATTAAATAATGGAAATATAAAATCAAATAGAAGGAAATGACCCATAACTGTGGATCAGGCCAACTCATGTCATCCTGATCAAATTCTTCCACTTTTCCTGAAAGTAATAAGAGTATTTTTTTTTGTAAAAGTTCATGTTTTAATTACTAACAAAAGCTTCAACCTCTTTGAAATGTCATCATTGTGATATAATATAAAAAAGAGCCGAAGGTTGGTTTTTTTTTTTCCCCCTTTCCTGTAGTATTTTTCGTTATGCTTTCACATGTTTGGCCTTTTGGTCTAATTTATTTTTAACTACCTTTGCAAGAGATAGAAGGATATACCCCTTTCTGGCTGTTTTTATTATTTACCCGGAGTTTTAATACAGACTGCTTTGTTTGGAGGCGTAATAAACGGTCATGCAAATTGGCGATGAGTTTTTATTTATTTATTTTATTTTTTTAATATATATTTTTCATGCAAAATGAAGCTGACAGCGCTCTTCTATTACTGGGGTCTTATTAGAGGGGGAAAAAAATCTCTGACATCTGTTTATCCCCTGCAGCCAAGCTTGTATTCAGAATACAGTAATTGATTCTCGGCAGTCACTTGGGAGCTTACCAACTCATTTTTTGCACACCGTACTACACAGGTAGCTCGGCAGCTAATTCCGAATGTACATCGGCATCGTTATCTCCTGGTGAACTGTGACCCAAAACACTTTAGAGGCTCAGATGAAAGTGCTTCCTCAACCCTCCAGTGCTAAGGGGATCCAGGATTCCGCAGCCCGGTAATTCACACAGGACGCCCAATCAGAAGCATCCCCTTTGAAGCCCTCCTCAGCTGGGAGACTATGAATCATTCATAAGTTCTCGTTCTGCACAGACGAAAGGAAAAGATGAGCAAAGCTCGCCTGTATTATTCAGGACGGCATCCTCAATAAGCCTCCGTGTTCAGCAAATTGCTACAACAGTTTTCTGCTTAGTCCTCACCTGTACACAGCCTCGCCTTTTGTGTACCAGCCTTCCTTTCTCCGGCCCCGCCTCCAGCGTGTTTTAACAGAAAGAGGCTAATTGTTCAGAAGGGCATTAGCTTTGTTTCAAATGCGAGAAAAAGGAAATCAGAAGAGAAATCAGAAGAGAAGGCTTTGCTGTGAAATGTCAGGGCCACATAATGATTTGCGGGGGTCGAAAATTTCCATTTTTAAAACCAGACATGGACAGCGATAGATGTGGCTTTCGAAGTTTCTGTTTGATTTTTTTTTTCCCGGCTACTACTTGACCGTTATGATGAAGCATTGGATATCCTGCGATGCAGTGGTCAGTTGCAACATTTTAAGCCAGGTTGCAAAATCTTTATTTCTGAAAGTCAAAAGGTAATTATTTAGCGAAGGGTTATAAAACTATAAACAAGGTTGATTTTAGTTTTTTTTCTCTTTCTCTTTACAATTCTGCAACTCAAGCATTACCCGAGGTAATGGCAAGTAACAGTAGCCTAAGTAGCTAAGTCGCCTAAATGTAAGGAAATATTGCCTAAACTTATAATTAACCTTTAATACAATATGCAGTAATAATTTAAATAACATTTTAATGGACTTCAGTTACTTGCATTTATTCATTCATTCATTCTTTCATTTAGCATATGGAATGACAGACATGGATAGCAGCAGTAAAAGTAAACAGACAGAGCATAATAATATGGTACACATAAGGTAAAAATATGTGGTCGATTTTGAAAGGTATAAGAAATTCAAGAAGTTATATATTAAATTACAAGTTACATTTTAAAAATGGGTTGCAAATTACTTGCAAAATGCATTTGACAAATGCATGGAGCTAGATCAGCTAATATTAGCTACAACAGTTAAAGGGAATCACCATAATACCTCTGAGTAATAACAGAGGGGAAAAACAATTAGTAATAGCCAGTTTATGTGCTGTTTGTGAACCTCCAATATATTTGGTTGAGTTTGGAAAAAAAATAATACAAACATCAGTCTTTGACAGTGCTTTTTTTCTAAAAAAAAAAAAAAAAAAAAAAGGTTCCAGAACTCACACACGTCATACAACCCGCCTTGCCTACCCTACAAGGTTCCATCCCAAAAAGGTGCCGGAACTCCGTTCTAGGCGTTCTATGAGGAAAAAAAGCCCTGGTCTTTGAACTAATCTAGCAAGCCATTGTTAATTTAATATTCTTGCATCTTTCAGTCTCACTAAAAATAAAAAATGAAAACAATGTATTTCTACCTTAACAAGTTTTTTTAAAATGTTTCTCATTTTCCATGGTATTTTCACTCATCTAGTGTGAAGATTGTAGTAATAATCATCAAAAAAAGTAATGTATGAGGAGCTTATTTGGAGAAACTATATGAACTGCCAATGAAGAGCCTATTATTTTTCCTGTGCTGCGATGGAGACTTTTTTTATACAAAAAGCTTAACAAACTTAAATTATGCCTTAACACTTTTCACCAAACCTATATGATATACTATACTGACGTCTGTACCTCTGTGTGTATCTAAATTGTGAACATTTCTGATCTTCTTTGTTGCCTTATGGCAAAGTCTTCAGCCAGCATTTAGTTACCCTCTAGTTACTCTTATTAGCTGTTTTTCTGAACAGTGGCTGAAGGGTAGGTTTTCTACAATCTTTCAGTCTGTATTTGGGAGGGTGGGAAGAGAGTATGAATGAGGATCTGTTGATGGTAGAAGATTGGACCCAGTAACTGAAGGAAGGACAGTTTGGGGCTGATAAAAGACTAAATACAGAATAACAGAATAACAGAGTTAAAAGGGACTTGGAGGTCTTCTAGTCCAACCCCCTGCTCAAGCAGGAGACCCAATACAATGTCAGACAAGTGGCAGTCCAGTCTCTTCTTAAAAACCTCCAGTGATGAAGCACCCACAATTTCTGAAGGTAAGGAGTTCCACTGGTTAATTGTTTTCACCGTTAGGAAGCTTTTCCTTAATTCCAGCTGAGAACCTGAAAAAAAGAATAAGAAAAATAAAAGCTTATTTGGGTGGCACTTATGAAACAACATGGAAAAAAAAGTTTGCACCTGTTTATGTTCCTGCTTGAAAACCATCCAGCGTACGTTTATACGTTTATACCAAGCGCAAGCTTAGAGAAGGTGGAGAATAAAAAGTCAAAAGAATTTGAACAGGGAGCAACTATACCTCAGCTGGTGAGGGAAAATCAAGTTCTATCAGATCAAAGAAAAGGAGTAAGAGCTGAAACTTGGAAATATATCTTTGAGATTCTGCCAAAGAAAAAGGTCCCAAACCTTCAAAGGAAGAGACACTGAGGAACAAGAGACAAAAGGATGGAAGACATGCAACGGTGTCCTGTTCTTTTTTTTTCCAAAAACGAAGGGATTGTGATGAGTGATTCAATAGCATGAGAAATTAAAAAAATAAAATGTGTGTCAGTCAAATCTATCCAGGTGTGAACTGTGATGTTAACAGCAAAAACTAAATATGTAACTGAACAACTCTCAAGATGTAACAAATGGCCATATATTCTTTCTTGCTAATCTCTGAAGGAACAAATGATTCTACAAAGAACGTATGTAAGCAGGCTATTTTGTGTTTGTCAGATTTTGTCTCAGATCATGTTTGTTCAGTTTACTGGAACAAAGTTAAGAATAAAAATGACGAGAGGGCATCATTTTAGACCTGGAGTGTTTAGACCTGAGAACAGTGAGAGAAAATATGAAACCATCTTTATGTATATCTATCATAAAGGACATAAAACAGAGGGAGGTTGAGAGCAATTCTCCATTTTTCTAGAATGTAAGATAAAATAATGAATTCATGTTATAGGAAATCAGTTCCAGTTGAATGTTAGAACTTCCTAACAATAAGAGCAGTTGAGCAGCATAACCAATTATTGAAAGAAAGAAAACAAATCAATCTGGATTTGTTCAGATTGAGCTAAACCTCTAGTTGTTTTAATCTGGATTATTGCACTGAGCAGCATGTTGGACTTGATAACCTAAATGATGTCTTCCAATTTTATGATTCATAAAATGCCAAAATACATTATTAAGGTATGATTCTACACAAAAATGACACTGTAAAATACAAACTTTAAAATAAAAATAGTTGAATATTATATTTGTTAATATAGATATATTCTTTTATGACCCACATATGATTATATTAATGTGTTACTAGTCCCAGAGTGTTAGATTGCTATCATGCAATATTTTTTTTAAAAAAATGCCTATATATAGTGAGTAGACAGTTCTCCTCATTCCATCAACTTCTCTTCAGGCTATGTTTTGTAATATGTGCACCAACCATTGCCAAAATCCTAGCAATATTTCAGAGACATCTAATTTTCTATGACATTTGTTGTTGTATGGAAAACCTATTCCGTGTCTGATAACACTGAAGCACTGCAGTTAGGTGAGTATTTTGGAATAATGATATTATAAGCCCTTTGGACTTAATGCCTTGTAATTAATGATGGGACTTAATTCTCCCTCTATGAAGTGTAGGTTATAAACCTTTGTATACTGCTTTCTTCATGGAAAAGTGTGAAGAATCCCATTAGGAGCTTATCACCTACTCCAGCAAGTTTTCAGATTTTTCTTTCAGTTAATTCACAAATGCATGACCTATCTGCCAATGACTGTCATATCAAATTACAACGTTTTTGTGTGAATAAGCCAGCACCAATTTGATACAATATGTAGCCCTTGTATTTCTTACGTTCCTTTATCGCAATATTTTTGAACTGAGGTTAATTCACATATTCAGCTGACTGACATTATAGTGAAATAGTTAATTACAACAACATACTCTTAAACATACTCTTGTGTTCTCAGGAAGTTTTACTATTGGTGTGAAATTGTCAAATGATTTTTCACAGAGATTTCGCCTTCCTCAAAGAATCTTTCAAAGAGTTTTGAATTTTAGATTACAAATAAAGGCAAGCATATATTTTCCCAGAATAATGTGACAAGGTCCAATCTGGATTGGTCACTAGGACCAGAATTTTAGTCCTCTTTCAGACTTGTGCTGGAGCCCATCCTCAGGGAATTTCTGTCTCACCAGAATGTGTGAGAATGTGAAATTTTAGATTTTATAAAAAAAATTCTGTTCAGGTTTTCTTTCATGCTAAATATGTATTTAATCTTAAAACAACAATTCTCGAAATTCATGTCTTTGGAAAGTCACGCAGGTGGGGTTTTTTTGGTCAGGAGATGTTTATATGGAAGGGTTATTTTAATTGGGGTAAAAAGTGCATTGGGAAATTAAAGGCCAGTAATAGAGCCGTAATGGTGGCAAAGAATTGCAGATATTGAATACGTATAAAAAGCTTAATAAATAAAACAAAAAGCGTGCATCCTTTTGGAACTGCATGAAGGGTTGAGATGGGGGGAAAAAAGCCATAGTGTCCATGACCTTGGAGGGAGCCTTAAACTTTGACATAATTATAGATGTGCACCTTTCTAACATCAGTCTGGGCTTTCCCTAAGGATTTTGCTTTTCTCAGTTTCCTAGAAGCGTACAAAAGTCAATAGTCAAAGATCTTCCACAGAATACACAGATGAGTCTCACACACACAGGCGATCAATTATCCAGCAGGGAGGGAGGGAGGGAGCGAGTGAGGAGGAGGAGGAGGAGGAGGAGGAGGAGGAGGAAGGCAAAGGTAGGCAGGCAAATGGCTCTTCCCTATTAT
Organism: Protobothrops mucrosquamatus; assembly: GCF_001527695.2. Lineage (NCBI taxonomy): Eukaryota > Metazoa > Chordata > Lepidosauria > Squamata > Viperidae > Protobothrops > Protobothrops mucrosquamatus. Next base: position 1,876,008 of record NW_015386389.1, read on the forward strand.
CTGGTGGAAATGACAGAGTTACAGTACATACTACTATATTGTATTGATATGTGTGTGTGTGTGTGTGTACGTATATACTATATATATATAGTATATACGTACACACACATATGTTTGTTTATAGCATGTGTATATGCGTGTTACTGTATACGTGTGTATGGGTAGATATATACTTTTTGGCAGTGGTTTGCTCTCCAAACTTGTTTCATTTTAGTTTCTGAACATTTTGTTACCAAACTAGGTGTGGGAAGAATCCAGAGAAATAAATATTTTGGGAAATATTAGAAAAGCGGAATATATTTTCCCAAAAAAATAATGGATAAGATCTTTTAAAAAGACAGAAATCAGCCCCAGCCCCTAGGGAGAGGCCAGCTTTTAGAAATGCAAATTCAATAATCCATTCAGGAAGGTTGGAGCCAGGAAGCTAGAAATTAGGAAGACAAAGACCCCTAAAATCTACATACCCACCCAAATTCTAAGGACAGGAGACATAATAGGATTAATCTACCAATACACTCAGATTCAGGTCAAATTACATGACACAGGAAATACAAAACCTCCAACAGGAACAGGAAACAACCTAAAGAGCCCCAGAAGGTATAAAACCCACCACTCCCAGCTACATGTGGTCAGTTTTTCCCAGAACCATCTTTCTGTCTGTCTCTCCTCTTCAATAAACTACAACCTTCTTTCTAAAGCAGTCTCCATTTTGTTTATTCCCTGCTTGGATTGGACCCTGATTAAGATTTTTCTTTCAACATAGGTAACATCATCAGCAAGATTTTCTTATCCTGTTTTTCTTAGCTTATAAATGTCTTGGGTGCCAGTGTGGTCAGTTGGTCGTGTATTTGGTAATTCATTTGGAAATCCTACTGATGATGTTACCTAGTCTGGTAATGAAACATTCAGAAACTAAATTGAAACAAGCTTGGAGAGCAAATCACGGCCAAAATCTAAAACCCGAGCTACACGTATTTTCTGTTATTTCAAAGATATTTACTTTCTTTTGCGAAGAAGCAACAGAATTTCCTTTCCTTTCCTTTCCTTACCTTACCTTACCTTACCTTACCTTACCTTACCTTATCTACCATTTTATGACTTTTTGTGCCATGGCTGTTAAGCGAATCTCTAGTTAAGTGAATCAAGAGGTTATTAAGTAATCTGGTTTCCCCCATTGTCTGAAGCTTCTTAGGAAGGTTGCAAATGAACTCGGGACACTGTAATCATTCTAAATACATGCTGTTTGCCAAATACCCAAATTTTGATCACGGGACCGTAGAGATGTTACAATGGTCATAAGTGTGAGAACTGATCATAAGTCGCTTTTTTAGTATCATTGTAACTTTGAACCATCATTAAGTAAATTCTTGATAGTCAAGGTCTACTTGTAATTACATGACAAAGGCAGATAAATGACATTTATATTAAGGCTCCAAATTGTTGTAGGCCACAACCTAACAAGCATAGAGTGTGAGTTGTGCATAAAGAAATCCCTGTTTCATAATTCACCTCCAGATGAACTCAAAATATCATCTAAACAGATCAGATGTGATAGGAGAGTCGTTAATAGCTGATTAATACATAAAACTTCCAAGAAGAGATGAAGAGACACCCTCATTAAAAATGCAATTGATAAATTTATCATATAGGTTAATGGAGAAAATCAGATGTGGAATTAAGCTCTCTTTCCATATCATAATGATGATTGAAAGCAGGCAGCCATGCTTCTTCACCGCTCACTGCATAGGGAGTCAACCTAAAACTGCAAAGCAGAAGAAAATATGACAGGGAGATAATTGTCTAGCCCAGGGGTAGGCAACTTTGGTTCTTTTATGACTCGTGGACTTCAACTCCCAGAATTCCTGAGCCAGCCATGCTGAGGGAAAAGGGAGAGGTTTCCAAGCTGAGCCATGCTGGCTCAGGAATTCTGGGAGTTGAAGTCCACGAGTCATAAAAGAGCCAAGGTTGCCTACCCCTGAGCTAGCCCAACATAGAAAAAAATATTTTTAACTATTTAAAATATAATCTTTCCTGATTTTGGACTGAACTCATTCTGAAGGCTTCACAAGAGTTTTTGATTTCCTACCACTTTCTTTTTTTAAAAAAAGAAGAATGATATTCTTTTACACAGCTGTTATTGTTTTGAACAGAAGGGCAGCATGCTGGCCTAGTAGTACCTATTCAATCCTAGGTAGCAGCAGACATTTCTCTCCTAAAGCACAAAGAAAAAAATATCTGCTGCTAACTCCGCTTAGGTATCAGGAAGGGCGTCTGGCTAGTAAATGCTCAGCTCCACCCAGTTTCCCCCAGCTCTACCCAGAATTAAGGGACAACAGGGTCATGAAATGAAAAAAAAAATATTTTAAACAGAAGCTGCAACTTTCACATCACAAACTGAAAAGTCACAGTCCGTCCTTCTGCAAATTGTTTAAAATGAAAACTTCAGCCAACTAGCAAAACATAAAAACAAAAATATGCATATAAAAACAGTAAGAAGAACAAAGAAAGATACCAGGTAAAAAAATATTGGACTCCATAATTTTCAAGAATAACCTCCCCCTATGTGCTATCTGCTCTTTCATATGCCGGTGAAACATGGACACTAACTTCACAATTGATATGAAAGTTAGATACTTTCCATGTATCTTTCCATGTATCATGGAAAGATACATGCTCGGCATTATAAGACAAGGCAGAAAGACCTGCACATGGATTAGAGAACAAACAAAAATATATAATATCATCAAGAGAGTAAAAGAATTGAAATGGAAATGGGATGGTCACAGAGCAAGAAGAACGGATGGCAGGTGGACCAAGGCAGTCATAGAATGGATCCCACTTGATAAAAAAAGCATCCACGAAAGAGACCTAAAACAAGATGGATCGATGACATCAGCAAATATGGCGTGCCCAATTGGCAAAAGAAAGCTAAGGAGTGTACAGTATGGGTTGGAAACATGCAGAAGAGACCTTCATCCTGCAGTGGGTAGACCATGGCTAAAATGATGAAGGGTTGTTGTAGATCAGAGGTCACCAACCTTTCTCAGTTGGTGGACCTCAAGGAAAGGGGGGGAAGCATTTTACATGTCCATGAGTGCACACGTGCATGGGGCTGCAAGCACACACATGATGCAAACGGAGCAGGGCTAGCACCCGTGTGATACCCACTAGTCCTGCCCTGTTCTTGCACAGTGCAGCACCCCATTGGCACCCATTTTTGTGCCCCGCAGCACAGCGGCAGCCCATTTTTGCAGACCACTGCATGGCGGTGGCCCATTTTTGCGTCTCAAGGCACAGCAGTGGCCCGTTTTCACGTGCCAAGGTATGGTGGCAGTTTGTTTTTGCACCCTGCAGTGCAGCGGTGTCCCATTTTTGTGCCCCAAGGTGTGGCGGCATCCTGGTTTTGTGCCCCGTGGCACCGGGCAGTGGCCTGTTTCCATGCCCTGAGGTGCGGCATCCTGTTTTTGTGCCCCGCAGCCACAGTGCTAGCGCACGTGGGGATGTGCGCGTGTCCATGTGCGTGCAGTAGCCAGCCTGTCCCGTGGCCTCCCTAGATAAAGGTGTTGTTCTGGGATAACCACATCCTGGCTGCGGAGTAATGGAGTAGTAGTTCTAGATTATATAATGGAAGGAATGCAGATACTGTTGGATGGTCTGCATTCCATCTTTTTCATTCGTACATTCCACATGGCCTGTCCACTTGCGTGAATAGATATAGGAAGATGTTTTCATCCATGAGAAAATGAGAAGGAGAAGATAGAATCACCCCCTTATTTACTTATCCTCCCCCCAATTGATCTGTTCTTACAGCCCGCATATGGCATCCATTCACCTATGCACTCTGTGTGTGCATGAGTGTATCTCAATTTGCAGCTGGGATAGAGAATGATCCAGAAGTAGATTTGGATTCAGAATATTTATTTGAATCAAAGACCAGCGGAGTTAAAAAAAATATATACTCAGAGTATCTAGTTAAAAGTTCTGGAATAAAATAATGACAAATAACAAATAAAATCTATGTTAAAATCATAATTTGGCAGCCTATCTATCAGCTGCACGTAAACAAGAGCACGGCCTAAACTCTAATGTAATATTAATCCTTAAACTGGAAAAGGCTATAATGTGTTAAGTATGAAACAATAACTGTCTGCAGCATTTTTCTCTTTGCAGTCCCAATGACGTTCATGGCTTCTGCTCTATCTTTAAGGGTTTTTCTTCCCCACTGCCAGAAGAAGGAAGAATTTTCATTAGAATTTTCAGAATCTGAGAGGGAAAAGTGGTGTGTGTGTGTGCACGTGCTATACATAAATATTTATGTGTAAAAGATCAAAAGAAAGGGGAGTGGTAATTTCTCTGCTCTATCTTAAAGGGGTGTCATAAAGGCTGATGGGATAACAGATCTATCATGCTTTGATAATTTAAAACATGCTGCCTTGATGAGATGGTGTTGATGAATCCCTTTCCTTTCCTGCAGTTAGTTCTTTAACAAGACATATTTCAGCACGATCTTGCCTGAATTATCTGATCTTTTAACTGAACTTGATATAAAAATCAGTTTAAAGAGGCTTTCTTTTTAAGGTAAGGTAGTAAAAAATAAGGCTGAATTAATCAATGAAGGAGAATATTTGTATGCTCAGGGTTGACATGAGAGGTCCTTGGTGCTCTCTGAGCTTGTGTGTGTAGGAAGAAAAATCAGGTCCAGTTCCAAGCCGGGAGAAAAAAATGGAGGCTGACTGCTTAGGAAAGAAGGCTCTTGTTTATTGATGAGCAGAACCAACAACAGCATGGAGTTCTGGGATAGCTGACAAAATGGAGTTGAGAGTAGCTGGGTTTTTATACCTTCTTTGGGCTTTGTAGTATTTGAGATGCCTGTTCCTGTGCAAGAAAATGTCCTTTTAATATTCTAATGGGTGTTCCCAGATTCCTATGGGGTCATGTAAGCGTCATGGTTGGTTTTATAGGCAAAGGGGGAAATGCAAATCCTAGGTGTTTATCTAAGCCAGACATGTCAAACACAAGCCCCGGGGGCCAGATGCGGCCCGCGAAGTGGTTTCATGTGGCCCATGAAGCCATCCTGGAAACAGTGAGGGAACGGCCCCCACTGCCTTGGCCCTGGCCCAGGCTGGCTGGGAGCCAATGTACAATTTTGTGGTGGCCATCTATGCTGAAACGCATTTAGTCTTAGCTCCACAAGGCCATCTAGAAACAGCGAGGAACCAGCCCCTGCCGTGTCGGCCCCACCCCCTGGGTGCATGCTTGGGAGGTGTCACCCTTTGTGAGGAATGAAGAAATGGACCATGCCTTGGCGCTTGCCCTGGTCCCATCCCCTTCTGCCAGAGACTCTCAGATCTGTCCCACTCCTGCCCAGGCCCCCACAGGCACCCTTGACGCGAACGATGTAGAGCTGGCCATGCCCACCCAGTAGGCCACACCCACTCCATCCACGCCCACCCAGTAGGCTGCACCCACCCTGGCCACACCCACCTGGCCCCCCAAGGGCAACCGCAATGCTGATGCGGCCCTCAATGAAATTGAGTTTGACACCCCTGATCTAAGCTAATCTTGTCAATTTTTGGCTTGGCTAATCGTGTTGCTTATCTAGAGTTTCTGTTTGCTCTTTGCTTATGAAAAGAGTGACCCAGTCTTTCTGAATGGATCTCCTACAGACTGGCTTCTTCAGGTTTCTGCTTGAGGCTGGGCTGCTTTCTGTCTTTGTTAAGATTTTTCTCCATTTCTCCATTTCTCCTTTACAGAAAACATTCTATCCTGCCTATTTTAATACTCCCCAAAATATTTCATTCTCTGGTGGGGGGAGGTGCTGACTTCCTACACTTGTTTTCTTGCAGATGTTTTATTATCTTAACTAGGTAACATCATCAGTGCTATAAAAGAGTGCTGTTTGCTGTCAGTTTATATTCCGGTGTCTTCCCTGTCTGTGTGGGTGGGGACACACACACACACACACACACACACAAAGACCACCCCCACCCACACAGATAGGCAAGAAACCAGAATATAAACTGACAGCAAACAGCACTCCTTAATAGCACTGATGATGTTACCTAGTAAGGTTAATGAAACGACTGCAAGAAAACAAGCAAGCTCAGAGAGCACCAAGGACCTGTCAAAGTTGAATTAATTACTGTTGGGTAGAACTGTTTTTCTACCCAACATCATTTGAAAATTGCCTTTCGGTGTGTGGTGCCCCTTATAAATGTAAGGACTTCCTCAAATCAAGTCAAGCTCACTACATGAACATGTCAATGTAAGTAGAGGCAGTCCTTGACTTACGACCCACAACTGGGCCCAAAATTAGCTGCTCAGCTAAGTGACCTTTGCCCCGTTTTACAACTTTTCTTGCCACAGTTGTTAAGTGAATCACTGCAGTTGTTAAGTTAGTAACACGGTTGTTAAGGGAGTCTGACTTCCCACTGACTTTGCTTGTCAGAAGGCCGCAAAAGGTGATGACACCAGGATACTGCAACCGTCATAAATACGAGTCAGTTGCCAAGCATCTGAATTTTGATCATGTGACCATAGGGATGCTGCTATGGTCTTAAGTGTGAAAAACAGTCCTAAGTCACTTTTTTCCACTGTTGTCACTTCAAACGGTCATTAAATAAATGATTATAAGTCAAGGAGTGCCTGTAACTTCATGGAACTTGCTTGATACTGCTTTTTTCAATGTCATTTTTTTTTCAGTGTCTTGGACTACCTTTAATGAATGCAATTATGCCCTGCAATTAGAACAATCTAAAGTTTTTCTTTTCCATTAAAAATGTTTACATCTTGCCTTTCTGATGCAGACACACACAGAATGCTCCAACACTGGAAGTTTTTAAGAAGAGACTGGACAGCCATTTGTCTGAAATGGTATAGGGTTTCCTGCCTGAGCAGGGGGTTGGACTAGATGACCTCCAAAGTCCCTTCCAACTTTGTTGTTGTTGTTGTTGTTATTATTATTATCCTGCAAAAGAACACTGGAACATGCACATAAACACACTGACTAAAATGTAAACAGTGCAAACAAACTTCAAGAAATATTTAAAGTCAAAATGCATTTCAAAGACCGACAAAAAAGAAAATACTATAAATTCAAGACTTTCCCCTTCAATGTTTGGTTCTATCTTTATGCCAAAAAAGGCTCATCACCCTATCAGAGTCCTGAGCTCACATCTGGTCCACATAAGTAGAATTTCATAGAATACACACTAAACTTGCATCTGCATCAGCTAAGCTCAGTCGTAGATAAGGAAACATTCTGCAAGTTCATTCAGAGTCTTAAAAATCTAATCTCATCTGATAAACCAGTTGATAGCTGGTTCAACTGAAACATACCAGAACAATATGACCATAACAGAATAGTCAAATAACTGCTTTGTGCAGTAATTGAAACTCTTTTCAAGACAGAATCAGAATCAAACTCTTTTCAAGACAGATTCATCTAGAACGCCTAGGGATAACAAAGGCATGGGAGCGGGTTATCATAATACTTGTAATCAAATTCAATTTATCTAGATTGTTGTCTATCTATCTGCTGTCCACATAGATAAATCTACGTTTATCTACATGGATAATAGATGGGAATAATGTGGCTTGCCATCACTATATTAGTACTGAAATTTCAACCTAAATCTACAAATAGCATCATGAAGGGGTTTTATGAAAATATTAAGTACTGTGGCAACATTTCACGTCAAAATGCATCAAGTATCAAATTCAATGAGTTTTGAAGTAGTAGAGTACTGAGGTACCACTCTGTGTGTGTGTGTGTATCTCCAACACAAGTTTAGGAGCCTTATATGGAAGTCCGGAAATAAATTGTGTGGATCATTCCACAGATATTTCAGTCTGATTCTCTATCCAGATCTCCAGCAAAATTTGGAAAATAGAATGGGGTATTTTTTTTAAATTCCAGAATGGGATAAAAAAAATGGAAAGAAGCATGCCACATTTTTTTATAATATGGTGAACAGAACTGAATACAATATTCCAAGTGTGGTCTTACTAAGGCTTTGTAAAGTAGTACTAGAACTTCACATGATCTTGAGTCTATCCCTCTGTTAATGCAGCCTAGGATTGCATTCGCTTTTTTTGGCGGCTGCTGCACACTGTTGGCTCATATTTAAGTGATTGTCCACTAGGACTTCAAGATTACTCTCATAATTATTGCACCAAATTTCACCTAATCCGTACCTGTACATTTCATTTTTCTTGCTTATGTGCAAAATCTCCCCACTGAATTTCATTTTGTTTGATAGGGCCCAGGGTTCAAGTCCATCGAGGGGTTAAGGATAACTGTAAGTAGGGTAGCTCCTTAAAAAGTATTCTTATTGCTTACATATGCCTGTAAAACCCCAATATGATAAGAAAAAGCTGCCTCTTTCATTAATTCCCTCCTGAATATTAGAAACTGGAGAGGATTCTAGCAATTTCTCTACATGGATGTAGAATATGAAATGAGAAGTTGATTTTTTTTCTTTGATTCATCTGGTTGAATCTAACAATCCAGGCATCGTGTCTTAATCTTTTTAAGCTAAGTCAGTAAAATCATTTATTTGATCAATGATCAGAACAATAGTGAAAATCAGACCACAAAATGAAATAACAGTGTACTATAATAATAAGTTAATACATTATTAAATTACATGTAAAATTCTAATGAGACGACACACGACATAACTCACTCTGGGTATAACTTAGGTTTTGTTCCTCCAGATGTTGTTCCAGGGCACTTTGTTTGCAGACTGTGACACAAAATTAACTATATTTTATGCAACTTAAGGTGTGTTATCTGATTAAAGGGAAACACATGTATTTTGAAGGTAGAATTTACAAAAGCAAATTAAAGCTGTCTTTGTTAGGAGAGAAAGTATCTCAGATTTGCATTTAAAACTGTGAAGAGAATCACAAGCGATGCCCTTGCCGTGAGAATTGAGATGGCTATCTTTTTTGCATGAAGGATTCCTCTTAAGAGCTACAGGAAAGCTAGCGCAGCCATTCTCTTCAATACTTCAGGAACCTGGGCAACCCAGAGAAGTGAAGCTTTGTTGCATTAATTTTAAATCAATATATGAAGAATTGCAAAGGTCTTCTTTTATAAATAAGATGAATGAAATTCTGTGTTTGTATAAAAAGATAGATCTCTCTCTCTCTCTTCTTTCTCCTTCTCCTTCTCTTCTTTCTCTCTCTCTGTCTCTGCATGCACACATTAAGCAGCTTCTCCAGGACATCTAAGAAGGATAGCAGAGAGGGGTTAAACCCTCCTGCTGAGTTGAATCAAGCAGGATGCTTTCCCCTCTGGAGTGTTCAGGGGGGAAAAACCACATTGTGACTGAATCTATGGCTGGATAATAACCCCCAGTCTGATTTGCCTGCTGTTGCAGTCAAGCCTTCATGATACCATGATATAGCCTATACTGAGGCCCCTGCCACCAGCTGTTGAAGCCTGTTCCTTGTGTCTTGAGAGCCGAGCTCACTGAGAAGGAAAGACAGAATTAAATTATGCTCAGAGGTAAAGCACAGGTAGGAAAAGACAGAAACCACAAAGTTCAAAGGGAAGAGCTGAACTGTGAACTTCTATGTGCTATCGTTTGGTACTAGGCTGTACCTAATATTCCATTCTTTTGAGTCTCTTCCTAACCTCTTGAAAACATTTCTGGGGTGCCTAGATGCCTGCTTGTTTTCAAGCAAACATTGCTATGGATTATTGGGGATAACCCATTACCAATTCCTTCCTGCCTAACTCAGATTAGCTTTTTCTCTTTTTATCTGTCCGGAAAACGTATAAAACTCATGAGATACTTTAGTACAACTAGAGTACTTGATCAATGCTGAATGGAATATCTGCAATTTCACATCTCCAAATGTACTAGTACTGATTTATATATCGTATAATTTTTAGTCATTTTTAAAAACTTGTTGTCAACGCAGATCAGTTTTTCCTTACCCAATTTATTTAAACATTGCATTCTTAAATTGCATTCTATCTTGCATTTGTTATTTTAAAGATTGGTAAGATGTATTAAAATAAATGCAGAATGATAGGCATTGAGCTTTAGCAGGTACCAGTTGGACATTTCTTAAGAAAATCAGTTACTGTACCATTAAAGAACTAAAATTACAGTAGGAACAAATAACTCACATTCTACCATTGCCTAAATTGCACTGATCAGCAAGGAGATGCATATGGGATGCTAAATATCACCAACTGCATCAATGAGTAGAATGTCATGCAGTGCAATGCATCTAAGTTAAAGTCTAATTAACTTTAACTTTGGCAAATAAGCAGGGTAAATCAAATTTGAATTGTAATTTGACAAAGCAATACTTAAGGTCTATATTATTTTTGATCAAATCTAAAGCTGGATTGGACAAGACCTCAGATCATAAACAGGGCAAATCTTGCCACTATGTAGAAAATGTGAAGTAACATCAAGATCACGCAAAATATTAGTACCGCTTTATAAAACCCTAGTAAGACCACACCTGGAATACTGCAGCCAGTTTTGGTCACCATATTACAAAAAAGATGTTGAGAGTTTGGAAAAAAATCAAAGAAGAGCAACTAAGATGATCAAAAGCCTGGAGACTAAAACATAGGAAGAACGGCTGCCAGACTTGGGTTTGGCTAGTCTAAAGAAAAGAAGAAAAAGGGAAGACATGATAGCAGTATTCCAGTATTTGAGGAGCTCCCACAAAGAAGAGGGGGCCACATTGTTCAACAAAGCATCAGAGGGCAGGAAACAATGGTTGGAAACTGATCAAAGAGAGAAGCAACCTGGAATTAAGGAGAAACTTCCTGACAGTGAGGACAATCAACCAATGGAACAGCTTGCCACCAGAAATCATGGGCACTCCATTACTGGAGGTTTTTAAGAAGAGACTAGACAATCACATGTACTAAAGAATATGTCTCATTTTAAGTAACTAGCAAGACATGTAAACTCCTAGGGAGTGCTAACCGATTCTAATTTTGAGGCATATGTTCATGTACGACACATGGCCAAGCGTTCATGCTGACCCATACCGAAAGCTAGCTGTGTTTTCATTCCATAAAAATCAATGGATGCTCTAGGTCAGGGGTAGGCAACCTTGGCTCTTTTATGACTCGTGGACTTCAACTCCCAGAATTCCTGAGCCAGCCACGCTGAGGGGAAAGAGAGAGGTTTCCAAGCTGAGCCATGCTGGCTCAGGAAGTCCATGAGTCATAAAAGAGCCAAGGTTGCCTACCCCTGCTCTAGGTATTATCACTAACTCAGTAGAACTTAAGCGCGAGTTATTTCAATTCAACCGTAGTTGCATCCCTCTTCATCTCCCAAGTAGCCTTAAGCATTTGAGCATGGGAAAAGGTGATAACATAAACCAAGTGTCAGCTCTCTCTTGGTTTCACAACTGATGATCTGGGTTATACAGGTAGTCCTTGACTTACAACCATTCATTTAGTGACCGTTTGAAGTTACAATAGAACTGAAAAAAGGGAGTTATGACCATTTTTCACATTTGCAACCTTTGTAGCATCCCCATGATCACCGGATCAAAATTCAGATGCTTGGCAACTGGTTTATACTTATGACCGCTGTTGCTTCCCCAGGTCATGTCATCACCTTTTGTAACATTCTCATGAGCAAAGTCAATGGGGAAGTCAGATTCACTTAACAACCATGTTACTAACTTATCAAGTGCAGCGGTTCCCTTAACTGTTCTGTCCCAGCCTACGTACGTCTTTGTTACTTCACAAAGACAACCCTTCTTTTAACAATAAACTGGAAAATAAACCCTTTTTGAGTTATAGACCTGATAATTGTGCCAGAAAACAAAAGCAACAGAACACTTTTCCAATGGAGACCTTGTCCAAAAGCAAAACAGAGCATGAGTCAAACAGGAAATAACTCACAGGCAAAATAGACAGACCATGATCTCTTGATACTGAAGTTCTTTGCAAACAGTTGCCTCCAGCAACCAGCCCTGCCCACACATTCCCTTTTTGTTATGCAGCCTCAAGGCATGGCTTCTCACTGCTTTCTCCTCCTACCATGGAGTTGCCCCATTGCCTCTCTCTGTCCTACTCGTGTCCTGTCTATGTTTATGAGCATCTCTGAGGTCTTCCAACTGTGCTTCCTCTGAGTCCAACTCAGCTTTCCAGAACAGCTGGCTCTCAGCTTGATCACAAGTGGAAGGACTAGCCTCTTCATTAGTTTGTAAGTCCTGCAACTCATCAGAGTCTCCCTCCAACTCTGATGGCTCTCCAGCCCCCTCCTCCTCCTCCTCCTCCTCCTCCTCTGATTTCCCCAGACTCAACTACCGAGATCACAGGCTGGCATGGAATCACAACATTAACAACTAAGGCAAGAAAATTCATAAAATGGAGCAAAACTCATTCAACAAATGTCTTGCTTAGCAACATAAATGATGGGCTCACTCGTGATCATAAGTCAAGGGCTACCTGTACATATGGGCAATTCTGTCTTCTGAATGAGACCATGTCCCATGTCTTAGCATTTGCACAGATGCAAGTGTAGAAGATCCTCTCTATATTTATGCATATTGATATAAAGCATTTTGTTTACCCATGTTGAAAGATATACTGTATGAAGCAGCCCTCCAATTACTGAATGATTTGATTCATATTTTTCCAGCCATTCAACCACAGCCCAGTTAGGAGACGCATTCAATAAATACCCAGTTAATAAAATATGAAATTGCCTATTTAATTTTGCAGAATGCCTTCTCCATATCTGGGATTATTTACGATAGAAATAAAAGAAAATCCTCAAAATGTGCCATAATTTAATGTTCCACTATATTTGTACGTAAAGTAGTAAACAGAGAATACCCATTTAGGATTACACCACTTACGCTTAATATCTATACATCATTCTGTAATTTAGAAATATGAATTTTGGTAATTTTCTATCGGTTCGGTACAACAGCTTCCATATTCTTTTATACATATTTATCCTGTCCAATTAAAAAGCATTTCAAGCTTGGTTGTTGTTTCATGGCTTCCCTTCTGGTTAAAAAAAGGAAAGTAATAATATAAAAAGTGGGGTTTTTTTGTGATCAGATTTAGACATGTCATTCAGCTATGTGGACATAGACATAGAATAACTTTATTGACACTTTAAATGTACACTAATCGGCATACATTAAAATGAAATTTTGTTGCATACAGCTCTCAAAGGGTCACCACCCCCAATATACACTGCATAAATATGACAAAAATGCATATATCCACATACCCACATATATTCTATGACAGAGAGAAACAACACAGTCTGGTTCAGATGTATACATATACATGGTAAGAAAAAAGAAATCTTGCAAGTTTACCAGACAGATGGCATAGGGAACAAAGCTGTTACAGAATCTGGTAGTCCTGCTGGAAATACTTCGAAACCTCGTCCCAGAGGGGAGCAACAGAAACAGACTGTGAAGTGGGTGTGTGGCAGTGGTGGGATTCAAATATGTGAATAACCGGTTCTCTATGTGGATGCCGCTTCCGGAAGTCCATTCTGGGCCTGGGCAACAAAAAATTAGCTACCAGTTCTGCTGAACTGATGCGAACTGGCTAAATCCCACCTTTGGTGTGTGGGGTCTCTAACAATGCTTTGAGCTTTAAGCACATAATGCTTATAAGCAGCATCCTGAATATGAGGAAGCGAGCTTCCTATAATCTTCTCAGCTGTCCTTACCACTCTCTGTGTGGACCTTCTGTCTGAGACACTGCTACCACAAACCAAAGAGGGATGCAGTTTGTTAAAATGGTCTCAATCGTGCCTCTGTAAAAAGTGGCCAGCACAGAAGGAGAAAGACATTTGTTAAGTGAGTTTTGCTCCATTTTATGACGTTTCTTGCCACAGTTGTTAAGTGAATCCCTGCAGATATGAACTATGAGGTGCGAACCTCATAAAAGAACTAAACCACATGCCATTTTTTCAAGATACAGTTTGAAGTATAGTTGAAATGTCAGTGAAGATTCTCAGTTGTCCGAATAGAGTTGTTTGGAAGTTGAGTCACGACAACTGAATTGCTTTTCTTTTTAGTTTGAAATGTTTTGCTGCTTATCCAAGTAGCTTCTTCAGTTGAAATTTTTAAAGCTTTAACCACTTTTAATCCTAGCTCTCTGAAATGTACTTTCTACATAGTGATTTTTCTTCTTCACCACCACCATCATCTACATCAGGGGTCTCCAACTTTGCCAACTTTAAGGTTGTTGGATTTCAACTCCCAGAATTCCTCAGCCAGCCATGTTGGCTGGGGATTTCTGGGAGTTGAAGTCCACAAGTCTTAAAGCTGTCACAAAGTTGTTAAAGTTGTCCAAGTTGGAGACCTCTGATCTTCATCATCAAATTTTGGTCCCGTTTTAAAGATGTCTGTATTTCCCACATTTGGCAAGCATGCAAGAAAGAACTTTGTCCTATGACACTCCTAAACTATAAAATGTTCACAGTGCTTACTCTTTCTTCTTTCAGAAAAGATATCAGATGCCTCTTTACAACAATAACTTTTATTTTTTTTATAATAATAATATTATTTATGTGCTTTGATTTGTGTTTAACTTTGTGGATCTTATTTTATTCTATATTTTACTAGTTTTAGCCATCTTTGTTGTCTGTCCTGGACAGAAAAGCATTTAAAAAACAAAAATGAAACATAATGTATGTGCACTTTTCTATCTCTACATCTGACACTCTGCATGCTAAATTATCTTGCTTTCTTATCCTCAATCTTTATTTTGCAATATGAATAATTCAAAGGCACAAGCCATGTCTGTGATAGCTCTGTTATTGCTTTTTGAATATAATTATTAATATAAAAATGTAAGTGTGGAGTGCATATATTTATATGAAGAACCACCAGTAAGGCTAAAGAAATGAAGAAAGGTTCCCTATGTATTTTCTATTAAAATCACAAATATCTAACATATGTAGACCGTATGAGTTAGAGAGGGCAGTGTGGTGACTCAGTGGTTAAGATGCTGAGCTTGTCGGCTGGAAAGTTGACAACCCAGGTTTGAGACCCAAGCACCACATGAAGGGGTGAGCTCCTGTCCTCGCCCCAACTCCTGCCAGCTTAGAAATTTGAAAGCATGCAAGTGCGAGTAGATAAATAGGTACCACTTCAGTGAGAACAGCGCTCTGGGACATCATGCTGACCACATGACTGCAGAAATATCTCCAGATATCCCTGGCTCACTGGCCTTGAAATGGAGATGAGCACCACCACCCACTTGAGTTGGCAATGACTACCAGAATAAAATTTGCAGGGGATCATGAGTTAGAAGGGTATTTACACAACATTTCATCCAGTCTTTTAGTATAAGAAATCAGTGGCTGACAAGTGACTGTCAGTCTTCATTTGAAAGCCTACAAAAAAATTAAAATGAAAGATTCTGCCATGGTTTTAGGAAGTATTGGAATGCTTAACCGTTCCCCCTATTAAGAATATCTTTCAGCCTGAATCTCCTTTCTTTTAATTTCAATCTGGCTGTCCTTATGTGGCTCTCATTTCTAAAAGGGAAAAAAAGATTTACTACCTCTTTTATAGCGCCATCTTTTACATTACCTCTTACACTATCATCTTTTCTTGGAATTCTCTTTTGCAACCTAAATATGCCATTGTCATGGTTCCAACAGATGAAACTCTTCAAAGAACTTCGAGGCATTGTTTACCTTAAAGAATTTTATTCAAGTTGCATGGCATCAGCACATACATGGTTGAAGCCGAAATCTGAATTCCCCTCCCCTGAGCACATAGTATCAAAGCACAATTCCCTCCTCCAATTAACTGTCATAAATCACATTCTCCAATTAGTTTGAATTGCAGGCCTTCCCTCCTGTTCTCTAACGCCAATTCTTATCATCTCTTATTTCAAGCTCTGAATTCACATACCAGTACAATATTGTTATGTCTAACTAACTCCCACCACATTCCGCCTCCTCCCACAGCATCATCTAATTCTAAAAGTAAAGCATAAGAAAGAAAAAGGCGGCATCTTCATATATTGTCAAAGCAAGAACATCCAATGTTAGCAACGTTGACATCTATCTTCTTTAAGGTTTCTTCATAGAGATTCAAACTTTCAAAGCTTTCCTCATAGATTTTCTCTACCATTACACTGGTAGTCGACTGGAAGGTTGGCTTCCCAGGCACCGTGTGACATGGTGAGCTGCCTTCATGCTCCAGGTCAGGTTTGAGACCCGAATGCCACACAACAGGGTGAGCTCCCATTCCTTGGCCCAGTTCCTGCCAACCTAGCTAGTTTGAAAGCATGCAAATGCGAGTAGTTAAATAGGTACCACTTTGATGGGAAAATAACAGCATGCTGTGCACCTTGATGTATAGTCACGATGGCCACATGATCATGGAAGCATCTTTGGACAAAATTGGCTCCCTCGGCTAAGAAATGGAGGTGAGCAGTGCTTTCTAGAGTCAGACATGACTGGACAGGGAAAACCTTTACCTTTTTTTTGCCTTATCAATGTCCGTAAATGGATAGCGAACTCAAGTTTAATTCAACCAACTTCGGAAACAACTGGACATGAAAAACCTTTATCTTATTTACCTTATTAATATCCAGAAATGGATAGTGAACTCAAGTTTAATTCAAACAACATTGGATACAACTGAACAGAGCAAACCTTTACCTTTTTTACCTTTTTAATGTCCAGAAATAGTTAGTAAACTGAAGTTTAATTCAAACAACAGACCCATTATTTTCCAAAATTTCGATGTATTGTTCTGGTTAATGCATCGCAAGATTACATTGGCCATTTTGGCTGATTCACGTCACCCATGTTTAACTGATATTCTAGCATCTGTAGCTCCTATCCACAAACTAGGTCTTCCCAAGCCTGAATCTATATATTTTTCCTACCCAAATTAAGAACCTTCCACTTGTCACTGTAGAGCAGGGGTGTCAAACTGCCAGCCTGCAGGCTGGATGCATCATGGCAAAACCGCGCCCATCCCATTGCCGGCAATGGAAATAAGTCACGATACATCGCGTCATGTCATGTGACATTGCAAGTTTGACACCCCTGCTGTAGAGCATCACCTTGCTGGATTTGGCTCCATGTTCAAGGCCATTTGAATTGGGTAATTTAAGTTATAAAACTATGCAGTCATACACCAAACATGGGTACCGAAACAAGGGCATTTAATAATCCAAAGCAGTGGGGGTTTTTTTCCTTTTAAACTGAGATACTCCAGTTAGCTTTTTATGAAATAATATATGTTTCTTTTTTTTCTCCCACTTAATTATACAGCATGTTCTGATTCATCAACTTACTCTCTCCTCTTCCCCCATCCCATCCCATTCCTCCAAATATAAGATAATATGTTGTACGACTCTTCTTTCTGGCTTCTTTTTCCTTAGAGAATGCCCAAGACTCTGCACTGATAGATCTTCATATCCAAAGGGGAGCATACTTTCAGGACTAAAGGCAAGGCCCTCAATTAGACTTATCTCTGATTTCTTCAGATGTTTTTTCTAATCTTTTAATATGGGATTAAAGCGAGCTAAAACCACAGATTGTTTTTGCTCTTAATTAAGACCTTCTAAGCTACGTTTTAAATATCTTTCCCCCCCCTTCTCTTTGAGAGTAAGGGTATTCTCATTTTTTAAACTCTTTCTTAATTTGGGGTAATTCCCATCTAAACTCCGATGATAATGAACTTTTATCGGTTCCTATGCGAAGCCGGGTTACAAAATAGCTTGATAAGAAATAGGAAGCGCATATACATTTCTCTATAATTTGCAGGAAACTCCCTAAGAGACTGATTAGCTTGGGCTTGTCACATATAAGGATGATAATTATGGAGGCTTAACTGAAGATGTGCTGGATCTTTGGAGCAGAGATGACTAGATCTAAGACTGTCTCGTAGATCAGCCCTAATTTTTAATATTAAACATAATACGAGGGGGGAAGGATTAAGCATTACCCCAGAGTCTTTGTACCAGTGGCCCTTCCAATAGAACGGCATCAAATTATTTTTCCCTAGAATGCAAAAAACAGTTCAAACAAGATTATCTTTAATTAGTATAATCTTATGAACTTATTGTGAAGAGTTTACTGCACCCACGATGGCTCTCCCTTTATTTCTTATTTAGGCACTCTTTATTGCATCTCACATTGCAATTCTTAACGGTGAAAACAAATACGTGGCTCTTAGAATAATATTGTTGTATTATTTAATAAACACCATTTACTTCTCTAATTCCACAGTTGGTAATTTTTTGTGTGACTAGGATTGGTTATAATAGCTTACTAATTATTTGCAAAAATTGTGGTGATCTACAAGTTATTTACAGTATACGCATGAAGTGGGTTTCTAAGGTAATCCGAACAATACTTTGAATATATTTAATACACAGGCTGACAATAATTATTAAGTTTCATATTCTTAACAGTAGGTATGATCATTTATGATCTCCAAGCTCTGTGCAACGAGATGAGTTTCTGCTCACCTTGCAGTTCAAAAGAAATAGTCTCATAGAAATAGTCATCAACTAAGAACAGCATTTCCACTGTCCCTTCCTAGTAATATAATACAAGAATAAAGTTATACATGATACAGGTAGTCCTCAACTTACAACAGCTCATTTAGTGACCATTCAAAGTTACAATAGCACTCAAAACAGTGACGTAGGACTGTTTTTCACACTTAAGTCCATTGCAGTATCAATGGTCTTAAGTGATCAAAATTAAGACCGTGGTCACGTGATCAAAATTCAGATGCTTGGTAACTGACTCATATTTATGACGGTTGCAGTGTCCCGGGGTCATGTGATCCCCTTTGTCAACCTCTGGCAAGCAAAGTCAATTGGGAATCCAGATTCACTTTATAACCGTGCTACAAATTTAACAACTGCAGTGATTCACTTAACAAGGGAAACACTGGGGGAAAACATGCATGATCACATGGACCTCAGAAACTGATTGTCATAACCTCAAATGTCTTCTGGGTAGCTAAGAGTGGTCACATGACCACAAAATGGCTACTGTGTCCAGAATGGCCAAATCCAAGTCATTATGGAGTCCTCATGTGAATCAAAATATTGAGACATGGATGGACCTGTACTTTTGAGGCTCCCATTGAAACCAGTTGCTCTTAAGCAACTGGTCATAAGTATACTGTATTTGAGATCTTTTCTTAGATGAGGCTCTCTCCTGCCTCTCTCACTCTGATGGAAGAGGAAGCAGGACGTAACCAGTCATATTTTGCATCTCCTTCCTTCCAAGCAAGTAAATATTCTTCATAAGTAAATATTCAACTTTGCCAAAATAACATCATACAGCGGTACCTCACTACTCGTCAATTGGTTCCGGGAGGTGCGATGAGTAGCAAAAACGAATAAAGGAACAATGTAAATAAATTCAATGCGTTTCCACACCAAAGACAATGTACATTTTTAAGGTAATATGTAAAAAGATAGGGTTGTATATCATAACTTTGTATGAGAAATAAACCTAACAATTAATAAATACTTGGATTAAATAGAATAAAAACTTCACTTTACCTGTACTGATGAGAAAAAAAGTGCAAAAATACACAAAATGACCACAAAAGCTAAGATAAGACTGCAAGGAGATGTGCACAAGGCTACTGAGTGACTAATGCAGGGGTATCAAACTCACAACGTCACGTGATGTGTCACGACATATCGCAACTTTTTTTCCATTGCCGGCAATGGGGTGGGCACGGTTTTGGCACAACGCATTCGGCCTGTGGGCCAGCAGTTTGACAGTTTGACCCCTGGACTAATGTATCACCCTTTGTATTGGCTGGAAAGGGTAGCGAGTCACAAGGCCACCGAACTGCCAAATTCTAGCTTGTGCATTAAGTACCAAACAAATGACAAGTACTGGGTCAAAATTTTCTGGTACCAAATTTGATCAGTTTCAAATCTGAGTACCAAGGTACCACTGTACTTTAACTTGAAAATTCCCTCCCAAATTTCTCTCTCTCTCTCTCTTTCTCTCTATCTCTCTCTCTCACACACACACACACACACACATACACACACAAACACACACTTATTGATAAAATATGTGATCCTTCATATGTCTCCTACTGCAAAGAACTTGAAATAATCACTAAAGCAGCAGGATCCAATTTGGCAAGAAGGTGTCTTGCTGGCTCATCCTCTGGAGCAGCTTTAACCTCTAACTGCAACGACAACAAAAAAATTAAGACTATCTATTTCAAAAGACTTGAAGGAGTCTCATTATTATCATTTCTGGATGCTAAGCGTGTAACTAAATAAGGGAAGGGTGATGCATTCCCTACGGTGACCTGAAGATCAGTCCAATTTAGCGAGACACGTCCCATTGATTTTTAGCTATAAGTTGCAATTGATCCTTTTACTGTTAGCTACACTCATGGACCTACCCGGTGTCACTAATCCTCTTAAGCAGCAGTCAAGGAATTGAGATAAAAGCTGTCAAATCACTTTGGTTTAGATAACACTTTTCTGAAGTTAGAGATTCTTCAGTCTTTGGGTATCATGGACCATCTATGCAGCCACAATCTGTACGTAAGGCACTGAGAAAAATGAGCATGAATGCATTTTTTTAAAAGAGTATTTTAGGGCAAGTGCAGGTCATTTTATGGATTACTATGAAATCCTTAGACCAGGATTGCTCAAAAACATTGTGCAGAAGATCACACTGATGGCAGTGCCTCCATTAATGAGCACTCTATGAAGAGTGAAATGGCCAGTTTTTCTTTCAATATAATTGTCTATAGTTTTCTGAAACTGAATGCGAACTTCAAATCAGATGTATATTAACATACAATTGAGATTTATCCAATCTACTAATACACAATTAAATTAATCCACAATGTAAATGTTATTAAATGTTAAAATATCAAATAATTCAGCTCATATGTTTCAGCTAAGTGAAAACCATGCAAACTGAGATTTTAATCCAGCTATGGTTAAATTAACAATAACTTATTCATTTATTAAATTTGTTTGCCACCCACTTGCCCCAAGGCAACTCAGGGTGGTTTCAAGGTTAAAAGCAACAAAACTACACAAATGTGTATGGCTGTGTGTGCGTGCGCAACTGTAGGGTGTGGTGCTCATCTTTGTTTCTTGGCTGAGGGAAACAGTGTTGTCTAAAGACATTTTCCATGGTCATGTAGTCAGCGCAGCTATATACCAAAGGTGCATTGAACACTGTTATCTTTCCGCCAAAGTGGTATTTATTAATCTACTCACATTTGCATGCTTTCAAACTGCTAGGTGGGTAGGAGCTGAGGCAAGGAACGGGAGCTCACCCCTTTGTTCAGCACTAGGGTCTCGAACCCAGACACAGTTATGATAAAAATGATGATTAAAAAAAAGAAGATGGAAGGAACGGGGTGTGCAGAGGGTGAGGTGGAATGTGCTATTGGGCCATCAACCGCCTCCAGCATGATACTCCCCCATTGGACCCCCAAGCCAGCTGACAGAGCCAGGTCTTCAGGCTCTTGCAGAAGATCCAAAGGGTGGGAGTAGATCTCACTTTGGGGGGGGGTACAGTATGTTTCATAGGGAAACAATTTAGTACATGTTCCACTATGGAAATAACACATTATGTCACACCAACCATTCATTTGTATAGCTTTATAAAAAAAATAAAATCTGCATGCCATTAAATAGCAACCTTTTTGTTTTCTGTCATTTTTTTACTTAGGAATATGCTTACTCTAAGTCAGTGATGGCGAACCTTTTAGAGACCGAGTGCCCAAACTGCAACCCAAAACCCACTTATGCAGCGTCGGGTGCCGGGTGGGTGTGGCCCATTGGCTGGGTATGGCCCATTGGCTGGGCGTGGCCCATTGGCTGGGCATGGCTGCAATGGTAACAGCAGACTGGGTGGGACTAAAAAGTTCAATAAATCAATTCCAACTTTGCAAGATCTTTTTTTTCCCTGTGAGAAGTTGAAATTGACTGATTGATTGAACTTTTTTTTTTTTGCACACAGTGGCGGAGGCCTAAAGCGAAAAGGTTTTATAAAACCCAGCTGAAGGCCTAGGACTGGGGCGACGGCGCGCGTGCCCACAGAGAGGGCTCTGAGTGCCGCCTCTGGCACCCATGCCATAGGTTCACCACCACTGCTCTAAGTACTACAATACTTTTTGTAAGTGGATATCACTTTGAGATTTTGGGATTTTTTTGTTTGCTGGTTCGTTTGTTTATAAAATTTATTGGCCACCCATCTGATCAGAGGGGAACTCTGGGTGGCTTACCTCTATAACAAATTTAGAGTGTTATATGTTAAACAATTTTCCTTGTTACCTTCTGGGAGGAGGCTTCACAGTATCCGAAGCAGAACAGCCAGATCCGGTCACAATTTTGTTCCATACAGCATCAACCTTGTGAACTCTCAAGTTTCCTCTTTCCACTGTGGATTCAAAATGGGCAGTGATTAATATTTATGTGTGTGTGTGTGTGTGTGTGTGTGTGTGTAGAGCCAGCAACAGAATTTCATTTTTAATGTGGGCCAGTGTGCTCATAGTAAAAAAATGGCAATAAAGGTTGCCTCGCCTTGCCTTACCTCTCAAATGCCATAAGTACAAAAGACATTACGAAAGCTGAAGATTTATAGATCTTCCCAAGCTGACTGCTACTATGAGAAAGTTCAATGTTGGACAAATTTAGATTCTAAATCGTGTACAAATTGTAGACATTAATCTATTCTGTACTTCTTATCACCAAGGCTTAAACTTTTATAACACAATGTAAGGTGTTTTATGGGCCTTACTACATAATAGGTTTATTGCATTAGTGTACTATTGAATTAAACAAAATAGCAACAATTGAGGTACAGTCCCTAAACTATATGGATTTGTGATGCCATAAATTTTGATTAGGAAGCTTTAAATGGCACCCAAAAGAATAAATACTTTTCTTGTGTTTTGGTACTAATTCTCACCCATTGCATCCATCTGGATTTAGTTTTGATCAGCTGCATGATTGATTTCCAAAACAATGTTCCTAAATATTAAAAATTACAATTATCGGGTATTGTATTGAACAAAAGCCTTACCAACTAGAAGAATGTTCATTTCTATTTTAAAGCTATTCCTTGCTATTCAACTTTACCTTTCCGTTCACATTACTCATCCTGCATATTATTTTGGTCTCCCACTACTACAAATATATCTGCTATACCATATCCTGTCAGGAAAGCTTCCTTGTAGATAATTTTTAAAATGAGCAGTTATATTGATGAGCTAGATTTACCATATTGATATTCATATTGGATATGTATTTTATCTAAAAAAAAATATTATTATACCAGCCAATGCATGCAATAAATTGGGACAAGAGCATTAGCCTTCAAACTTGCCCATAATCTTTGCTTTTCTCTTAATACCAGTGGCCATAAAAATAAGGTTACATAATCATTATTTCAGAACTTTTAGTTCATATCTGCTCTCATTAGAAATAATCAATTTTCAGATGGAATCGTTTTAGGAAAGGAGCTATTGATTCTTTTTTTTTCCTTGAGATATTAACAGCATATAGAATCATTTCTTCATGTTTGAAGAAGACATTTTTTTGGTCTCTCTTTCTTAAAAGGTAGTTTTCAATGGATTCAAGCCAATAATCAAATAAAGGCCTAGTTTTCAATTACAGGAAGGCAGATTTCAGCTGAACATGAGAGAAATATTATTGACTAGGAGGAAAAGTCGTTTAACAATGGCACAATTGTCTGGACTGATAGTAGTAAGTTAACTTGAACAGATTGTCTTATAACTCTGAATTTCCTGTATCAAGTTGTATCTTATACAAATACCTTTAAAAAAAAAAAATTATTCAATTTTTTGTGGCCCCTGACTTGGAAATTCATAACAAGAGATTAGACAAATGGAAGAAGAAGAAAAAATATCTAAGTAGGGATGCTAACAAATATTTCTTTTAGGACCAGGTGTTCTGATTTTTGTTAATTATAATATCACTGTGGGAGGGACTATTTAATTGAGACTGATGTGTAAAATCAGGGAGGGTCATGAATCCCCCCACCTACTGTGTTTCTCTGAAAATAAGATCCAACCTAAAAATAAGCCCTAGTCCAGGGGTAGGCAACCTCGGCTCTTTTATGACTCATGGACTTCAACTCCCAGAATTCCTGAGTCAGCTGCTGACTCAGGAATTCTGGGAGTTGAAGTCCATGAGTCATAAAAGAGCTGAGGTTGCCTACCCTTGGACTAGGGCAGTGATGGCGAACCTTTTAGAGACCGAGTGCCCAAACTGCAATCCCAAACCTACTTATGCATTGTCGGGTGCCGGGTGGGTGTGGTCCATTGGGTGGGCGTGGTCCATTGGGTGGGCGTGGCCCATTGGGTGGGCATGGCTGCTGTGGTAACGACAGACTGGGTGGGACTAAAAAGTTCAACCAATCAATTCCAACTTTGCAAGATCTTTTTTTTTTCCCGCGAGAAGTTGAAATTGACTCATTGATTGAACCTTTTTTTTTTTTTTTTGCACACGGCGGAGGCTTAAAGCGAAAAGGTTTTATAAAACCCAGCTGAAGATCTAGGACTGGGGCGATGGTGTGCGTGCCCACAGAGAGGGCTCTGAGTGCCGCCTCTGGCACCCGTGCCATAGGTTCGCCACCACTGGACTAGGGCTTATTTTTTAGCATGAAGGGAGCTTTGCTCCTAATATAAGACCTACCCCAAAAATAAGCCCCAGTTAAGATCATCATCAACCTCAGGGGGGGTGTATGGTATGGCCAGCACAGGAGACTGTGAGTGTGCTGGGGCCAACGATGTCCGGCAGCAGTCGCAGTCCATGCAGCACAGGTGAGTCCTAGTGTTGCGACTACTGGGCCGACCCCCCAAGCAGAGGTGTGGGGGGAGGCAGGAAATCCCGATGCGTAGCAGCACCAGCAGCAGGCAGAAGCAGAGGCATGGAGGAAGGTGATCCCGATGCGCCGCACGGCCACCTGTACCATCGCCGCTGCAGGCAAGCTGAGAGACGATAGGATGGATTGGTTGGGCAGCCACGCAGTTCATCTGGATTGCGTACCTTACCCCCTGCACTTCTGCCTCCACCTACTGCTTGGACAGGTAATCAACTCACCTGCGCTATGTGGGCTGTGCAGCTCTGGAGTGTGCTGACTGAGGGACCAGCGGGCTGCAGCTGCTGCCGGACACCATCGGCTCCCGCACACTCACTGCCTCTTGTGCGCGCACCAGGGGGATGGATCACCCAGCCGGGCTGATCACTCTGATACCGTGTTTCCCCAAAAATAAGCTCTAATGCATCTTTTGGAGCCTCTTCTGAGATTTCTTCTTCCCATATTTGGGCCAAACACGGTAGTATCTGTTTTGCAAATGTTCTTCTTATACGGGTAGTCCTTGACTTACAACCATTCATTTAGTGACCATCCAAAGGTCACAAGGGCACTGAAAAAAAGTGACATGATCCTTCTTCAGAGTTATGACTGTGGCAGCTGCAGCCAATCCAGATGCTTGGCAAACGGTTCATATTTATGACGGTCGCAGTGTCTTGGGGTCATGTGATCCATTTTCGCAATCTTCTGACCAGCATTCAATGGGGGAAGCCAGGTTCACTTCACAAGCGTGTCACTAACTTAACAACTGCAGGGATTCACTTAAGAACCGTGGCAAGAAAGGCCGTAAAGTGGGGCAAAACTCCCTTAACAACAGAAATGTTAGGCTCAAATGCGGTCATAAGTCGGAGACTACCTGTACGTGTGTGCCTCTGTGTCTCAAGGAGAAGAAGGAAAAGGAGAAATTACCTCTTTGGAAGATATATATATATCTTCCAAATAGCTGGTTGGAAGGCATCCTAAAGATGCTTTTTTACAAGGCAACTGGACTTTCTTGTTTTTCTGTACAGTACATACAGAAAAACAGTTGCCTTGTAAAAAAAAAGTATCTTTGGGATGCCTTCCAACCAGCTATTTGTTTTGCATTTTGAAGATGTTTCTAAAAAGTTCAAAATTCAGGCATTCAAGATCTGACTATATTACAAGGAGGAACAGCTTCCCTTGTGTATAATCTACAACCTATCTGAAAAAAAGCAACAAAAAAGTTGAGGCTGAATATATATATATATATATCCCTAATAGCTTTAAAAATGCGAATCCCAGGCATATTTGTGTAATGGTATAAAGTCCTTGAACTCTGGGATAAGTATGAAACAGCTGTTTATTGTTAAAACAATAAAAACAATAAAAGCAACTATTTACAAAACCTAAAAATCGACTGTCTTAGCTTTCGCTGGTCCACTGCCAGCGTCATCAGAGTAAGCATTTGGAGTGGGGAGTTTGCTTAAAAACCCAGTTGACTCCGTGCTCTACCCATTGATTGCGTAATGGGGCCGCCTGTTCTAAGTAACTGTAGTTGCTCTAATTGTCCCGCATCTCCTTGTCCGCATTCTAGTCCTGTCGCTCTCTTTCCTCCCATCATTCCCGCATTAAGGAGATGCGGGACAATTAGAGCAACTACGGTTACTTAGAACAGGTGGCCCCATTACACGATCAATGGGTAGAGCACAGAGTCAATTGGGTTTATAAGCAAACTCCCCACTCCAAATGCTTACTTTGATGACACTGGCAGTGGACCAGCGAAAGCTAAGACAGTCGATTTTTAGGTTTTGTAAATAGTTGCTTTTATTGTTTTTATTGTTTTAACAATAAACAGCTGTTTCATACTTATCCCAGAGTTCAAGGACTTTATACCATTACATATACACATATATATACATATACATATATACAGGGCTTTTTTTTTTGTCATAGAACGCCCAGAACGGAGTTCCGGCACCTTTTTTGGATGGAACCTTGTAGGGTAGGTAAGGCGGGTTGTATGACGTGTGAGAGTTCCGGCATTTTTTTTCATATATATAATATGAACGAGTTTGTGATGCAAACAGTAATGGAAAGTTTTAAAAATAATTTAAAACAAGGTAGCCTGTAAATTACTCTATGAAAAGAAAAATCCAATAGCTGTACATTATTTATTGAATCATCTTGTTTTAACGTTGTGTGTGCCTCTAAATAGTAAAAGCTGAGACTTGTCCTCCCTTTCCTAAGCTACCATCCAAATGCACACACAACATTACAGATAATCCTTACCTTATAGCCCCAGTTGAGATGAAGCTTCCATCACTAAGTTATGTGGTTATTAAGTGAGTTGCGCCCAGTTTTACAACTTTTTTGCCATGGTCGTTAAACAGATCATGTAGTTGTTTAAGCAATTCTGGCTTCCTCTATTGACTTTGCTTGTCACAGGAGCACCTGAGAATGTTGCAAAGGGCAATCACGTGACCCCACTATGAATACATGCCAGTTGCGAAGAGCCCGAATTTTTGATCATGTGATCAAATCCACTGTGGGGATACTATACTAGTCATAAGAGTGAGATCTAGTCATAAGTCACTTTTCTCAGCAACTTTGTGACTTCAGAAGGTTGTTAAATGAATCCTCATAAGTCAAGAACTGTACACTGATAACTGAATGCTGCCTTTGGCAGATTTTGATATGTCTTCCAACCAGCTGTTTGTTTTGCAATCTGAAGATGTTTCTAAAAAGTTTAAAATTCAGGCATTCAAGCTTTGACTATATTATAACAGCTTCCCCTGTGTATAATCTACAAGCTATCTGGGGGGGGGGGGAAAGCAACAAAAAAGTTGAGGCATATATGTTGCTATCAAGACAGACAGAAGTTTTAGGACTTCCGGTGGCAGGCGATTTCGCTGGTCGCAGCTGTTTGCTGCCTCCCGCCTGTTTTGCGTAAAAGCCGGTTTGACAGCCAGCATCAGCTGTCAAACGGCTTGATACCTTTCCCCTGGGCATAAGGGGATAGGTGAGCTGCCCGGGGTAGGAGTTGAGTTCCCGAGTCGTCCTATATGGACGATGTAGGCGA
>NW_015386389.1:1910557-1918023 GCF_001527695.2 Protobothrops mucrosquamatus
AGTAGGAAAGTCACCTAATCAATTGTGATGGTAAATCAATTGATCTGTAACCCTGTTTTCACAGAGTGAAAAAAGATATAGAAGCCATCTCATTTCCACCTGAAAACAAACAAAAAGAAATCCTATGAATAAAAGAGACAGCACGTTATTTGGAACAGAAATGTCCCCTCTATTGGTGTAAATCAAAAGATAACGGACAATCTGATCAATCATCCGTTTTATAGAAATGTCAGTTACTTTTGTCATTTCTGAGAGATTTCAAAGCCACAAAGGCTTAAATATAAAACACACAAATGAGCGGCAAAGCTCTTTGCTGTCACATCTAAGCATATGGGATCATGATGAAAAAGAGAGGAACGGTGGGTGACATCTGCAGTCATTCAATTGATGAAGGCTTGGAAAAATAGCTTCAATATATCCCTTATGAGAATAATGAATTCAGATTATACACACAGTCCTCGAATTACAACCGTAATTGAGACCAACATTTCTGTTGCTGAGAATTGGTTAAGTGAGTTTTGCCCCATTTTACGACCTTTCTTGCCACAGCAGTTAAGTGAATCACTGCAGTTGTCAACCTAGTATAACACAACTGAAAAGCGAATCTGGCTTCCCCATTGACTTTTGTTGAAGGAAAAGTCTTCTCCATGGTTTAGTCCAAGCCGGGAATAAACAACATAGCGACTGCTTTAGAAAGAAGGTTGTAGTTTATTGAAGAGGACAGCAAGACAGAAAAATGGCTCTGGAAGAAAAGAGAGCAAGCACATGTAGGGAGTGGGTTTTTATACCCTCTGGAGCCTTTTGTTTGGAGTTGTTCCTGTGGCATAAACTTTGACCTGAGTCTGAGTGTGTTTTTCTGATATTCTGATGGTGGTGGGTTAATCCTATTATGTCCCAAAGGTCATATCCTGCTTCCCTGGGGCTGTGGCTGATGACTCTTAGATTTTTGGTGTGAGGGGTTGTTGATTCTTTCTTCCTAATCCCAGTTTTCTGATCCCAGTCTTTCTGACAAGATTATCACATCTGCATTTCTGCAGACTTGGTTTCTGTTTGGGACAGAGAGACTTGGGGGAGGGGTTGGTTTCTGCCTTCAAATCCTTTAGGGAAATATATTCTGTTTTTTAAATATTTCCAAAAATATTTCTTTCTCTAAGGGGGGGGGCTGACTTCCCACACTTTGCTTGTCAGAAGGTCACAAAAAGTGATCACGTGACCTTGGGACACAGCAACAGTCTTAAGTACAAGTCAGTTGCCAAGCATCCGAATTTTGATTGTGTGACCATGGTGATGCTGCAAAGGTCCTAACTGAAAAATGTTCATAAGTCATTTTTTCAGTGCCGTTGTAACTTTGAACGGTCACTAAAAGGACGGTTGTAAGTCAAGGACATACCTGTATTTCCAAAAAATACCCATGGCAGGTTCGGATGACATCCGTTCTGGAGTGCCTTACTTGAAGAAATGAGTCCTCTAATCTTTCCTCATAAACAATTCAAAACAATGTTTTTTCTCCTATTTTTCTATCATTTGTCCAATTAGATGTTTTAAGATTGGTGCTTATTGTCCTTCTTGTTATTGTAAATTGCCTATAGAGTCTATGGAAATTCTCAATCATCCAGGCCATGGTGGTCCCAAAGGTGCTGTTCAAAAGGTAACTGGACTTTCTTGGTTTTTTTCTGAAGAAGCGAAACATTTTCAAGGAAAAAAACCCAAGAAAATCCAGTTCTGAACAGCACCTTTAGGATGTTTCAATCAATCAGAATAGAGCTGGAAGGGGCCTTGGAGGTCTTCTAGTTCAACCCCCTGCTCAAACAGGAGACCCTATACTAGTGGTGGTGAACCTATGGCAGGCATGCCAGAAGCGGGGCTCAGAGCCCTCTCTGTGGGCACACGTGCTGTCGCCCCAGCCCTG
Organism: Protobothrops mucrosquamatus; assembly: GCF_001527695.2. Taxonomy (NCBI): domain Eukaryota; kingdom Metazoa; phylum Chordata; class Lepidosauria; order Squamata; family Viperidae; genus Protobothrops; species Protobothrops mucrosquamatus. Next base: position 1,912,467 of record NW_015386389.1, read on the forward strand.
CCTCCCCCCGTGGTCCCCTCCTCACCATCAGCCCCCCCAGAGAAGAGATGCCCCTGAGTGCAGCCCGCGCAGAGCAGCACAACCAAGGACATGGCAGCTGGGCAGCGGGGACAAGACTTCGCCCTCACACCACAACATGCGCAATTGATGCTGTGGGGTGCGGGCAGAGGGCATGGCTGCCATAGTGTTGCTGGTCCACCTGGGTGATCTGCGGTGGGCCGTGGAGGTGGTGGGTGGCCCTGCAGGTGGGCGGGGTGGGGGCAGAGCGGGCAGGGCAGGGGTGGAGCCGGGGGGGCAGGGGCAGTTTTGGGGCACTTGGTCTCTAAAACATTCGCCATCGCTGCCCTATACCATTTCAGACAAGTGGCTGTAGTCTCTTCTTACAAACCTCCAGCAATGGAGCACCCACAACTTCTGAATTCAAGCTGTTCCACTGGTTAATTGTCCTCACTGTTAGGAAGTTTCTCCTTAGTTCCAGGTTGCTTCTCTCCTTGATCAGTTTCCATTCATTGTTACTTGTCCTGCCTTCCGGTGCTTTGGTGAATAGGTTGATCCCCTCTTCTTTGTGGCAATAATAATAATAATAAAAATGTCTATAGAGTGTCCGATTCCACTCTCCTCCTCTGAGAAAGACAAGCAAAATATGAAATAATAATTATAATTTATTGCAAATGCAACTGCGACTAGGGAAGCCAAACAGACTTTCTTTGCTTCACTTCTTTACTGGCTTTTTTTGTTCATGCAATGTTAACTATCGGTAATAGTAAAAAAAAAGAATTAGACAGTAAATACAGGTAGTCCTTGACTTACGACTACAATTGACCGCAAAGTTTCTGCTGTTAAGCGAAACATTTGTTCAGTGAATTTCACCCCATTCTATGACCTTTCTTGCCACCGTTGCTAAGTGAATCACTGCAGTTGTTAAGTTAGTAACATGGTTGTTAAGTGAATCTGGCTCTCCCCCATTGACTTTGCTTCTCAAAAGGTCGCAAAAGGTGATCACATGACCTGGGCAAACAGCGACGATTGTACGTATGAACCAGTTGCCAAGCTGATTGGATCACATGACCATGGGGATGCTGCAAAGGTTGTAGGTGTGAAAAATGGTCGTAGGTCACTTTTTTCAGTGCCGTTGTAACTTGGAAAGGTCACTAAATGAACTGTTGAAAGTCAAGGACTTACCTTCAGGGAAAGGAAAGCTGAAAATAAAGAGAGGCAAGTCATGGATCATGCAGATCAGGTCCCTACTGTGGGAAGTCAGCCCCCCAAACAAGGAAATATTAAAAAGGGCAGAAAAATATATTTCCTCAAAGGATCTTAAAGAGCCAGAAAAGCATACCCAGAAAAGCATGCCCCAAGTCTCCCTCCCCCAAGCAGAAACCAGCTCTGTAGAAATGCAGATGTAATAATCCATTCAGGAAGGTTGGAGCCTTCCAGCTAGAAGATTAAGAAGACAAAGACACCTAAAATCTACATACCCCACCCAAACTCTAAGACAGGACATAATAGGATTAACCCACAGATGCCAAAGGACACACCCAGACTCAGGTCAGAATACATGACACAGGAAATACAAAGCCTCAAACAGGAACAGGAAACAATATCAAGAGCCCCAGAGGATATAAAAACCCACTCCCTACATGTGCTCTCTTTTTTCTTCCAGAGCCATCTTTCTGTCTGGCTCTCCTCTTCAATAAACTGCAACCTTCTTTCTAAAGCAGTTGCCATGTTGTTTATTCCCGGCTTGGACTGAACCATGATGAAGACTTTTCCTTCAACACTACCAAGACTTTTTTTATCACCCGTCCATGGTTGCTCAGCAGAACAGAATCAAGGATAGAAAAAACTTCACTTTGAGAGTTTTAGCTTACTGTTACAGCAGACAGATCTTCATATTCTTATTCCTCTTACTGGCATAAAAAAATGTGTACGTCTTTCCCAGGGATTATGCAGAAGGACCCAGTATGGCAAAGAAAGGCTCATGGATAGTATTCACATTGTTGTCCCAAAGCTACTTTTTTAGGAGGCAACTGGACTTTCTTGTTTTTCTTTGAAGACGTTTCGCTTCTCATCCCAGAAGCTTCTTCAGCTCTGACTGGATGGTGGGAAATGAAAGGATTTGTATTCCTTGCAAACAGCTGGTCATTTGCATTCTTTTAGAGAGTCATTGAGGCCATTTGGAGTTTACCTGTGTCCTCAGGGTCACCTGAGTAGTGCAATTGTACTCATCCCCAACAGCTTTTGCCTGTCTTCAGCAGTGAAGGGACACAGGGCAGAAAAACATCCTGCAGCCAACAACACTCCACACACATTTGCACTACTCAGGTGACCCTGAGGACACAGGTAAGCCTCCAAATGGCCCCAATGACTCTCTAAAAGAATGCAAATGACTAGCTGTCTTCAAGGAATATAAATATAAATCCTTCCACTTCCCACCGTCCAGTTAGAACTGAAGAAGCTTCTTCGATGAGAAGTGAAACATCTTGAAAGAAAAACAAGAAAGTCCAGTTGCCTCTTGAAAAGCACCTTTGGGACAACCATGACCAGGACGACTGAGAATCTGCATAGATTTTCACATTGTCCCCTCTTGTCAGAAGTAACTCAGGAGGCCATCCTGGTTAGGCCTATCAATCCTATCAAAAAATCCTATCAGTACTTTCTTTACCTTTCCCCCACCCTAGGTCGCTGTATTGATAATTACAGCAGAATTAAACTACCTTAATCTATTTCCTTCTACCTAGGTTCTGGATCACCCATAAAGTTACAACACACAAGCTAAGACTAGGTTAAGAACACACTACTGTTGTCAGGAACCTGCTTGCACACTCTCTCTCTCTTTGATTTCCCAAGAACAGTTGCAAGCTGAGAATACAAATCAGAGGGCAATTTGCTTGCAGCTCGGTCTGTTGGGAGGTTGCAGGCTATCTTTGTGTTCTGCTTGGTCATCAATAAGTGATGAACCCCTATTCCCCCGTGCAGGAGATTATCAATTTCTCTTGAACCTCACAGGGAGGCAAACACAAAGGGAGGGAAAGGAAGATAGCAAGGATGGCCCATCATCAGAGCTGTTGCTCAAATATTTTCCTCTGGAACTAAGGGAGAAAACTTTACCCCCAAACGTTACTTTTTAAGAGTCCTGGTTCAGTTGTTGGCAACTCATTAAAAACAGCCTAGATGCAGTATTTAAGTGAGGAAAAAATCCTATCAATGCTGACCATCATCTTTAAAGCGCTCCATGGCATCGGACCTGGATATCTTCGAGACCGCCTCCTGCCGCAGATTACCTCCCATCGGCCTGTACGCTCCCACAGAGTGGGTCTCCTCAGGGTGCCGTCGGCCAGACAGTGCCGGCTGGCGACCCCAAGGGGGAGGGCCTTCTCTGTGGGAGCTCCCACCCTCTGGAATGNGGACTGGCCTAGGGGAAAATTTTTAGTGGGGGTTTTAAAGTAATTTTAAATTAATTAGACCAATTATTAATATTTGTTTTTAATCATGTTTTAATCAGTAGTTTTGGGATTTGTATTTTTATCTGGTTGTTAGCCGCCCTGAGTCCGCAAGGAGAAGGGCGGGATATAAATATAAACAATAAATAAATAAATAAATAAACTTACTATTGAGCAGATTATGACAAGGATCTCCTCCTCCTCCTCCCCCTTTACCACTTTGGGTGTTGAGGGAGATACATTATTGTGGTTCTTGCACTTTTGGCAGTTTCAACCATTGTTATTTGATGTTTGTCTCTCCATCTTCTTCTGGGTCTGCCTCACGTTCTTTGGCCTTCTTCTCTTTTTGTGTATGCCTTGTGTGGTCTAGAATCCCAGTACATTCTTCTCCAGGTGAACAAACCACTTAACTTGCTGTCTGTATACAAGGATCTCATCCATACTCAATTAAAAAACAGAAATTGCTGCTAACCCCAAATCTTCCTTTAAAAGCTAGGCGTAAATTTCACTATTTCCCTGCCTTCACATTTCTCACACCTTTCTCTCCCTCTTCTTTGTTATTATTGTTTTCGCTGTTGTTAGAATTTTGATTGGAATATCTTTCTGAACCAGAGATGGCCTGAGTTTTAAAACTGTAACACTCTAAATATTTGCTGAGTTGATACTTACTTTGAAGAATTTCTGAAATGTCACAACATTAAAGGATTGAAGGAATGAAACTGTGGCCAAGGAGAGGTGGAACTTTGTGCAACTAGAAGCCACCAGAAGGAAAGAAGTAGAAAAGCTGCCTTGAAAGGAGCAGCTAACCTTATGGACTCAGTTCATATCCAAATTTACTTGTCACAGCAAACAGATAAACATATCAATCCTGAATTTGTGGGTTTGTTCGTTTTTCCTGCCTTTTACTAACCAATACAAGGAAGCTCTTTTGGGGCCTAAAGTTGGTCAAAGAAGAAGAATTACCACTCTCCTCCCCCCTCCCCCATTTTTGCTTTTATTAACATTTTGGCAATTAGACAGTGTACTTTTTGATAACTAGTACAAAATCTCTCTTGAGAATTATTGTCACGTTTCTCCCATTTTTACAATGCTAGTCCTTGATATCTTTAGGTATTTTTATTTTTTTTTAATATGTTGGGGAAGCCTCTTTTTGAAAGCCTCCAGTGATGGAGCACCCACAACTTCTGGAGAGAAGCCGTTCCACTGATTAATTGTTCTCATTGTCAGGAAATTTCATAGTTCTAGAATAGCTTCATTCAGTGGATTAGAAAAATTAATAAACTGACCAATTCAAGGGGAAAGTCTCCTGTTTTTAAAAAAATATGTTAATTACTTTCCCTACTGTAATTATACAAACCTTCTAAAATTTATTGAATAAAAGCCATTGGCCAGGTTCAATGAATTACATTTTCTTTTCATTAGAATTATCTGCTCAAGTTAATGTATCTCTTCCATTAGTTTCGATGGGATCCACATCTGATTAGCTCACTCTGATTTCTATGGAACATAACTGCCATTAAAATGGCATCGTTCCTTTATCCTGACCACCATCCAAAAGCAGTATATGTATACAATCTCACACTTTGTTATCTTGAAAGGAAATGGGGTTGAATGAAGGGATTACAAATAGAGGCAGGATAGGGATCAGTGATGGAAACAGTCAATTTCATACCAGCATAGTTTTTTGCCATCTCAGTGAACAGAGTGGAAAGATTGTTAGTCTAAGTAAGTAAGTAAGTAAGTAAGTAAGTAAGTAAGTAAGTAAGTAAGTAAGTACCATATTTATCGGTGTATAACACGCACTTTTCCCCCCTGAAAATAGGGGGCAAATGATGTGTGCGTGTTATACGCCGATATACGGCCAGCCCGGGTAAATTCGGCCATATTCTTCAATATGGGCCGGCCCCAGCAGTTACGGCTGGTTGCCGGCAGTTGGCTGTTCCTCCCTGGCCGCCTCGGCTCCCCCCGGTTTGTCGGTGAGCGCCCGGCAGAGCGCAGCATTGCCAGGCCTCCCCCCTTCGCGTGAGGCGTCTGGCGTTCCCCCTCGCGCTTGGCTGCGGCGGCCCGGGGTATTCCGTCCCGGCCTCGACACGCAGCGCCGCAGGGAACGGAAG